>NC_143234.1:4800000-5156004 GCF_030267445.1 Bombyx mandarina | reverse complement strand
TACCTTTAAACGAGCAATTCTTGTATATTAATATATATATGTATATATAATTTGAATCTCGGAAACGGCTTCAACGATTTTCATAATATTTAGTATACAGGGGATTTCGGGGGCGATAAATCGATCTAGCTACGATTTATTTTCAGAAAATGTTGTTTTATTCGTGTTTTCAATAATCAACTCTTCCCGACATCTATTGGCGAATAATAATACTATTCTTTTTAATTGAGGGCAACTAACCGCTTTAAAGACACAACAAGATGGCGTTATCAAAAAAAAAAGAAAACGAGCAAAGCTCGGTCATCATATAGTACATGTAAATATGAGTTAAACTCAGCTATTTCGATTAAAATTACTTTGGTTTCGAGCAAAGTAAGAACAATGTTTTATAAACTATGAAACCCATTGCGATATCGAGTTGTTGTTGAATTCCTTTAGATGTTATCAATAATACGCTGAGTTATTTAGTTAAATGCAGAAGCGGAACACAGATTCGATTTAATCAAATAATGTGAGGTAGTTTGAAGTCGTCGTGGCCTAAAGGATAAGACGTCCGGTGCAATCGTATCTAGCGATGCAACGGTGTTCGAATCCCGCAGGCGGGTACCAATTTTTCTAATGCAATACTTATTTAACAAATGTTCACGATTGACTTCCACGGTGAAGGAATAACATCGTGTAATAAAAATCAAACCCGTAAAATTATAATTTGCGTAATTACTGGTGGTAGGACCTCTTGTGAGTCCGCACCCTGCCTATTTCTGTCGTAAAGCATTAATGCGTTTGGGTTTGAAGGGCGGGGCAGCCGTAATACTTAGAACTTATATCTCAAAGTCGGTGGCGTATTTACGTTGTAGTTGTCTATGGGCTTCAGTAACCACTTAACACCAGGTGGGCTGTGAGCTCGTCCACCCATCTAAGCAATAAAAAAACGTAGTTATTTCGTGATCGTTCGTGAACACGAGAGCTGTAAAGTATTCAAAATGTCCAATAATATTATAGGTTAACCAGTAAACATTTTAATTATATTTACGACACAAAAACCGAATAAAATACAGTATCTTAAAAATACAACTAGTAATAACGTATTATCATTAGTTTCTCAAAGATAATTCGCTGTGTACGTATATGTAACTTTCCAGTCAAATTCATTTCGGGGAACACAGAAGGGGACCTCCCTATTTTAAGTGTTAAAACCAAATTGTATGTAGTTAGATAATATTTGACAGAACGAGACGACAGCTACAAATCTACTCAAATCTAAACAAGAATGTTTTTCCTATCTGTTTCGTCAGCACAATATTTTTACTGTGTTCCGGTATGGACAATGAGATAATGTTTGTACTGTGTTATTATGACCTTATAGAATATGCATCGTTGTAGATTGTTTTTTTCTTTAATTACTGTAATTATGTAGCCAGCGCAATGGCTTATTTGTATATTATATTTTATATGTACACGCAATATTCCGTCTCCTGAATCTTAAAAAAAATCCTTGAAACACATTTTAGCTATAATTTGCGCAAGTAATTGCATTGCATTATTGTCTTGTAGATTATCAGCAATTAGCATGGTGATTATTAGCTATTAAAACGAAACGAAGTGAATTTAATACCAGTATTCATTTTCCAGTTTTTATATTTATTATGTAAGACTTGCAAAGAGCTCACGGCCTCTCTTCTTCTTCTTCTTAGTCGAATAATTCATTGCTGCAGGTCGTGTCCTTGAAAGCCCTTCGTGGCTCTTTGTACCCTCAGCTCACGGCCTATCTGAAGACGTAAAACTCGCCAGTTCTGAAAACAGTATCGGAAGACCACAAAAAAATCGTTTCTTCTGGATCTTACTCTTTATCATCAATCCATATAAATATTGCTGTGCGTTACTGAATAATTCATTTGAATGTGATGAAACTTGGTACAGATTTGTTAGAATTTCAGAAACGGTTAGTTTTTGTTAAAATCATCAGACGTCCGAAACAATCTGCCTAATGTAAAAATATTCGAGCGAACCGTACCTGTTTTAATATATATATTTTTTAGAAAAACATCTCTATAAAAATACTAAAACATTGTCTTTTTTTAAGAATTTAAGCAACATTGATGTTGCTTGTTTTAAAAATGGTTTCTTTAAATGTGCCATCCACATTTATTATTGTCACAGCAAGACAGCTTCAAATGTGCAATTCACAGGTAAATTGCCGGTGACCAGTTTAAGAGCAATTTAAAATGATTCCATCATTACGATTACGTTCCACGTGTTTTTTGATCTCACCTTTATCTTTAATGGTTGTCTGATAACCCGTACAAGGTACTTGGTAATGGCGGTACTTTGTAAATAGGTACCAATATTTATTGTTTGAAATAAATTTTTCAATGTATCTTTTTATTGTTCAAAGAACCGGCAGTAATTAATCATAGACATTACTTCTTAAGTACGTACATACCACATTTATGCATCAGAGTTAGTCTTTTGAGTTTATTTTGTTATTTTATCGAGGTTAAAACAATCTTCTTGATTGTAAGTAATGTAATGGGCATTACTAGGTCCTAGCATATCGCAAAGTTCTTTCTTTAAATTTCTTTTGCGAAGGTTTTATAATGAGGTTACAGCAAATAGAGTGACAGCTACGGACTAAAACGTAATCGTAAAAATATTATTTAATCAAATCTGATTGGGTGTAAAGCGGCAGCCCTATCGCTTCGAAACCTTAGCAGACGAGCTCATGGCTTATCAGATTTCAAGAGTACACCGGAGAATATAGACAGAACAACATCGTCCATTCTGAGATATTATGTTGAGATATTGCAAAAACAACGATACTTCTCAATCAATCGGTTTATTTGACGTTAATTTCATTATCATGCCCGCTGAGTTTGTTTCGCCGGTTCTTCCCAGGACTGTGGCTTTTTTTGGAACCGGTGGTAGAGTTAACATTTTCATTTATATTTTGACATTCAACAAGTTCTTATACTGTTCCAAGTTGAAATAAATGATTTTGAATTTGAATTTGAATTAGGATAGTGTTTTTTTTTCCTACCTAAGCTGGTGGTCTTGTGAGACCGTGTCAGCGTCACCGGGCTAGTAATTGAGCTCACGGGGCTCAAACCTGACGTTGTTGGTAACACGAACCCTAGCAAGAGCCGTGCTTCGCAGAATCGACCACCGGATCGGAAACGCGACCCACTAAGAAGATCCGGCGAGAAATTCAGTGGGCTGTGTCTGTGGATTAATTTACTCGCCGAGCCCTTCGTCGCAAGCGACGGGTTCGACGAGAACGAAGACCGGTATTTGGGGGTACCTAAAAGCTGTTTACCATTCCGTCTGGAGGATCGGGAATGTAGTTACGGGCGACCACGATGAGAGGTTTCTCGTGTCGTACTGCTTTCTCGAAATGGCGCATTGATGCCGATTGTAAATACTTATTGATGGACTCTCGGTCCAAGTCGTCGTGAAGGTCAATGTTCCTGACGAACCGCGGGGCTCCGACGGCTATCCTGCAAAGACGGAATTGAATGATTTGAAGGGGTATCAAGTTAGTAGGCTAGTGTGTGAACGACATTTTGTAAAAACTGCTTTTGCCCTATGAGTTGAACCTTGACTTTACTATGACAATAACCTGAAGTGTCAACAACTGTGCAAAGCTGTCTAGGTCACGATACGAACGAATAAAACAAACACACGGAGTTTTTTTATATATCGAAATACTGCATAATTAATACGTGAAGCAAAAACTTTGTATCCCTTTTTACAAAAATTGCGCGGAGTCCTGAGTATGAAATTTTCCACACTTATAGAGAATATAGAGAAGAAGTGCACAATGGTAATATTTTTTTAAAATAATGCATAAAAGATACATTAAATCAATAAAGAAAACATTACACACACTACATACCATAACTATATTTGACGCACACACGCATGCATACTATTTATTGTCAAACTTTTGTTCCTGACGTCTGTTATCAAATTGATAATAGATTAAATATTGTTTGTCTTTGTTAATATTTTTTACAGTGTAGTTTTGGCGAAATTTGTGATTATAGAAATATAAAATACAATCATAATAGTGTACAAACTTACAATTCCAATTAATTATAATAGTCGAATTTCGACAACTGCGGGACCTCTAGTACTGTATAACTTCATAGTTTCATTTGGTGGTTAAGCATTCTTTAACTGCTGTGACGTCATATCAGAAAATCGTTCGCAGATTCTGCTCTATCTAAAGTAGAGTGCTGATAATCGCGAAAAACGTTTCTAGCTTTTCCTGAAAAGATATTAGGATAAATGTTTTGATATCATCCGATGGTGCTCGTGAATGTAATGAATTATGTTAAACTGTAGAATAAAAAATAAAAAAGTTGAATCACGAGGTATATGATTTATAATAGGCGTGTGGGGCGTCCTCCAACCAGGTGGACTGACGACTTAGTGCGCACGGCGGGAAGTCGTTGGATGCGGAAGGCGGAAGACCGCATTATGTAGAAGGCATTGGGGAAGGCCTATGTCCAGCAGTGGGCAGATAAAGGCTGATGATGATGATGATGATGTGTGTGTCAATTGCCCGTTATCCGTTTTAATTTAAACCTGTTACTATATTCGTATAAACATCGTATGGATCAATTTAAATACTATTAAGGTTCATTTCATTATTGTGTGTGATTAAAAATTAGTAGTTAGGTAATTTTTTGGAACGAAGTTCCTTATCGCGCGTTGTGAAAGGGGGCTAGACGGAAAAAATTCTTACGAAAAGTTGTCACGACACTTTTTACATCCGTCATTCTGACCAATCAACGTGTAGGCGTTTATCGCGTGACATTGCTCGTATCCGATTGGTCCGCGTAATGAGTACAGTTTCTCGAGATAGCGTTTCAACAATAGTAATTTAGTTCATAGTATTGTTTTTTTTTGTCTTCATAATGCCGTAATTTATTATTATAACTAAAAAAAATATTACAATTCCTTCACTAATTAATCGAAAGGAACTTCGTTCCATCCGGGTGTCCCTTGACACCTCTGAAGTTTTGTTTTTTTTTTATTTTTTAATTTGCACTTTATTTATCTATATAGGTACTAAAAGTGTAACGTCGCTTATCGCATTGTGAAATCGACTTAAAATGAGAGTGCACTTGACCTACTCATGGTGCCAGTAAGAATTCAACTGTTCGAACCGATATAAGAGTAAGAATGTGACAATTTATTATGCAGCTCGATATTTTTTTATTGCTACGTGGGTGGACGAGCTCACAGCCCACCTGGTGTTAAGTGGTTACTGGAGCCCATAGACATCTACAACGTAAATGCGCCACCCACCTTGAGATATAAGTTCTAAGGTCTCAGTGTAGTAACAACGGCTGCCCCACTCTTCAAACCGAAACACATTACTGCTTCACAGTAGAAATAGGCAAGGTGGTGGTACCTACCCGCGCGGACTCACAAGAGGTCTCACCACTAATTACGCGAATTATAATTTTGCGGGTTTGATTTTTATTACACGATGTTATTCCTTCACCGTGGAAGTCAATCGTGAACATTTATTGTTGAGTACGTATTTCATTAGAAAAATTAGTACCCGTCTACGGGATTCACACGAGGTCCTTCCCAGTCACCAGGTCACCAGTAAGATGAATTTTGAGTAAATTAGATGAATTTGTTACCGTATTTATTAAGAAGAAGAACATATTTCACATAGCTTTATTAAAGAACACATTTAAATAGTAGTTCAATAGTAGGAAGTAAAGCGTCTTATGAGCTCGCATATGTTAGTACCACTGCCCTGCTTATTTCTGTCGCGAAGCGGAAATGCATTGAGGCTTGAAGCTTCGGACAGCCGATATGCTATGCAACGAAACGATCTTACAATTGATTGATTTTTCCCCCTACCTATACGTTGGTAGCCTAAAAAGCTATCCCAGCTACGTCCGGACGGGTAGGTGAGCTCACGGGCTCAACCTGAGAGAATTTACTAGCACTAACCCTAGAACTGGTAGTGCTTCGTTGAACCTAACACAGGATCGAAATTACGACCCCTGTGGAAGATCCGGGATGAAACTTAGTAGGTTGTGTTTGTGGGTTAAGTTGCACTTCGAACCCTTCATTGCATTCGACGAGAACTGTAACTGATGCTTGGAGAACCTAAAATCATGGAGAGTGGATCCGGTGGATCAGAAATTACTTGTTTAGGACGACGGTCGGGTATGTAATTAGAGGCAGCCACGATAAGCGGGTTATTTTAGACGCCCGTCTGGTGTAGTGGTAAGTGACATGGTCACTACACAAGGGGGTCGCTGGTTCGAATCCCGCCAAGGGAAGATATTGATATGATAAATATGAAATGTCTTTTCCAGGGTTATGGATGTATATTAAATATATGTATGTGTATAATAAAAACATTACATTTATTTCCGTTATCTGGTACCTGTAACACAAGTTCTTTACAAACTTACCACGGGACCTGTTAACGTGGCGTGATTGTTAGTAAATATTTATTTATTATTTATTTATTTATTTATTTATCTAGTAATTATGCAAACATATAAATTTAGCTAAGTTTAATACTCTAATTATTCATAGCACAGCTTAGATGTGCAAAACTATTGCTCCAGGTGAGGTTCGAACTCACAACCCCGGCATGACTCCGTACTGTCTTATAAGTACCGTGCGCTAACCAATTGCGCCACTGGAGCTCTGGCGTCTCTCACTTATATGCTTACATCATTGGACTGGTGGTCGTGCTTTTTTAATCTTACAGTACAGAAAAGCAGTATTTATCATGGATGTCATCTGTTCCAACAGCTGAAGTCTTTTAAGTAATTTTTCGAGGAGTTCTCAAAAAAAAACAATTTAACAATTATAAAACCGTTGTTCGCATCAGTAGTTTTACTGGTACAGCCAAGCAGCCGTCGACGAGCTAAGATTCTTCAGGCCTAGTTTTTATTTAAAACATTTTATGTTTTTTTGTTAAATATTTGATTTCTGTAGATGAGCTTGCTGACACGCGCTTTTGGAGCACAATCTTTGAAGATATGTGAAAAAAAAAGAAATGTTTTTTTTTCTATTGCTTAGATGGGTGAACAAGCTCACAGCCCACCTGGTGTTAAGTGTTTACTGGAGCCCATAGACATCCACAACGTAAATGCGCCACACACCTTGAGATATAAGTTCTAAGGTCTCAGTATAGTTACAACGGCTGCCCCACTTTTCAAACCGAAACGCATTACTGCTTCACGGCAGAAATAGGCAGGGTGGTGGTACCTACCCGTGCGGACTCACAAGAGGTCCTACCACCAGTAAATTCTGTAGATGAACTTGCTGGCACGCGCTTTTGGATCACAATCTTTGAAGATATGTGAAAAAAAAAACAAGCAAACAAACGTATTATTATAATAATATTTCCTTTCATGTAATCTTTTAAATACCATTTAATTACAATATAAATCCTTGTCATTGTTGTTGAAGTGCATTTGTTGCTACATTGATGTTATTCTGTTAGTGTTTTGATGACTAAATAGTAATTATTATTATTATTATCAGGTAAATAACCTTAAGATAAATAAGGAAAATGCTTAACAATGACCTTACCTTCGTATCTTAAGCTTTGACTTTTAGATTTCTACGAATTAAATGCAATTTCTGATTAGTTGCAGACAAAAATATGTGAATACTGATTTTCATATTAAATGTTACTATACAACTTTTCAGTTATTTTTTTATTGCTTGGATGTGTGGACGAGCTTACAGCCGACCTGGTGTTAAGTGGTAACCGGAGCCCATAGAGATCTACAACGCAAATGCCGCCACCCACCTTAAGATATGAGAGTTCTAAGGTCTCAGTATAGTTACAACGGCTGCCCCACCCTTCAAGCCGAAACGCATTACTGCTTCACGGCAGAAATAGGCAGGGTGGTGGTACCTACCCGCGTGCACTCACAAGAGGTCCTACCACCAGTTCAAATGAATGTTTGATCCAATTGTGTTATAATGAAACCGATGTAATGAAACTAAAATAAAACAAGTATAATGATTCTTATCTACAATCTTTGATTCTTACAAAATAAATGTTTTTCCTATAACTAAATGATCAATACTTATTTGTGGTAAGAAAGAAGCAGATCGACATGTTTTTTGCCATGCTTAAGGTCAGGAGAGAAACAGGCTTTTAAGCCGAAAAAACTACACGTTGCTTATTTTAGACAAAACAAAACGCGCATTTGAAACCGCGACATGCACTTATCGAATTCGTGTGAAGCACAATTAACACGCGAAATATTAAATGCAATAAAACATATACGTACGCTGAATTATGTCAACGATTGTCGAAATCTTATCTATATAGGTATATAAAAATGAATTGCTGTTCGTTAGTCTCGCTAAAACTCGAGAACGGCTGGACCGATTTCGCTAATTTTGGTCTTGAATTATTTGTGGAAGTCCAGAGAAGGTTTAAAAGGTAAATAAATATGAAAATGCTCGGAATTAAATAAAAATAACAATTTTATTTTTCGTTTCATGTGTCCCCCCGTCGGACGGATTTCTTTTGTTTTTTTTTAAGTTCATTTTTATACAATAGTTTAGGTCTTTTATTTTTCGATTGAGGCACTACGAAGTCTGCCGGGTCAACTATCTCTGTATGTAAAAATGAATTGCTGTTCGTTAGTCTCGCTAAAACTCGAGAACGGCTGAACCGATATGGCTAATTTGGTTCTTGAATTATTTGTGGAAGTCCAGGGAAGGTTTAAAAGGTGAGAAAATATAAAAAAGCTCGGAATTATATAAAAACAAACAATTTTGTTTTTCCTTTGATGTGTCCCCTTGATGTGTCTTTTATGTATCGATTGAGGCACTACAAAGTCGGCCGGGTCAGCTAGTATGAAATATATATCGAAATTTTAGTAATGTGTAATGACCGCGAAAAGTATTTGAAAACAGAAAATAGAAATTATCCAACACGAAAAACAGTCAAGTATTTTATAATCAAGTACTTTGATTGTTTTTACCAGCTTGTCCTCTACCCTGAACCGATATACGGATTTATTAATAGACTAGCGACCCGCCCTCGCTTCGCTTCGGAAACGTTAAATTTTATTATTAATAGCTGAGTCTCGCGATGTTACCCGCGGCTATTGTCGTACCGCGAGTGACGTCGCGGGGCGAAGCTAGTTTAAAAAAAAGTAGCCTAAGTTACTCCTTATATCATCAGCGGCCTATCAGTGAAAGTCTCGTCAAAATCGGCCCGGCCGTTTCAGAGATTAGCCGGAACAAACAGACAGACAAAAATTGTAAAAAATGTTATTTTGGTGTATTCACCGTATATATATTCATATGCATGTAGTAAAAAGCGGTTATTTCAATATTACAAACAGACACTCCAATTTTATTTATATGTATAGAAGAGATATGAATGATTGACACATCAAATGATCGTAGTACGCTCGTACTCCCTGACACCTAAATGGAGGGACGTCCTGATACCAAGACCTTGATGTCCCCTACACCTTGACGCTTTCGGAATCATGTCATTGTAATATATTGCAAATATATTTATTTTGACATGTGAATGCCGTCAAACTTAATCTTTAAGCCGAGTTGAGTTTTTGAATTATATCAGAATTTTTTATTTATGTATTTACAGGGCAGTTATGTATTGCGTACAACACAAAATGTACTACTATTTTTTAATAGGTATATAAAATAACCTACCACTCAAAGGTCGATGTGAGTTTTAGTTTGAATTTTACAGGTTTTCATTTTTCAATAACTAATAAAACAACTAACGAAATTCGCAGGCCAAGTGGAAGATCTCAAAAATGTAACAGAAGAAGCTATCGATTATTTCACAAACTGTAAATTTAAATTATAACCACGCAGTGTAAACGAATGCCATACGATAAATAAATAAATAAAATAATATTATTGTTAGCGAGTTGGATTTATTTATCGAGAATTTCATATTGATTCAGTTTATTGGTTTCAAGCAAAGTACAAAATAAACCGAAGATAAATCGGAGCTGTGAACGTTTTCTTGAGCTGAAAATGGAATAACAAACTATAAACCATATACATGTTGCAAATGATGTGACAAAAAAAACCAGCAGCGTAACGACATGTTATTTTATTTGTGCGAGAAAGCAGAAGCATGGCTTGTTTTGTTAACACTATTACCCCGTCGCTGATTTTGGCTAGTGGCAGTGGCGGAAGGGGGTGTTTTAACATGGCTTGGCAACTTGGCTGACGGCAGGGCATGACAGTTGACGTCACGTCCGTTACATACATTTGCTAAGTCAGGCCTAAGTACTTGCCGTTCAGTATTTCATAAAGCCGCAATCGTAAACGAAGGTAGGTCGCGGACGCCTTTCACGTCGCATGAGATTATTGACCCCGCGTATGAGCTAACTATATTACGTAATACATAGCATGCAGTACAAAGTGATAGCTCACCTTAAACCTTCTATCGCGACAGTTTTTAACTTACCGAATCTTCTTATATAGTAGGTATAAATATGTATAATAAACATTTCAACACACAAAATTATGTTCGACACAAAATAGCGTAACAACTAATTCAATAATTTTCATGCTATAGTAAAATATTAGGCATTACGTAAAATTTGCAAAGTAAAAAATTTATGACGAATCTCTCTTTGTCTCTATTTCACGGAATATACAAAAGAATATAAGTTTGCGTTTGCGTAATTGTGTCTGCACGACTAATTCGAAGCACGCTTCATCCAAATTACTAAATATGCGTAGCATTTTAAGGAAACATTGTTAATATTTTATGCAATTAGAAAATTATCGACAGAGCGGCGAGCGTGTGTAATAGTTGGCACAAATTTTCAGAGTTTGCTTTTAATACAATGTATCTTACTTGCGAGTAATGAAGATATCTAAAATTTTATGCAAGATAGACGATCTTACGGAGGCCGACTTTACCTATCCCAACACCCGGAATAGCACCCTTAATGTTAATTTTACTTAGATTAGTATTCAAATCGAGAGTGTTGCTAACACGAACCCTAGCAAGAGCCGTGCTCCTTGTAAGAAAAATGGAAATATAAAAAAAAAAAAATAATAATAAAATGTAATTTTAAGATATTATATATTGTAATTTATTAATGTAAATTTTTATATTGGTAATGTAATCATTAGATAAGGTAAAGAAAATGTAAACATAATTATAAAAAATGTACAACGAAAAATGTGACAGATAGACAATGGAATGCGTATAAGAAGTGAAAATATATCGGAAAAAAGTGAAGAAATAAAATATATAATAGGGAATTAAAGTATAAGTATAAGAAGGGAACAGAAACGAATATTATATAATTATGGAAAACGAAACATGAACCCAACATTACAAATAGTAAAAAAAGATAATTGGAAAAATAGCAAAATAGCCTAAAAAATGTCCCTGACAATTACTCGTCAGGGGAACGCGCAATATATTATAAAAAAAAAAAAGAGCCGTGCTCCGCAGAATCTACCACCGGATCGGAACGAGACCCACTGAGAAGATACGGCGAGAAACTCAGTGGGCTGGGTCTTATAAACAATTCCTTAAGTTATCATTTCAAATCAAATCAAATCAAATAAATTTTTATTTTTATTTGATTCATGATAGAAAATGTGTGGTTAATAAACGTAGATAATAGACTTAATATTTAAATTAATATAATTGGACGAAAGTGTAGTTTGCTGCATTGATGCGCGTGCACAACACAGGGGACCAATCACAACTGACGACAAGTGACGCGACGCGTGAAGATTCAATAAAGTAATCGATATGGCCGACGCCACCTTCGGTCTTACCTCCAAACAGACCCAAAAATGCCCTTCTGCGCATGTCAAGGCAGAGCTCACGACTTGTGCCGATTACTATACATATATAATTAGTATATCCTACTATTTCCCCGTATAACTTCTGTTCGCAGTACTTTGATCAGAGAAGATTATTAACTTTTTTATTTATTTAAGATTTAAGCTTCAAGATTTAGCATTGACGTGCAATCGTCGCCATCTTTTATTTAAGTATTGCATCTAAAGGAATACTCTTGCAGCGACGATATCTCTTTCTGTTGTTAAGGCACGTTTTGAAAATACTCACATACAATATCGGTTTTCTTTCAACGTGATTTTAACTAATTTGAAGACTATTAACTTTAAAATTTGCATACTTGTTACCATTACCCAATATGTTGCCCGTAATTCTTCACGAAGATAATAAAAAAAGATAGTTTAAATTTTCAGTACATCCAGTTAATAAACCGGATCATAGTTTTGAAACTATACAAATAACAGGTGTAAAATTTCTTTAGTCGTTACAAAAAAAAGAATTTAATTATTTTCCCAACAACTAAAACCTCTTTTAATGTTAATTTTAATCTTATACTGTAAACAAAACAGACTAATAATGTACGAAGCGTTCGCCTCATCAAGGACATAACTTAACCCACATTCCAAATTTTATGGTCGCTTAATAACATTACCATTGCGCAAATAGAACAGTCGTTGTAACAAACCAAGGTAGGTTGGGCCCTACATAGACATATTATGTCAACTAGTTCCTTTTTTTTTTTTTTTTTTTATGATTGAAACTTTACTGGTGGCCCGAAGGCCTTTCCAGTTTCACCAGGACAGGTGGGCGAGCAAAGGCTCAGCCAAGAGGGGTGGGATTTGCTAACAACTGCCCGAGCGCCTCCGAAGGAGACCTAACAACTCAAGAGCAATTGTTTCGCGAATGAATCTACTACCGGATCGGAATCGCGACCCGCTGAGAAGATCCGGCGAGAAACTCAGCGGGCTGATGCATGGGTTAGGTTGCACGTCGACCTCTTTGTCGAGGTCGACGAGTACGGTTACCGGGGTCCCTAAGCCTGCCCCTAGTATTAGAGCTGAAGGTATCTAATGCAAAGGTTATTGGATCTGATGGATCCGTAAGGACGTGTCCAACTAGTTCCTATTTGTTTGCTAGTTACATCGTTAAAAGAAACTACGTTAAAATTATGCTAAAGCAATTAAATTTAAGCAAATTTAAGAAATAAAATTAAAATTAGTAGTATAATTCTTTCTCGCAAACACCAATAACGCAAAAATATACATAATTAATTTACAAATAGTACATAAAGTCAATTTATTATTGCTTTTATGTCACAGTACCACCTATTTAGGTTCTGTAAATGTAAAGTCTTTGTATTTAATTAGATTCAGCTTAATTTAAATCCGATATCGATATGTGTTATGTGATTTTTTGATTAGGGTTATACATGCTTAGCGCCAGAAAAAAGCGAGATTAATAACCACGAGACCTCGCAACGTGCCTTTGGATATAATTTTTAAAATGACTGATTATATCAAAGGTATAGTCACTCGAAGAAGTCTGTATAGTTTATGTATAAATTTCGATCATGTAGTCTTCTAGTCTTAGACGTAATTCATTAAGAGTGTGGGAGGCCTAAACGACGAAGGGAAATATCTTCCACCGAGTGGATGATATTACTCAGTAGACCGACGGTCCAAATGTTGTCGTTCGGAACTTGTATATATGTAAGCTTATTATGATAATGTCGTAAGCGAGATTCAAGCATGTATCGTAGATGGCTACCGCCACAAGAGTAAAAACGACGAAAAACAATTAAGAATAAATTGATCGATTATCCCAAACGGCAGTAGCAATTAAAACGTCACAGCTACCCGTAATTATCTCTAGTTACTTCCCAGACCAGTTACGTCCGGTCTATTTGAATCTGTATGAAAAATGTGTTTGAAGGAATAATGAATTGAATTCAATTAGGTGGTCGATAAACGCAGGTTTTGACTGCGTTCCGGTCGTGCCTGTCACACATTGTCCTATGGCCTTCAGTCTTCTGTGAATAATTGGTGCATGACGTGCTATTGGTGGCATTCAATTGTCACAGATTACCAAGGGGTTCATAAGTACATCCAGACAAAGGAGATTCACTTTGAAGCTTCCATGTCGAATCTTCTTCTATCTTTCAGCCCTCAAACTTCCACAGCTGGACATAGGTTTTTTTCCCTACGACGAACCGACGATAACCTTAGAGGGCTATGCCAGCGTCACCGAGCGAGTAGATGAGCTCACGGGTCTCAAGCCTGACGTTGTTGCTAACACGAACCCTAGTAAGAGCAGTACTTCGCAGAATCTACCAGCGGATCGGAAATGCGACCCACTAAAAAGATCCGGTGGGAAACTCAGTGGGCTGTGTCTGTGGGTTAATTTACTCGCCGAGCACTTTGTCGCAAGCGACGGGTTCGGCGAAGATAGTGATCGGTGCTTGAGGTACCTAAAAGCACCGATAAGGGATCGGGAGGATCCGAAATGACGTGTTTAAGGCGACATCGACTGTTTACCATTCGGTCCGCAGTATCAGGTATGTAGTTACCGGTGGCCCCGACAAGAGGATTTTCGTGATGCGCCGCTTTCTCGAAACGGCACTGATGCCGACTGAAGATACTTACTGATGTAGTCCAGCTCCATACCATGGTAGAGATCCACGTCTTTCACGAAACACGATTTTCCGACGGCTATCCAGCAAAAAACGGAATTGGATGACTTGAAGGGGTGTCAAATTAATGCGGGCCGCCTGAGCGACACTACACTTGTACTTATAGGTCATGACCGGACGTATGTAAGTTTTGTAGTGTCACCTTATTACGAAGGAATAATTTACTTCACTTGCAAATCATCGATAGAGTACCAATAACGTATTATATTCAGCTTCTCGTTTTTAACATCAGGATTACGATGTCTCAAATAAATGTTGAGGGTGTATATTATATTTTCAAATCAATACATTTCCAATTTCTTATATGTTTTGAAGATTTACAATGAAAGCGTTCAAAAATCTTGATGTATTCAAATGTCAAGCTCTTGTTTACGATATACTTGGAATATAAGCCATTGAATTATAAAGAAATCCAAAATAATGAAACTCAAAGATTTTCGAAAACTTAATTCACTTCGCTGTTTTACTTTTGGTTCACAATAGTGAAATACAATGAAACATGTTTTCAAGAAATTTCACGGGGATCTCTGGTTTGGTCATTCAAGTGATTTACGAGTACCTTATTTTACTGAACGGTACAAAAAAATGCACGGAGAAATGAATTTTCAGACATTCAGTCAGTTTTACTTTAAGATTTAAAAAGCACTTAAGTCATTTTTTACATATTTAGAAGTAACCAAACACGTTGCATTTTCGCACGACAAAGACTTCTCTCTCCATAAATTAAGTTTCTTTTTATAGCTCAGCTCACGGCCCACCTGGTATTAAATTATCAGAGCTCATGGATATAAATGCCGCGCTCCACCTTGTGATTTGAGGTTTATATTCTCAATCTAACTAATTCTCATTACGGCCAAATTTTTGACATGATTTTATTCATTCACCGTGGAAGTCATTCGTGAACATCTGTTAAATAGGTACGTATTTCAGCAGAAAAAATGATACTTGCTTTCATGTGGGATTTGAACACCGGCATACTAGCATGACCACTGGTGGTGGACCTCTTGTGAGTCCGCGCGGGTAGGTACCACTACCCCGCCTATTTCTGCCGTGAAGCAGTAAAGCGTTTCGGTTTGAAGGGTGGGGCAGCCGTTGTGACCATACTGAGACTTTAGAACTTATATGACTTATATCTCAAGGTCGGTCGCGCACTAACGTTGTAGATGTCTATGGGCTCCAGTAACCACTTTATACCAGGTGGGCTGTGGGCTCCTCCACCCAACTCAGGAATTAAAAAAAATAAAAATATATTTTATTACCATAGAATACAAGCAGTTCATAAAAACGCAAACGATCTAAGCATACGTAACGTGCGCCCAATATGTCACTTTTAAAGGTTAAAACAATGAAATCATCCTGCAAGCTATTGCATGCATTAATATTTTAAGGCGATTTGACGAGGAAAATAGCAGTTTCAATCGTTACTAGGGTAACAACTGAGTTTTAACATTGAAATGTTCGATGGGTTTTCTTAGTTCATTGAATTCGACGATTTAATATTTATTGAAATAGGTGCTTATTATTTGGTAGGCATATGTCAGGCATAGTGTATTTTGATATAGAACGTTCTCGCGAAATATTCATTGCGCTTTCTTATTTCCGCGCCAATTTTTATTAAATAAAGTTATAATTTGCGTGATTACTGATGGTAGGACCTCTTGTGAGTCCGCACGGGTAGGTACCACCACCCTGTCTGTTTCTGCTGTGAAGCAGTAATGCGTTTCGCTTTGAAGGGTGGGGCATCCGGCATACTGAGACCTTAAAACTTATATCTCAAGGTGGGTGGGGCATTTACGCTGTAGATGTCTATGGGCTCCAGTAACCACTTAACATGGCTGTGAGCTCGTCCGCCTATCTAAGCAATAACAAAAAAAATCCTGAGATATTAAAACTCAGTGGGGGTGATAAAAGAAATCGAATTGGTGTAAAATATTACACAAAGTAGGTTGCGAGTCAAACGGAGCTTTCTAAATCCAGTATCCGCTTGTTTTAGTCCTGGACTATTAACAAATAAAATTAATGAACAGAAACGGCCGTCTGGTGCAGTGGTAAGTGACATGGTCACTACACAAAGGGGTCGCGGGTTCGAATCCCGCCAAGGGAAGATATTTGTATAATAAATATTATAATAGTCTTTTCCAGGGTTATGGATGTTTATTAAATGATGTTTATAATATGTATGTGTATAATAAAAATTTTACATTTATTTCCGATATCTGGTACCTGTAACACAAGTTCTTTACGAACTTATCACGGGACCAGTTAACGTGGCGTGACTGTTAGTAAATATTTATTATTTATTTATTTAAACTGGACTTCCTTCAACGTTAAGTATGTTAATAAAACAGCGGTGACAGATGTTACCCACTGAGTTTCTCGCCGGATCTTCTCAATGGGTCGCGATTCCGATCCGGTCGGTAGTCGATTCAGCGAAGCAATGCTTATTGCTTAATTGATAAGGCTACACATTGTGAATATCTGTGAACACGTCGTTGCTGTTAATTTGATTACCAAAATTCATACATGCCCGTAAGGTTTCAGACCCGGCACAGAATCACTCGACACCCACTATTCCTATTCATTAGACTACGACAACTTCAAGAAAAAAGTTCCACTATATTTAGGTATTCAACGACACAACAACATGTTTCAACATTAATATTATCTTTGGATCTTCGTCACGTAAGAGAGAAAGTTGTTAAGAGTTTGTGAGAGTATTTTATTTGAATACTTGTTGTACCCGTGGTTTCATGTGCTTAAAGTATAGAAACAAAAAAAACACGGTACTAGAGTTGGAAGTTGAAAAGTTTAAATTGATGACTGGAATCTTTCATCCAATGTTAGGCAAAAAAGTTCGTGGATATATAGATAAAAAGTTCGGGTTAAAATTCGACCATAGTTTACTTAGTAGACATGTTTCGTCTCTATCTTTGCGATTCTTCTCGAACGACACTACTGTTTTATATATTTTTATAATGGTTGAGACAGTCTTCATATTCATAATTATAACAATCTTTTGGTGAAAGCAGTTTTAGAATCAGCCTTTTACTTTCAATAACAACCTCAACCAAGGAGACAAATCTTTAATATCAATAGGAGTAAGTACATTATCGAAAGCGATTTTTACACTGTTTTGCTTCTGTCACCATTTACAAAGTCATTATTCATTGAGCTTTTATTATTTATGGATTGCATTTATGGACATAGATGTGCAGAGGATACGTAGTGCCTTTTTTCTCCCGGACAGGGGGCCGAACCTCATACGAGGTGCCTGCGTCTATGAGGCACGCAGGGTATACGAGGCTCGACGATCTGGAGATGTTGGGAGCAGACCGCAAGCCCAAGGATGTTTTAGAGCCCTACCCACTAAATGAGTCCCCTTGCCCCTCCCCTATCACCCGACGTTTAATCTCAGTCCGAGGTCAGAAGTCGGTTACAGTAGGAGGGTTCCTGCGGCCAACACTATAACCATACTCGCGGTGCCATCTCTAGGATGCCCGATTCTCGGGTTGTCGAGGCCATAGTCGACGATCACGGCACGGCAGCCCATCAGGACGCCCCATCTAGTGCCGCTTGTGTCTGAATACCCCGCTGGACCAGAACCATCCCTATACGTATGCCTGGGTGGAGTTATACTACTTATTGACAAGGGCTGAATACAGGCGACACCTCTGATTGAAAACCCACGTCTTGCTGCTCATCTAATGGTGAATTCTATCTTCTATCTATATCGTGATGTAATTGATTAAGAATTATTTATAAATGATATCAGTTTACCTACAGACGTCGCGCGGTGCATTAAATCTTCATTAAACAAAGGATTTTAGAATTGTGTTATCTTTATTACTTTCGTCTGAGTGATACACTTAATGTGTTTAAATTCCCTTTTAAAAATTTTTCTAGCGCTGCTTTCTTTGCAGACGATCTCACAATCTATACTTATACGTATGAAAAGGTCGCTGGAGCCTATCGACAACATGGTTTTCATGTCAATCGTAGACGTGAGCCAAAGTCGTCTCGGCCTAAAATATAACACGACCGGTCCATTCACGCAGTAACTTACATATTAATGTGGTCCATTCGTAATTCGTATCAAGCGATGCGAGACGGTGTTCGAATTCCGTAGGCAGGAACAATTTTTTCTATTGAAATCCGGATTGACTACCACGGTGAAGGAATAAAATCGTGTAATAAAAATCAAACCTTTAAAGTTATAATTTGCGTAATGACTGGTGGTAGGATGTCTTGTGAGTCCGCACGGGTAGGTGCCACCACCCTGCCTATTTTTGCCATGAAGCAGAAATGCTTTCCAGTTTGAAGAGTGGAACAACCGTTGTACTATTAAAATAAGATAAGAGTTATAAGATATCAGACTCTTATCTCAAGGTGGGTGGTGGAATTTACCTTGTCTATGGGCTCCGGTAACCACTTCACACCAGGTGGGCCGTGAGCTCGTCCACCCATCTAAGCAATAACAAAACAAGTTAAAATATGAAAATGTTACCTATCAAAATTCAGATCTTTATCAAACTTCCCTGGGTTCAAAATTTACTTTACCACCAGTGAACATGGATTAGTAGTTGCAGTTTGCTGGCATTACAGCCAGATAATGCTGCTGCCCGCTGTCAGATGGGGTCCTTAAATTCCTTTTTGTACAGTATATGTCTTAGTGCTATTCTGTCTGATAATACTCAACTAATATTAGTCTAGCCTAATTTTGAGAAAATTGTGACATTTATTTTTAAAATAGTTACCCGGGTACGATAGTCTATAATTGAATTATCTTGTTTCAAAATAACGATTATCGATGACGCTCATCATACGAGACTACTTGTCGAACCGTTCGTTCCGATATAGAGTCGAGGGAACGCGTTCCCGTCCCCGTCACGTCACAGCCGGAGTCCCGCAAAGCTCCGCCCTCTCCCCGTTACTATTCAGTTTGTATATCAATGATATACCCCGGTCTCCGGAGACCCATCTGGCGCTCTTCGCCGATGACACCACCATCTACTACTCGTGTAGGAAGAAAGCGTTGCTTCATCGACGACTTCAGACCGCAGCTACCACCATGGGACAGTGGTTCCGGAAGTGGCGCATCGACATCAACCCCACGAAAAGCACAGCGGTGCTCTTCAAAAGGGGTCGCCCTCCGAACACCACGTTGAGCATCCCTCTCCCGTCTAGGCGCGTCGACACCTCCGCCTCCGCCATTCACCCAATCACGATGTTCGACCAGCCCATACCGTGGGCCCCGAAGGTCAAATATTTAGGCGTCACCCTCGACAGAAGGATGACATTCCGCCCTCATATTAAGACGGTACGCGACAGTGCCCCGTTCATTCTAGGACGTCTCTACCCGATGATATACAGGCGAAGTAAAATGTCCCTTAGAAATAAGGTGACACTCTACAAAACTTGCATACGCCCCGTCATGACCTATGCAAGTGTAGTGTTCGCTCACGCGGCCCGCACTCCCTTAAAATCCTTCCAAATTATTCAATCCCGTTTTTGCAGGATAGCCGTCGGAGCCCCGTGGTTCGTCAGGAACGTCGACCTCCATGACGACCTGGACTTAGAGTCCATCAGTAAGTATCTACAGTCGGCGTCGATGCGCCACTTCGATAAAGCGGCACGACACGAGAACCCTCTCATCGTGGCCGCCGGTAACTACATTCCCGATCCTGCGGACAGAATGGAAAGCAGTCGACGTCGCCCAAAACACGTCATCTCGGATCCTCCCGATCCACTAACGGTGCTTCTAGGTACTTCAAGCACCGGTCACCGTTCTCGTCGAACCCGTGGCTTGCGACGAAGGGCTCGACGAGTAAATTAACTCTCAGACACAGCCCACTGAGTTTCTCGCCGGATCTTCTCAGTGGGTCGCTTTTCCGATCCGGTGGTAGATTCTGCGAAGCACGACTTTTGCTAGGGTTCGTGTTAGCATCGTCGTCAGGTTTGAGCCCCGTGAGCTCACCTACTACTTAAGGTTCCGCTGGAATAGCCTCTCTAGGCTACCAGCTTAGGTAGGAAAAAAACAAAAAAAATCGATGACGTTCTGTAACGGAAGAAAAAATTAAGCCAACGCTTTTAATTTGCCCAGCAGTGATCTTTTCGAACAGAACCTTGAAGTGTGTGGCGAGCTGATAATGAGCAATAATGAAATGTAGATTGGCCGTAACAGGTAAAAGGCAATTAAAACAAGGCTCATAACAATAATTTTGTTGTAATTAGTCTAACCTACTCTCGTTTTTTTTTGGTACATGAAAAAAATCTCTCTTAGTTTATATAGTTTCAAGGCTTTAACGATTCAGAATAGTAATTAACTGACAAAAAACCTGCGCCCACGCACTCGTGTACAAACCTCGATTGATGCAGATTGTAAGAGGCAAACAACGGAGGTTACTCCATATTAGTCATTTTTTAAATTTTAAGAGCTTTCAATAATTTTGGCTATTAAATGTGCAGGTATACAGTAGAGATATAATTTCTTCACAAATAGACAGAAGGAACCAATGCTCTAGGCTTTGAGACTAACCAGCTAAAGTAAATACTATATTAAACTTTCCATTGACAATGGGAGGCATGTAAATCAAGAGCCTTTGTGCAGTGTACAATATAGGTATGAAAGAAAAACTCTAATATCTTAAAAATTGTATGTCAATGGTTTATAGATTTTTATTTGTTTTTTAAAAAATATTTCATTATTTTTCTAACGGGGAATAATTCAAGAGTTTTTCAATGAGATCCACGTGTCCGAGCAACATTCTTCTGCAGCAGTATCTTTTCAATCCAAGGACATCCAAAGCATCACTGAAAGTAAAAAATACAATTAAATATTAACATTCACATAGTAAATCTACTGTATACAGCACACTTAATTGACTTCGATGGTCATGTACCTTCGATGCCTATAAAACACATTAAAAAAGGTATAAGAATACTCAAAGCTAACAAGCATTAACAATCCTATTTCATTGCTGCAGTTGGTAGTAATGATTATATCAACTCGGGCCACTTTTTACATACCTTACTTGTCTGGTAGGAAATCATCGTACATTTATCACTTATACGCTTCTATTTCCTCACACTCAAACTGGATATTGCAAAACAGTCCAGAGATTAATTTGGTGTCAAGATCTACCATCATTACCACCTTGTGACTTATGGATTATGATAACCACTTTAAAATAGGTGGGCTGTAAGTATGAGTTGGCAAATAAGAAAA
The DNA here is from genome assembly GCF_030267445.1 of Bombyx mandarina. Lineage (NCBI taxonomy): Eukaryota > Metazoa > Arthropoda > Insecta > Lepidoptera > Bombycidae > Bombyx > Bombyx mandarina. The sequence goes on along the minus strand of NC_143234.1, from coordinate 5,134,257 downwards.
ACCCAAGTTAACGGGAATCACCTACATATTCCGTCATTTGAATTCATAAGAACATTAATATTGTTTCTGGGAGGAACTGTTTTATCTTTCTTGCTGAATTTTTATCAAATAACTACATTATATTATGTATGTCAGTTATTTCAATTTTAAAGTTCTAGAATATTGGTATGTATAAAAACCAGTTGCAAAACTTAAATTGTACAGTACCCTTCTGTGTAATCCGCCTGTAGCAGGCCCAAATAAGCTTCCCATTTGTTTCCTATAACTTTCCCACATGTGAAACATCGTACTGGAATAATCATTTTGTTTATTTCCTACAACCTAAAATTGTGGTGAGGCACTGGGGTTATAAAGTATCAATGCTTTAACTATTTATTTGGTTTATAAAACGTATTTACTTTTAATAATAATAGAAGATATTTTTACAAAGTATCATTAAATTTAATGAGGAAACATTGCAATTCTATTCTTTACAATTCACATTATTATTTTACTTCGACATAACTTTTTAGACTCGCAACGACAGTCATAGATTAAATATTAAGTGTATAGTCTATGATTAAAGATGACAGTGTCACAAAAAACTATGAAGTTATAGTTTGTCAATTTCAGTCGGCAAAAGGAATATAGTCTATAGAACCAAATTTGAATGAATGTTTATTTCATTTGAATGCTACTTAATTATTTTTGAAATTTTCAAACTGACTTTTAGTGGCCGGATTTTAGAGAGTAGCATATGCTCCTTTTTTCATATTTATGTTAATAACGTTTGAGTCAAATTGATTGACGCGTATTTGGAGCAGTCTATTGATGGAATATTTTAATAAATAATCAAGAATATTTCTAATCCAGTCTCCTAAAAATGTGAAATGTACGGTTTTTTCTATTGTTTCAGGTTAAAATGACTTTGTCCCTGCAGCAACATATCAATATTGATGACAGTCAAATGGTACGTAGCATTTCATTTGTGATCATCGGCAATCTTTCAATGTAAATAAATCAAGTTAAAACAATCGTTCATTCCGTGTACACATTAAGGTCCATACCTCTCCCATGAGAGCATATCGAATTTGCGAAATCGCAGAAGTCCAAAGTTTTGCTGTAAGCAGCGGCTTGGCTCTGCTCCTGGCATTACTGAAGTCCATGGGCGACGGTAACCACTTACCATCAGGTGGGCCGGGCCGTACGCTCGTCTGCCTACAAAGGCAATAAAAAAAGTGCGTGCGTATAAAGTACACATGTCAGAAGTGAAACTTTTTTGGCGAACTAATTTATAAGTCTTGCATAGATTTATACAAATCTTAAACTTTAGATTTCCGAGACTTAGAGGAAGGGAAAAAGGAAGATATGTTCCCGCCAAAAGTCTGTCAAATGACAATCTCAAACCTCAGTGGTGACAGTCACATTATGTTTAAATTTCTAAATTGTAAATGACTAATATTTTGCCAATTGAATTGACTAATTTAATTTCATGCTATTTGATTAATGTTCCAAATTCTTTTCATTTCATTTCAATTCCTATGAACATTTTTCACAAAAAAATTATAAAATATTAGGCTGTATGGTATGATACATTTGCCTTTCCAGTTGGAAAAATACAACAACTACTACTACTGACATTTGACAAGTACTTAATTTCAATAGTAGTTTGATGTCACTTCCGTTGCATGCCTGCGTGACGTTCTGTAAAAATTTTACCCTCATGCGCCTAAAGAAGTTTCACTTCAAAAAGTTAATTATATTATTTTGTAAATTTAATATTTCATCAGATCTATATATTGTGTAATCAGGGTGAATTGTGAACCGTTTGGAATATGTGAAAATGCAAAAGTTTGGACAAAGGAAAGACGAACGTCAGACATAGCTTCTCGTATTCTTCCAAAATATGTATTAGGTTGTCAGTTGCTTAATATTAAGTTACTGTGATATGTAGTATTTATTTAATTTCATGTAATTCAACTCTGATGTTGTTTCACCTTAATTATATTTTCTCTATTTTTCTCCTTCAGTGTCATCTGCTTCCCCTCAATATGGGAATGGACTCATTACAATGCTGATAAACTCGACACTGCCATTTCTGCCCGAGTGTCGAGTTCATAAAAATATATTCTAAATACATTTCCCGCTGCTTTACTCAATTTTCCCATACTTGTGTACTTTAACAGATGTTATACGGTTAATAACCATTATTTTAAGCTTTAAAGTCTGAAGAAACCCTAAATTCACTAAAATGAAAAATTTCGTACAATTTTCATTCGGTCTCATACAATTATTCATTTTATTCGTTCCAGTTCACCTTTGACTGATGATTGGCTTCAGTTTAAAATACAAAATATTTTATTGTATGTGTTTCATTTTGTTGGACGGTTACATTTTGAGGGGAGTGAGTTCTGTAGGTGATGAGGGGCTATTTAAAAACACAACTGCTTCATTATAATTATATTGCAGATAGCTTGAACACTTTTACACCATTACACAATTATTATCTTTATATTTTTTATAAAACTATTACATGTTTGTCTTGCCGTGTCTAGATGAGAAGTACTGACATTTTCTTACGAGAATACAATGATCTATTTTTTAAACATTTAAAATAATTCTAATATTCGAAATCTAATCAAGTGTCAAGTGTTGCCTGCCATTACATTTATATTATATAAACTCCAACACATTTCCTTTGCCTGTACTATATGGACGAATCAATAAAAATGATATTTTGACAATTGACATTTGACATTAGATTAAAAGAAATACAACAAACCACAAACAAGGGGCTTTGTAATGGTTTGATGATAATTTTTCTTACTTTTCTGGTGTAATTTGAATTATTTACAATTTCAAAGGTTCTGAGCCTTGGCGCTAACTCGGATATAATAGTGAAAATTATCTGACAGTGCAGTTATCAGACAATTTTGCAGTATGAAATTTTAAATTTATTTAATTTCATGACCAAAAGCCTTGTTCTCAAATGAAATACAAGAATACATTAAGATTATTTTATTAAGCAAACAAAAAATATTCTCAATATGATTTCATTTCTGTAACGAAATTTAAATTTATTAGTCTATTATATAAATTAAAAAAACAAAGAATATATTACAAAGTAGTGAGATTATTGAAATAAAAAATGGATTCAGATGATGATATTCAACCTTTGATACATTATAAGGGAAATAGCTCTCGAGAACCACTGTATTTAGAACTTACAACACAGTTAATCAACATTGACCCTGATTTTGAACAGGTAAGGACTAGTTTTATCCTTAATAGATCTAAAAACTGAATTACTGATGATTTTTAATCAAATTAATTCATATATTCATACAGAAAATCCGCTGTTCTATTTGAAAAGGTTGATGTGGTGGGTGGTTTGCTTAGTGAGTCATGTAAAAACAGTTCTGATTTCAAGGATGAATTAGCCAATGGCCTAATTATATGAAACTTGTGTTTTACATTGCCGACTGGGTTGGTCCTGACCAGTATATTCGGCGATGACAGCAATGCGCACCGCATTGTAGATACCAGCCGATGACATGCGGTACCCTGCAGGCGAATTCAGGGGTTTCCTCCTTCCTCAGCAAAACAAGTTTCCCTGTATGGCTTGCGCCATAGCTTAGGAAACTGCCTCCACTCAAGGCAGGCTTCAATGAGCCACACGAGGCGTTCCCCAAGGACACTGAAGTCTAAATCCCAGACCCGGCCGTGAACTGGAGTCGCTCCGTTACCGGGAGCGCCCATAGCCGCAATTACTTGCAGACCGTTTAGTTCGGGTGCTCCAGATATCCTGGTCGAGCGTCTCTAAGAGCATCTTCATGATTTGAGACGTGGCCTCGCATCGCAGTATCGCAGACGCGATGCATCGTACCTCGGAACCAGTTGGCCACACCGACTCCAAGTCAGCTAGGCGCGCGGCGCCCACGCGGCCACAGTGGCCGCCTCCACCGCGATCACCTTGTTCACGTTCTTCAGTGCCCATCGCGGGAATTAGCTACGCGGGAGCTCCTTTTAGCTGCGGCCATCTTTGGCCGGCGCGTTTAACGAGGTGGAAGCGGAAAGCTCGAATCGGATGAACCGATGGTTCGAGAGCGTCTCCGCCCCCTCGAGGACGCGCCAGCCACAGACACGTTACGCGGCGGACGGAGACGCGAATGACACGTCTACATGTGAGTCCTGCACGCAGGTCGCGACCGAACTCCTGTTCAGAAGATAGAGGCCAAAAAACCACATGACTTGCCTACCCATTCATGTCAAAAAATGTTGCTACTGTGTGAAATTAGGTATAAAACATGAAAAAAAAAATTACAAGATAATCTACACTTTTTGAAATTACGTCATGAAATTTAACTCCTTATACTATGAATTATATGCATAATTAAAAAAATGTATTGTGTAAAATAAAATACTGATATGAGAACAACAGAGAAACTTATCAATCCATATATTATATTATTTTAAGTACTTTTAAACATTGTATAAAAGTTTATCAGGATCAATTACAATTAACAATGAATTATACTAAGCATTAGCCTAATTTAAATAATATTCTTGTTTAATATTTGTGTTAATGTTGTGTGATTGTTATTTTACTGCTACAGAATTGATCTATCATTGTTTTCCTATTGTAAAGAGCAAATAATGTATACTTACAATAAGTATGTGATGCATGTGATTTTTTATCACATTCATTTGGTAAATGTAAAATTATGTACCACTAAATGAGCTTCTAGCCTAATGGTAGCATGTGTCCTTTTAACCTTACCACTGTTTTAAAGTATCACTATAATTTCTCAATATTGCAAAATAAACATATAACCAATTTTTTCTTGTTAAACAGGTAGTATATGGTTACCGGAGAACCAGATGGCGAACAATATTAGTACACATTTTCACTGTATTAACGGTCGGCATACCGGCCTTAGTATTCCATTGGTATCCAACTTGGTTCCTCTATATGACCTGTGTGAGATGCAGTTTCCAAGTTGCCGATCAGGTTTTAATTGTTGTAAGTATTACAAGCTACTTCAATCCATCAAGAATTCAAAGCTTTTTTCCGCTGTGCCGTCATGTCTAATATCTGTCCAACAAATATCTAATCTTCACACTACATTTAGTAGTACATTAGTACATCAGTAGTAATCTAATGGTTAGTGATAGTAACAGTGAGATCAAGGTTTCTGTCAATGTTAATGTAATCTTTTGTAATTTCATTCCAGGAAACGTATCAAAAGAAATGTAAAAGTTATTATATACACAAAATACGCCATAAAAACATAGAAGACACAAGGTAATAAACAGCAATATTACAAAAACATTTGTATTTATTTGTAATACTGATTATTAAGAATTTTGCAGTGGATTATTCAATGAGGGCTTTGATGTTGAGCCGGAAGATGACAAAAGAAACTTTGAAACTGCTGATGCTATACACACTCCCATACATTTGGACGATGGTTCCACTCTTAGTGAGTATCACCATAATTTACTTAAAAAAAATTCTGGCAATGTATTTTGTAACTGCCGCATAATAAAATTATCCAATAACTAAACTACCCCATTTTCCACTGATGCTCTGAATGTTTCTATCAAATTAATTATTCACGAATAGTAATTACAAGTATAAAGGTACCTAACACACTTCTTCAATAAGAGTTAATTAAATTGAGCCTATCAAATTTTTACATCATTGTTTCTGAATCAGATGTCCAAAACTACCGTTATTTCCGGCACAAAAAGCAGTCTATAATATGGGACGCGGGTAGAGCGCAATGGGTGAGACTAGCTGGAATCGAAGCTGGGGCGACATGTGCGCAACTTCATGCAAGGGGCGCTATAGCACCTACTAGTGAAAAAAGGATTAGGATGTGAGTTCACATTATGTTGTTGTTTATGACTAGCTGAGTTCCGTGACGCCGCGGGGCGAAGCTAGTCTAAAAAAGTAGCCTAAGTTACTTCTTATATCATCAGCTACCTATCAGTGAAAGTCTCGTCAAAATCGGTCCAGCGTTCCAGAGTTTAGCCGGAACAAACAGACAGACAGACAAAAATTGAAAAAAATATGTTATTTTGGTGTATATGACACCGTATATACATATATTCATATGCATATAGTAAAAAGCGATTATTTTAATATTACAAACAGACACTCCGATTTATATGTATAGATATGATGTTTGTGAACTCGGGGGTGTAGCGATAAATATTATTTTCCCTGTAATTTATTTGCAGGTTAAATATATACGGCTTGAACGAGATAAAGGTTCCTGTACAGTCTATCTTCACTTTGATCCTCTTGGAAGTATTCAATCCGTTCTACGTATTCCAATTTTTCACAATAGCCGTGTGGCTCGCAGAACCTTACTATTATTATTGCATTGCCGTTGTTTTAATGTCGACGTTCGGTGTTGCCACTTCTGTGATACAAACCAAAAAGGTTAGTTGAATTTTAATTAATAATTTAATTCAAGCATTGTTCTATTTTGATCTGATATGTATGTTATTTGATTTTATGTTAATTTTGAATTCAAATTGATAAAAACTATTAGAAAGTCTTGTAGCTTATTTTATAGTCGCTAAAAGAGATTCACGGTTCAAAGATTTTATTAAAGATAGGACGCTGGCATATTATCGGGAGACGGGGACAAAAAATCCTGTTGTCTGACTTATATACTGATAGGGTTTTGTGTTGCGAATTGTATCATTTTCTAGGATATAACAGCTACATCAATGTGGCGGAGACTTAGTTTTAAGGCAAGTGGCAACCATATATGTATATCCAAGTGGGTCATAAGTTCTATCAATTAGCGGTTTAGTGCTAAGCAAAATAAGTCAATAATAATAAAGATATTGACAGTTTTTTTTTAAATGACCCAATATTCTTTTCAGTCCTCTGACAAAAATTTTGATGTTTTATTTTTATTTTTTATTGCTCTTGTAGACAAGCATACGGCCCACTTGGAGTGGTTGCCGTTGTCAATGGGCTTCAGCAATGCCAGGGGCAGAGCCAAGCCGCTGACTGCCATGTACTTGCGAACTTGTAACTGCGGTTTGTTAATCATGGTCGTAATGGTTCAGAACCAGGAGAGTCTTCGCGCGACCGTGGAGGCTCACAGCACGGTGCGGCTGTGGGACGGGCGGGTGGTGGCGACGCGGGCAGTTTGTCCGGGGGACGTGGTACTGCTCCCGGCAAGGGGCTGCACGCTGCATTTCGACGCGCTGCTGCTCACCGGCACCGCCGTGCTCAACGAGAGCATGCTCACCGGTACTCACGCACAGCCGCTTAATCGCATCTGAAGTTTTTTTTTGTTTGTGGTTTGAAGATGTATACAAGACAAGCTATTATATGTGTGTAGCTATATGTTGTATGTATGTATATTCCAAGTCTTTTTATGACCCCTTGTGAGTCCGCACGGGTAGGTACCACCGCCCTGCCTATTTCTGCCGTGAAGCAGTAATGCCTTTCGCTTTGAAGGGCGTGGCAGCCGTTATAACTATACCGAGACCTTAGAACCCATATCTCAAGGTGGGTGGCGGCATTTACATTGTAGATGTCTATGGGATCCAGTAACCACTTAACACCAGGTGGGCTGTGAGCTTGTCCACTGATGTAAGAAAAAAAGAAAGAAAGAAAAAAAAATTAACCTCTCCTTACATTACCGTCTCCTTTCACACCTGGGGTCTTTTTGGTCACACGATCATAACATATATCATGATAAACTGCCACTCACAGCTTTTTTCTGTGACTGTTGCTCCTTACAGATTTCCCCTCGTATACTATTTTATTATATTACAAAAATGATTTTATTATAAAAAAGCGTGTAGTGCATGGTATTAGTAGTTATGAATATTTTATGAACAGATATGAGTAGAAGGGTTATTTTGATAATATCCTGAAAAGCACCCCAAGCATTTTTACAATAAAATAATTTTTTCTTACACTATTTTTAATTCATATTTACTAAAATTTATTTTCTATTTTTTAGTTGGACTTTCTATAAAAGCGTATTATGTTAGTTTTTTTTTAAAACTATTATTTGTTTTTCATTTTATATATTTTTTTTCAACTTTTTTTTAAATATTGAATTGTCATCGGTACTTAATAAGTATACCAAATTTCGAGTTAATCCGACGTTTTGAAGGGGGTCAAAATCATGTTCAAAAATTCCGTTACGTCTTAAGCTAATAAAAGCATATTAATAATGTTATTTGAATGTATATATATGAGCTATGTTGATTGCTCACAGAGCACGTCAGAGTACATTTATCACTCAATTTAATATTTGTATACATCTGTTTGTTTTTCTCAGGTGAATCAGTGCCGGTCGGGAAAACGGCTTTGTTGAGGGTCGACAAACCATTCGACATGAAGGAGCACGCGGCCAGCATTCTGTTCTGCGGCACCAGAGTCATTCAGACCCGGTACTACAACAACGAACCTGTCAGGTCGGTCTCAAGGGAAAATAACCTTTATTTTTTAAGGCTTAGAATTTACTTTTTTTTTTCCTACCTATTCTGGTAAGCTCGAAGGGTTATTCTAGATGCACAGAACTAGTAGGTGAGTTCGCGGGGCTCAAACCGGGAGTGTTGCTAACATTGGGCCTAGCAAGAGCAGTGCTTCGCAGAATCTACCACCGGATCGGAAACGCGACCCACTGAGAAGATCCGGCGAGAAACTCAGTGGGCTGTGCCTATGGGTTAATTCGCTCGTCGAGCCCTTCGTCGCAAACGACGGGTTCGACGAGGACGGTGACATAGGTACCTACCAGTAAGTGTTGGTATGATTAGTGTTAACATCTAGCAAACAGTTTAAAGTTGCCTATTTTGAGGGTACCTCGTTCCCAGGGCCCTGGTGCTGCGTACGGGCTACAACACAAGCAAAGGGCAGCTGGTCCGCAGCATACTGTACCCGGTGCCGGCGGACTTCAAGTTCGACCGGGACTCGTACAAGTTCATCATCATCCTGGCCGGGATAGCGGCGTGCGGGCTGGCCTACACAGTGGCCTTGAAGGTATGTTATAATTCATGTCAACAACATTTTTACTAGAGCCACTTAAATAAATTGCTTCCGCAAATAAAATAATGCATGAAAATATGTACAATATTGTTACATCGGTAAGAGTAACGCCATCTATCGCCGAATAGTCGAACGAACATCGAAGGACCTAGTAGCACCTAGAACGCGCGAGAAGTACAACGCCTTCTATTGACAGATAGCGGAAACTACTACTAGAGATGTGTGGAATATTCTCAATAATTCTAGGGATGAGGTATCGGTATAAGAGCGTTGCAGGGATGGCTCGCAGTCAGTCAGTAATCGGAACTACTCGAAGCGAAATAGCGAACGGAACATCTGAAGGGAAACGGAACAAGAGAATTGAGAGTTTTTTTATTTATCCCGAACCCCAGAGCGTAACAATTTAATGTATTGTTAATTTTTTTTTTTAATATTCAACTTTTTTGAAATGACTATGAGTGTTATGTTATGATACAATACGACATTAAAAAGAAGGTCATCGGTCGGTCATTGCAAGCGTCGGGCTCGGCGAGCGAATTAACCCACAGACATAGCCCACTAAGTTTCTCGCCGGATCTTCTCAGTGGGTCGCGTTTCCGATCCGGAGGTAGTTTCTGCGAAGCACGGCTCTCGCTAGGATTAGTATTGGCAACGTCGATAGGTTAGAACCCAAAAAAAAGTTTTTTTTTTCATTTCATAGATAACAAAGATGAAGTCGAATTGTGAGCTACAAGTTATAAGTGGTCACCGGGGCCCATAGATAATTTTACTTTTTTATTTTTTCGACACGTCCAGGCGTACCGCGCTCTCACTCCCAGCGACATAGTCCTGAAGGCGCTGGACATCATCACCATCGTGATCCCGCCCGCGCTGCCGGCGGCTATGACGGTGGGGCGGCTGTACGCCGTGGCGCGGCTGGCGGGCGCGCGCGTCGCCTGCCTCAACACGCGCGCCGTCAACGTCACCGGCTCGCTCGACTGCATGTGCTTCGACAAGGTAAGTGCTACTTGTTTACTGCTAGTAGAACCTGCACCAGTAGGTACCACCGCCCTGCCTCTTTCTGCCGTGAAGCAGTAATGCAAGTGGGGCAACCGTTGTAATTATACTGAGACCTTAGAACTTATATCTCAAGGTGGGTGGGTATTTACGTTGTAGTTGTCTATGGGCTCCAGTAACCACTTAACACCAGGTGGGCTGTGAGCTCGTCCACCCATTTAAGCAATAAAAAAAACAAAGCTCAGCTTATTTGCGCACTACTGTGGGACCTTACGACTTGAAATGGGTGCTGGTATTCACGGGGTGAGCTCTGGTCGCCATTGTGCACCAGGTGGGCCGTCAGCTGGACAGGCGCTGTTACAGTAAAAGCTCATTATTCGCGCTTCTTACATTGCGCGTTTTCACTATTCACGGATTAAAAAAATGTGACCCAATTCCTATGTTCGCGGATAAATATTTCTCTATTCGCGAATTTAATCGGTACATTGATAAAAAGGTAGGTAGGTATCCAACCGAATATCTTTTGTAAACGCGCTTTTCCACATTCACGGTTTTTGTATTCGCGGCATATTCACAGAATATATATACCCCGCTAATAAAGAGCTTTTGCTGTACTTAAAATGTCAGGAATTTTTTGTTTGTAAATATTACAGTTACAGTAGTACACTTTGCTATGTGAAAGCTTCACTTCGAAAATAATCTCAGTGTTTTTCGAATTATTCAGACGGGGACGTTAACAGAGGACGGGCTAGACATGTGGGGCGTGGTGCCGGTGAGCGCGGCCACCGACCCGCCGATGCTGGGCCGCCCGCAGCGGGACCCCGCCCTCATCAACGACTTGCACGACCTCAAGATGGGCATGGCCGTCTGCCACAGCCTCACGCTGCTCGACGGGGAGCTCGCTGGAGACCCGCTCGACTTGAAGGTGACTTACAGCATAAACAATCATTTTAATGAATACTGGCAGATCCGACAGACATCCTGTGACAAAAATTCATTCAAGTCGATCCAGCTGTTTAGTTGCAGTATAGATAAATAACCTAGATACCCACTGCAGCGCCATCTGACGGGCTGATTTGTGAATCTAAATCATTCAGACCGCCACCCAAATGCATACAAAAAAAATCACTCAAATCGGTCCAGTATTTTAGGAGTTCAGTGACAGTGACACACAGACAGTAGAATTATATATATATATAAAGAAAATGACGATATTTTAACACGTGATGTTGACGTGGTACACAACGGTCACATCGAGTCGACATACATCGCGACACTAGCGCCACACAGCTTGGTTAATACAAAGCATTATCAAGTGCATTATAGAAGTCGGCACAGTTCATCTTCGTGCAGTTACGATACAGTGGCGCCCCCAGTGACGGATCGTCCACGTCTTTGTGTAGATGTTCGAGTCGACGGGCTGGCTACTGGAGGAGCCCGACGTGCCCGAGCCGTCCAACTACGAGGTTCTGACTCCGACCATAGTGAGGCCCAAGAAAACTGCTAACATCAACGTCGATGACATTCATGTGAGTACAGGCTTTTTAATACGCTTTTATTAGCTTCAGACTATGTATGTATTTAAACGGAATCTTTGAACATGATTTTGATTCCCTTCAAAACGTTGGATTAACTCGAAATTTGGTATACTTATTAAGGATCGATGACAATTCAATATTAAAAAATAATAATTTAAAATTTTAAATTCAACTAAAAAATGAAAAATAAATAATAGTTTAAAAAAACTAACAAAATACGCTTTTATAGAAAATCCAACAAAAAAATAGAAAAGTATGGTATCAGTAGTTCTAAATATTTTATGAACAGATATGAGTAGAAGGGTTATTTTGATAATATCCTGAACAGCACCCCACGCTTAAAAAAGCACGCTTGTAAAAACAATAAAATATTTTTTTCTTACACTATTTTTAATTCAAATTGATTAAAATTTATTTTCTATTTTTTTGTTGAATTTTCTATAAAAGCGTATTTTGTTAGTTTTTTTAAACTATTATTTATTGATGCTTAAAAGAGAACTGGTGGTAGGGCCAGTCTTGTGCGTCCGCGCTGGTAGATAGCGCCATCTTGTCAATTCATGCCGCCAAGCAATAATGCTTTTCAGTTCGAAGAGACCATGCCATACCATATCATAGAGATGTAGACCTCAAGTCTCAAGGTGGGTTGCGGCATTTCCGTTGTTGGTGTCTATGTGTTCCGGTATCCACATAACACCAGGTAGGTTCGTACACTCATCTAAACTATAGAAAAAAATCATTATAATGATTACCTAAAGACTTTTATTTATTAAATAGGGTAATCTCTCGATCTCAATGCCCTCTCGGTTAAGACTTACGGAGGCCCGTAGTCAGCATCAGGTGAATGCCGCTACAAGCTTCTTAAATTTAAAATTGAATCGTCAATTTTATCGGTGCAGGCTGTCGCAGCTTCCAAACAGAACTTTTGTATCGGTGCAGAGATAGGCAATCTCCTGGCTAGTTTCACCAGGACACTGGTGAAACTGGAAAGGCCTCCGGGGCACCAGTAATCCCTTAAAACAAAAAAAGATAGACAGTGGCATAGGGAGTAACTCCCTTGCTAACTTTATGAATATAACTTTATGAATAAAAATGATCATTATTTAAAAAAAAAGTATTCTGGAATACTTTTTACACATTTTTTTTGCCTAAAGCTCGAGGCCTGATTTATGAACTGCCTAATATCGTTTGCCTTATATAGATTAGAGTTATGTTATGTTGCGCGCGGAAGCGTTAGTCACCGCCTGAGGTATGTGGCGGGGTGAGACGGGGAGGGCGCGATTGACAAGACGCACACGATATTTAAGTGCAGATAAATCTTAGAATAACATGTTAGGATTAATGTAATGGGTGGCCTATTGTTGCAGCATCACGCAAAAATTATTAGTTTGATTTTGATGATGTCTTAAATTTTCTTCACAGCTTATCAATATTATCTTAGCACATTATACATTAATTGATTTTGAATCATCACAGATGCCGCTGGAGCTGGGCATTGTGCAGCAGTATCAGTTCGTCTCGTCACTTCAGAGGTCCTCGGTCGTGGTCCGGATGCTGGGAGAAGATGTACTCCGTGTTTACTGTAAAGGAGCACCCGAGATGATTACGACGCTTTGCCGACCCGAGACAGGTGGGGTGTAATGGATACTTCACTATAGTGACATTGCTTTAAAGCATATATGGGCCAATTACCCAACCAAAATACAAATACCCAATTAAAAAATATTACATAAAAAAAGGTACTTATACTCCCTGGCACCCGAGCGGGCCCGCCAGCGCGCACTCTGCGTGGCTGGGGGCTCCGTCTGTGGGAGAGTTTTGCTGGACTTTCCACCGGGCGCATCCGTAGTTGGTGGATAACGGGCCTCTGGGAGCAGTCACACTCCCAGGGGTATCGCTCCTTCTCTCTCGTCGTGTAACGGCGGAAAGGATTGAGCGACGCGGACCAAAACCAGCAGGGAGGGTTCCGGATTCTCCACGCCCTTCACTGGCTGAAGGGTGTTTCTTCTGGAGACGCCTGGGCCTTTCCGTCCCCTTGCTTCTTCCCCTCTGTTATTTTGGTTTTACTTTTTATTCTGTCTTTCTTTCTGTTTTGTTTTTTGTTCTGTTTTCTTTTATGCTTTTGTGCACGTCTGAACCTTTTTTGGCGTGATCTACGAGAGATGGTGGGCCACTTTTTTGTTCTGCCTTTTTGATGGAGTAGTGAGCCGGCGTTGCTTATGCATCTTCCGGCCGCTGGTAGCCATGTCCTCGGCTTCGGCCTCGTACCGGTATACCGGCGTGGTTTCGTCGTTGTTGCTCTCTTGAGCTTTGGGCGGTGGTCTGTCGTGTTGCTCATTGCACTCGGCGGGCCGCCGGCCAAACCGTAATCCTCACCGCGTGGAGGACTGGGACCGCTGCCGCAGACTGGTTCTGCTGAGGAAGGCTGGGCGCCCCGCGGATGCTGGAGAGAATCGTCGCAGCCCGCATCGTACGGCACCTGACCGAAACGGATCCCGATCTTTCGGCGGAGCAGTACGGCTTCAGAGAGGGAGGGCCACTGTTGCTGGTCGATCGTTGGATGGACGCGATTTTGCGAGTGCGTGCCCTCTCCGACGAAGTCGTTACCCGGGGCGGGGTGGCAATGGCGGTGTCTCTGGAGATATCTGGAGGTGTTGAATGCGTTCCCCGTTCCGCGTTGCCCTGTGATCGCGGGGGCGCTCGAGTATCACGGCGTCCCCGGCGTACCTCAGCTGGCTGATCGGCTCCTATCTCGGAAACAGGTCGATCGAATGCGCGGGGGCGGGGCCTCATACAACGCGAGACCTCATACAACGTGGACCTCATACAACGCGGATCTCATACAACGCGGACCTCATACAACGCGGGACCTCATATAACGCGAGATCTCATACAACGCGGACTTCATACAACGCGGGACCTCATACAACGCGATACCTCATACAATACGATACCCCATACAACGCGAGGCCCACTACAACGCGAAGCCCACTACAACGCGAGGCCCACTACAACGCGATGCCCACTACAACGCGAGGCCCACTACAACGCAAGGCCCACTACAATGCGAGGCTCACTACAACGCGAGGCCCACTACAACGGAGGTCTACTACAACGCGAGGCCCACTACAACGCGAGGCGCACTACAACGCGAGGTCCACTACAACGCGAGGCATCGGACTGTAACCGCAGACGTCTCAACTTCCGGCTGAAGCAACCGTAGCTCGCATCTAAGCATCTGCTTACCAGCCACGATTGCTTAGGCCGGTACTTGCACAATATCTTGTGCTATCGCCGGAAGGGAACCGACGGCGCAGTGCCACCATTGCGCAGACCGCGACGAGGATGACACAGCGGAACACACATTGGCGCGTTGCTCTGGATTCGACGAGCAACGCGCTGCCCTCATTGCGGTCATCGGAGAGGACCTCTCGCTGACGGCCGTCGTCCACGTGCTGCCGAGCATCGTATTCATACGAGTCCTGGAAGGCGATGCTCGACTTCTGCGAGTCCACCATATCGCAGAAGGAGGTGGCGGAACGAGAGAGGGAGAGCCCTTCCCTTTCCGCACTGATCTGTCGCCGTCCTGCCGGGGGCCGGAGGAGAGATTACGCTCGCACATCCCGGCTCCTCTAGGTGGCGGCTTCCCCCCGGTGAAAGTCACCTAAGGCGACCCGAGGGGGTCGAGGCCGCACGGCGCGTTACCTCTAGCGCGCTGCCGAGGAGAATTATTTCAAGATAAAAAATAGCAATCGCTTGTACCGCGTCCCGACCCGGCAGGCTGGTTCTGGTCCAGCGGGGTATTCTGGGACACCAGCGGCACCGTCTGGGCGGCCTGACGGGCTGCCGTGCCAAGACGGCCGACGTTTCAGTGCCTTCGATTCGGAGGCTCCGTCGGCCGGGTTGTCCTTTGGGTAAGCTGCGCCGCTTGGTTGTAATGTTGACCGCGGTAACCAGTGGGTTACTCAGTTAAGTGTACCTCGGTCATTCGGGTTCTGACCTCAGAGGGGATCGGACGCTCGGGCGCGGAGTGCAGGTGAGTCGTTTAGTGGGTAGGGCCCGCGGTCTCGCAGTCGCGGAACTCTTAAGAAGTTCGGCCCCCGGCCCAAAAAAAAGGCACTTATACTCACGGTAGTGACAGTGAGGCGGCAATGATGATTTTGATGATCGCCGCCACTCGGCTTGCTAGAGCAAATTCTTTAAAGTTTACCGCCTCACGGGCGACACATCAAAACATTTATTGCTTCTCAATTATTCTAAACTAGTTTATTCCAGGTTATTCCTTCATTTTGCCTGTATAAGTGGGTGGATGGCCCGAATGTTAGTTCAGTTCTATTTGAGCTACCGAGTTGACTTTGACAAGTGATATCCTAGTGAACTGCTCGAGCCGTCATCTTGCTTTGTGACTTTGTGTGCATCTTGACTGGTTCTTAACTATAGTTTGTTATTAAGTTTATTGAACGAAAACTAAACAAAAATAATGTCTGGTGGAAAGAATCGAAAAGTAGTTACAGAGGGTCGCCAGTTTCAAGAAAAATAGGCTCAAGAATTATTTTTAATCTCGCACAATGGTAGGCCTATTTGTTTGCTGTGTAATGAATTCATTTCAGTAATGAAAGAATTCAATATAAAGAGGCATTACTTAACATCAGGTGGCCTGTGAGCTCGTCCATCCATCAAAGCAATAAAATAAAAAAAAACTAAGAATGCTACGCGGCACTCACTGACAGGACAATTAAGAACGAATCCAGAAGCTTACCGCAAATTTGGAAAAAAGCAACAAATGTTTCATAAACTTTTTTTTAATTGCTTAGATGGTTGGACGAGCTCACAGCCCACCTGGTGCTAGACCACTAGAGCCCATAGACATCTACAACGTAAATGCGCCACTCACCATGAGTTCTAAAGTCTCAAGTATAGTTACAACGGCTGCCCCACCCTTCAAACCTTTCTCTCTTTCTCTCTACGCCTACCTCACCTTACCTGAACAGCCAATATTATTATAATATTATTTTCAATTCAATTATATAATTTTTTGTATATAAGTGCGTGTTGTGTTTATATTCATTGAGTGTGCTTTGTAAAATTGACCTCACCATTACAAGAAGTAGATGTCCTCGCCATTGCTCAACTTCCGTCTAACTATACTGCAGGGGTTGAAGGCCAGCTCAACCAGCCACTTCACTGGTGACCTCGACGTGACTGATCAGCCACTTCAAGTTTAATTATTAACTTAATTAGCTTTTTTAACTGAATTTTTGACTTGATTTTTACGTCCATCGTTTTCTTCTCCCTACACCATCCAAATATCTAAATGTATTTTAAAAAAGGAATTTCATATTGGTTCTAGATCTTGACACGCATAACAATACGTTTGCTCATCTTTTCAGTTCCAAATAATCTTAGCGACGTTCTCGCCTCGTATGCCGAAAAGGGATACCGCGTCATCGCGATGTCTACCCGGATAATGGAAGCGACGCTCAAGCAGATTCACAAGATGACAAGAGAAGAGGTGAGACCCGCTGGTGCCTTCGGAAACGTGGGGCGTGAGGGGACATCACCAGCAGACCTGTCAGACCCTCATTAATGTTCAAAGCTATCCCTATGGAGATCTGGAATATTTATGATCCCCTCAGCCGGGAGTTGCCAGGCTTTCTTATTCTTGTGTTTTTTTAGTATGGCAATTGACTTCTTGCGATGCCATTGTTGCCAGTGGTTAAGTTTATAACGCATCTTTAAGTATTAAATACATACTGTTATGTAAAAAATGATATAGATGAGATTAAGTATATTATTTGAGACTGAGATGAAATAAATGAAGCGAGATGAGATGGGGTGCAATAAAGTATCAGTAAAATGGTAGTAGCTTTCTGAGAATTCAGTGGACTTTTTGGAGGAACCCGAAAGCGTCACCGTCCAGCGACTTTGTATCATTTTCCCTTTTTTTCGGGCACTTTCACAGATGCTAAATGCGCAATAAACCACCATTATTATCCGTTTAAATCTAATGCAACACTAAATTAACAAAATAAACCCAGCTATTCATACAACTTCGCTAGTCAGGATCCCACCGAAGTGTCTTACCAGACTTTTTTATCAACGACAAAAAAAATAATTGTACCAAATTTTTGAGAGGTTGTTTGTTTTAACTGTTTTTTTTTTTAAAATAAACAGGCCGAACGTGATCTAGAATTCTTAGGGCTCGTCATAATGGAGAATCGTCTAAAAGCTGCGACCACGGGCATCATACGAGAGCTCAAGGAAGCCAATATACATGTGGTCATGATAACAGGTTAGTACAACCGTTCGCATATCAGTTTGCCTCAGATAGAACATTGTCAATAGATCTTGTGTACTTGTCACGTAACAGGTAACAAAGTGTCTCAAATAAAACAAAAAAAATTGGTGCGCGTGAAATAATGTTGGCTTAGAAAGATATATCATATCTCAAGGTGGTTGGCGGCATTAACGTTGTAGATGTCTATGGGCTCCGGTAACCACTCAACATCAGGTGGGCTGTGAGCTCGCCCACCCATCTGTGCAATAAAAAAACAAAAAAGAGTTTTTTTTAATCTGTTAAAATTATGAAATTATCTGTAATACAAAAATATCACTAAAGGACCGTCACATCGTCACAGATACTAAACGTTTTATATATAGCCCATCGCTTAAATACATGAAAGTCGATGAAGTTAAGTTCTTTTTTCATTCCATCAAATCAAATCAAATCAAATCAAAATAAAAAAAAAAAAATTCAATATAAATGAAAGTACATACTTGTTGAACGTCAAAAAGAACTACCGCCAATTCACAAAAACTAATCTCCGTTCTGAGAAGAACTGGCAATAAACTCAGCGGGCATGCCTTTTTTTTAAATATTAGATTTTTTTTAATATTCATTTGCGGCTCATTACATGATGTCATTAAAATGCTACAGGTTATTTTATTTTTTTAAAGGGATTTTCTGACCTGGTAACTAAGACCTTTGGGTCAAGTATTATTTTAATGCTGCGGATTCAAAATGTCGTGTTTGTCGCAGGGGATAACGTGCACACGGCGGTGAGTGTCGCCAAGGAGTGCGGCATCCTCGCCAGCGGGGAGCGCATCGTGCAGCTCAGCGGTGACGCCGCCGCCCTGTACTGCGAGAGCACCCTGCATGGGGTCAGTCGACTGTAACCTTTCTTACTGGTGGTAGGACCTCTTGTGAGTCCGCGCGGGTAGGTACCACCGCCCTGCCTATTTCTGCCGTGAAGCAGTAATGCGTTTCGGTCTGAAGGGCGGGGCAACCGTTGTAACTATACTGAGGCCTTAGAACTTATATCTCAAGGTGGGTGGCGCATTTACGTCGTAGATGTCTTTGGGCTCCAGTAACCACTTAACACCAGGTAGACTGTGAGCTCGTCCACCCATCTAAGCATTTTTTTTAAAAAAACCTAAGGGTCGCTGCACACGGACCACCGGCCACAACCACCGGCCACAACCACTAAACGCCGCCACCGACCTATTTCCTGTTATTTTCATGCATTGTGGTGGTACAGACGTGGTGGTTTATAATATGAACTATCACCGGTTGACTTTCACCGTTTAATAAAAGAAAACTACGACATCATATAGTTACTTTGTTTATTACGAGTGTATGCAAAAATATATATTATAACGATATGGAGTACTTCAGAAAAAAACAATAAAAGACTTTCTCTCTTTTAAACTTAATTTAAAAAATTAAACAGTATTAGTCAACCATACGAAACTGAGCTGTCTTTTTACTCAATAATAGACTTCCTTCCGTTACACTGAAAAACACTGAAAAAAAAATCATTTTAAACAAATAAAGAGTTCTAAATAATAAAGATATAAAGGTTTTTCTTCACATATATTTAATCACTTTGTCAATATCTGTGAGCAGGCGCCGGTGGGGCGACGTACGTTGCTACAGCGCGAATGGCGCAGCGAGGACAGCGGGCGCGGCTCCTGGGGACAATCCGGCTCCGCTTCAGGCTCGGGCTTTGCCCCCAACGACCCTGAGGCTCCGGCCTCCGAACCTCGCTACAAGATTGTCGTAACTGGTGATACCTGGAGGGTAAGCTTGTTCGATATTGTTTCTATGCAAATATAATGTTTTATATTGTTATCGGCGTGCTGTCTGGTATTTTTACTCTCGCTGGGTAAGCATAAATACATGAAAACAGTATTAAGGTTTCAGTTTAATTAAAAAAAAAATACAGAGAGCGTGCTTTGTACAAAGACGTCATCGTACATGATCACGAATGATGATCATGAATGCAAATACTATACCAAAACTCGCTTTTTTATATGGACAGCGTGCCCTCTAAACTTTTGTGTAAGTCTGTGGTATATTAATAGTCAAGAAGAATTTCGACTTTTTTTGGCGAGTACGCGAGGAGTGAAGTTGTGTGATTTCTTTTATTTTGTCTATTTAGTGTTTCGTCAGGTTTAAACGTGTAATAACGGTGGCTTATTAACTGTTTAATATCTGTGAAAGTACACAAATGTGGGAAAATGAAACAAAGCCACTGAACGTAACTCCTCGGGATCCTCCAAAAAGTCCACTGAAAAAATCTCAGTGAATGACCACCATTTTACTGAGATTATATTTCATTTCATCTCATCTCATTTCATTTTATTTCACTCCAAATTATAATTTTTCGTAAAAATATGAATATAAATTAAAATAAGACACGACTTACCAGGTCATAATATCACTTAAAAAAAAAGAAGAATTTCTTTAACCGACTTCACAGTAGGTCTGAGTAGGACAGACAATCTGACAGTTCTGAGTAGGTATCAAGGCTTCTTTATTCCAAGTGCACACATAGGTAAATCATTAAATCTATTTTTGCGGTTTCATTAATGCACGTTTTTTTTTTGTTTCTACCTTATACTGAGAGGATTAAGGTTTACAATATCTGTGTCGTGTGCAGATCCTGCGCGAGCACTACCCCGACATGGTGGGGCGCGTCGTGGAGCGCGGCGCCGTGTTCGCAAGGATGTCGTCCGATCAGAAGCAACAGCTCATCGTTGAATATCAGGCTCTGGGATATTACGTCGGTGAGTACATGTGAGCATTGAGCGTGAGGGGCGGGCCGTGAGTGCGTAGGGCTAACACCGTCTTACTTACTGTCCGCGATGCAGAAATCCATTCTGGTGTGATGTGTAATCTTTGTTAATATATTAGTAGTGATAGATTAGGAATTGAATAGCATCGTTATCTATGTTCCTGCAAGATTATTTCATTTCTTAATTTCTAAATATAAATATGTACTTGTTATACTTCTTCTTTATTTTTTGGTTCCGGCACGGTTTGTGCATTAGCCAGCGTCAAGTAAGAAGATTTTTATAATATCACCGTTTTAATTATTTACAATTTATGAATAATAATAAACGAAGGAAACTTAATCAATTGGCGTGAAATGAAATGAAATTAGATGAGATGATATGGGATGAAATATAATCTCAGTAAAATGGTGGTCATTTACTGAGACTTTTCAGTGGAGTCTTTGGAGTATAAGGATAAGACGTCCGGTGCATTCGTATCGGTATCGAGCGATGCACCGGTGTTGAAATCCCGCAGGCGGGTACCAATTTTTCTAATGAAATACGTATAGTAAGCGGCACGTAAGTTGGCAAGGTTTTGGTGTAGTGGGGGTAATGTCGCGCATGGTGCACATTGCAACAAAAAAATGATCACTTTTATTGCCCGCATATAATTTAATTTTATTTTATTTTATTTTATTTTTTATTTACCGTAATTTGTTTTTAAGCCTTTGTGTTTATAAGAAAGTTAAAGAAAAGAGAGGAATTCGTGAAGTGTATTAGGTGTTAAAAATAAAATACAATTAAAAGTTAAGAAGTTTATTTTTCTAATAGTGCTACCCCTTAGATTAAATTTATAGCACCTGAGCTGGTGGAAGGAGTTGGCTCCTCATCGTTGACATAACAAAGAGTCGCAGTCGTCACTGGCGTAAATAATAAAACGCTCAGTGACTGAATCGACTATATGGTCATTGGTATTTGGTCCTGGCATTGCAAACAAATTTAAAAGAATAACACCCGTAACAAAAACTAAATTTAAAACAATAATAACAACTCGTAACAAAAACTCAATATAAACAAAGGGCTCCTACAATTTAGTAGGCGCATGTGTAATCAGGAGCGAACGGAACGTGGACGCGGTGTGGGAGGGGAGGGTGGACTGACTCACCAATCGTGCTCTCGGAACGGTGCTACGTCTTTCCCCGCGTTCCACTTGACAACCAAAGAGACCTAAAAAACGACTTCTGCGCATCTTACGACTTGCCAAGTTACGTGCCGGGGACTATACTTAACAAGCGTTCACGATTAACTTCTACGGCGAAATAATAACATCGTGTAATAAAAATCTAATCCGCAAAATTAAAATTTGCGTAATTACTGGTGGTAGGACCTCTTGTGACTTCTCACGGGTAGGTACCACCGCCCCCCCTATTTCTGCCGAGAAACAGTAATGCATTTCGGTTTGAAGGGTGTGGCAGCCGTTGTAACTATACCGATACCTTAGAACTTATATCTCAAGGTGGTTGGGGCATTTACGTTGCAGATGTCTATGGTCTTCAGTAACCACTTAACACTAGGTGGGCTGTGAGCTCCTCCACCCTTTGAAGTAATAAAAAAAAATTGACAAAATAAAACAAATCACACAACTTCACTACTCGCGTTCCCGCCAAAAAGTCCACTTCGACGCTTGAAAGGCAAGCGTGACTAAGCGACAATAACTGCTTTGTACATAAATGATAGGCAATAGCCGTATTTGATGCGCAAAAAATATATATTTCTAGGTCTATTAAAATAATTTCAATTCTACAGCTAGATTCGTTAAAATAGATTTTTTTTTAGGTATTTTAACTTTAAATTAGTCTACTGTAAAGTTCACGCATTGTCACTTAGTCACGTTTGCCTTTCAAGCGTGGACTTGTTATACTTATAAAGTTACATATTCGAGCTAAATTCGCAGGCATGTGCGGCGACGGCGCCAACGACTGCGGCGCCCTGCGCGCGGCGCACTGCGGCGTGTCGCTGTCGGAGGCGGAGAGCAGCGTGGCGGCCAGCTTCACGGCGCGCGAGCTGTCCGCCGCGCCGCGCCTGCTGCGGGAGGGCCGCGCCGCGCTCGCCACCAGCTTCGGCCTCTTCAAGTTCATGGTGGGCTACTCGCTCACGGAGTTCTTCTCCGTCGCCTTCCTCTACTACTTCGACTCGAATCTGACCGACTTCCAGTTCCTGTACATCGATATCGCGTTGATCGTCAATTTCGCCTTCTTCTTCGGCATGACTGAGGCCCACTCGGGCAAGTTGTGCGAGAGGCCCCCGCTGACGTCCCTGCTGGGCCTGGTGCCGCTGTGCTCGCTGGTGGGACAGCTGTCGTTAATCGCGGTGGCGCAGTACTTCGGCTACTACGCCCTGACGTTCTTCCCGTGGTACGTGAGGCACACGTACGCCGGCGAGGAAGAAAACGAGTGCTGGGAGAACTACGTGATCTTCGCCATATCGATGTTCCAATACGTGATAATGGCGGTCGTGTTCAGCCACGGCGCCCCCCACCGGCGTTCGATCCTCAGCAACAGAAAGTTCGTGGCGAGTCTGCTGGTGATGACGTCACTGTGCGTGTACATAGCCGTGTCGCCGGCCGCCTGGGTGGCTTCGTTCCTGCAGCTCCGGATGCCGAAGGACGTCCTGCTGTGCTACCTGGTGCTGGCCATCGCGGCGGCCAACTTCGTCGTGGCGCTGCTGTTCGAAAGATTGGTCATAGAGTACCTAATGGAGGGCAGAGAGATGATTCCCAAATTTTTGAAGGAAAAACGAGTTAGGAAGACTCCTCACCTGATGCTGAAAAGGCAGCTGACTGACATGGACTACCTGGATTGCGACAGCCTCGTGAAGTTCGATAAGGAGGGTGCCATTTCGGATGCCAGTTCCGGCAGAGGTAGCTGATTACTGATTAGCTGATACTTCTGTATGTGATGATATTACGTAAACATATCATGTTATTTAACAATTATACAAATTTTGGGAAGTTTTGAATTAACTTAATTATACAGTGTTTTTAAAATATTCGTCTGTGTTATAAAACTGGCAACAGTGACATGTGTATGTTGCCAAAATAGGCAACCTTTTTTTTTTTAAATAAGCTTAAAATCGATTGTTATGCTGAAGAAAATTTCTACGTTACGTTATAATGTATGAAATAATAATGATAAATCTGAAAAGTTAATTATAGAATAGGAACCCTCGTGTGGCCGGGCGACCATTGGATCTGTAGGTTTACTCTTAATTTCGTAAACTAAGAACCGCTCGTGCTGAAATTGCCACGATAAATTATTTTGAAACCTACATACTAAAGTACCGAAAGGTCTAAAGCAGCAAATTCTTTTCTTATTGTTGCTGCCGCTACACTATTTATCAAAGTTCATATTATAATAAGTTAGAAAAAAATATCTTTAATATTATGCAAGTAATTAATTATAAAATATATTTCACAAGAAAATATATTACGTGTGATCTTTATTTGTTAACATTTTTTAATTAAATTCATAGACGCAAAGCGCCCTTAATTTATTTATGAAATTTTATCAACTGGCAACACTACGCTTAGATTAAGTTTTATTTTATTAGAGATTAATAGAGAAACAATTAAGTTTGCTAACAATTCCACTAATTTAAGGAAAAATATAGAAAACTACGTATGTTTTTCGTATGTGTTACACTTAATTTATAAAAATGGTGACGTCACAGAGATAGTACACTTCATTGTTTTAACGTATTCTTTATACGTACATAACTGTTTATTTTGTCAATAAAATATTTTATTTCGTAATTTTAAAATCAAATATCCAAACAAATCATAATTGCAAGTCTTTAATGTCTGTTTTTCTTTTGTATTAAATGAAACAGCTACTTGCACTGTAGCTAGTCGCAATCGAGGTTGCTGTTACATACATTCAAAACAAGCTTCTTAAGCTTAATGCATGTGCTTTTTTATTATAATATTATTATAATAAAAAATATAATAATGTAATAAAAGAAAATATAATATCAAGATAAAACATTTGTATTGATTGGCGAGTAAATTACGTGCTTTAGATCCCTAATATACCAATATTATATCATAAGAAGATATAATATTATGGGCTTTAATTTTACTAAATACAGCAGAGAATAAAATAATATAAATTTTTGATTACAAGAAAATTTACGTTGCATTATTTATGTACGTATTATGCAATTGATAGTCTTCGATAATTTAAAGATAATTTTGTGTAAATACTCAAAATACATTAAATTCATTAAATAATGAACAATAACTTGTGTTGCAGTTATCAGAATATAAATGTAAATTATAACAATCATTAGATATATAAAAATAAGTAAATGAATTATGGCGTCATCTTATGGATATTAGATTTAAGTATAATTAATTGTGATAAACTAGTTCCGCAAAACTCAAAGTGCCTTAATTTTTCATTAAAATGTACAAATATTTGTATTTCAATATGTATGTGTATACGATCTTACCAATTTACACCAAAATGCTTAGAAAGGTATTCGTGGGGTCCTGCCGAACTAAAGAGTCAAGTAAATGCAGAATATGGCTCTGAAGAAGCTCGCCAAACAAAATAAATAATAGTAAAAAAAACTAAGAAAATACGCTTTATAGGAAATCCAACTAAAAAATTAAATATTTTTTTAAATAAATTTTAATTAAAAATGGTGTAAGAAAAAAAATTATTGTATTGCAAAAATCGTGGGGTGCTTTTCAAGATAGTATCAAAATAACCCTTCTACTCATATCTGTTCTTAAAATATTTATAACTACTGATACCATGCACCTCACGCGCTTTTTTACATAAAAATCATGTTTTAATTCATATTTATTAAAATTTATTTTAAATTTCTTAGTTGAATTTTCTATAAAAGCCTATTTTGTTAGTTTTTTTAAACTATTATTTATTTTTCATATTTTAATTGAATTTCAATAATTTATTTCAAATTTTTTTTAAATATTGAATTGTCATCGGTCCTTAATAAGTATATCAAATTTCGAGTTAATCCGACGTTTTGAAGGGGGTCAAAATCATGTTACATATATACGTCTGAAGCTAATAAAATCGTATTAAAACAGTTACATTTATTGCGTAGAAGTTATCTTCTCAAATAGTATTACGGATTCCAAGTATGTATTTCTAGTGCTGCTAGACTGTGTATATGTTTATTAACAAATATTGTTTTATAGAATACATCACTACTGCTGCTTGTTGTGTTTTAATCTCACAATAAACCACAGTGGTTTTCGATTTATTTGAGCAACCTTGAGATTAAACTCGAAGGTTTAATTTTTGTATTTAAAAAATACTTTTTGTATTTTCTTTTTATTATCCTTAATGCACTAAACAAACGATAATTATACTTCAACTAACTACAAAGAATCAATAGAACAGATTATCTATTTTAATTATTATTTTTTTGTTTACATAATTATTAAACCTAATTGCTTCGATCAATAATACTACTAGATTCGCGATTAGCGCTTCAAAAACGGCCCGAAAAATAAGACCACAAATAAATTTGTGGTCTTATTTCAAATTAGTATGGTCCAATCATAGCCAACACTAAGACGTCAAAACGCTGCACTGCGCGTTCAAAAACTGAGTAAAAAACCACCGTAACACCAAGGTTTTGGAAGGAATATCTTTTTTTGGTAAATTTATATTATTAAGTGTTTTTCATAAAATAATAAACACAATTATATTGTAAATAAAACACAATTTACGAATATTGTATTTGTTTGGCCAATGTTTGCAATAAGGCACCAACTATTGTAACAAACATCACCTATTCTTGAACAGGGAATGCATAGAGCAGTTTTGTTATTTTATAGTGTTATTTTTGTTTGTAGATTTCCTAGTAGCCCCTTGTCGCTGTGCACAATGGATATGTATTGTCGCGAAAGAAATAGGAGAAGAAATATAGAACCCTTATAAAATTCTAGAATTGTTCAATGGTGGTGGCAAATCAATGCAAAAAAGTATAAAAAAACTTTATATGTATGTGTAAATATTTTAAGCGTATATGCTGAAAAGGATTTGTTTTCTGGGGGAAACGAACACAGCCATAAAATAAGCCTAAATTAAACTGATTATAGAAAAATTCATTGATATAAGATTACATTATATTTGTAAAAAAGAAACCGCTCATATAAAAATGACTTCTAAAAGACAGCTTTATAACAAACTGAATCTGTTTAAAGGTAATTAAACCTACATTATTGTTTTAATTACTTCTGTATAAAGAATACGTGGAAAACATGTTTCGTGTTTCCTTTCATATTTTTTTTACTTTATTCAATTTTATTTTTTATCACCTATTTGTTGTAATAGCGGCAATGTAAAATATTATCTACTACTTTTTTGAATCGGTCAAAAATAGTTGCGATCATACAAAACAAACCTAAAACAAATATGTATATTCTGCAACTCTATGTCTTTCAATACTTACTGTGTTCTGAGCATTGAAACGTAATACCAAGAACTACATCTAGTTCCACAATACAATAAGCACGAAATTTTAAACAAATATTTTTAACCTTATAAATTGGGCTTTATGTATCATTTTAGAATAAATATTTTTGTACTGATGACTTTTTATGTTCAAGTGACATTTTAAATTTATTCCATAATATTCTTTTTCTGACGAAAGGACCTAAATACATATATTTTGCAACGGTACTTAAACTTTATGTTTAAGTATTAAGGTTTATAATAAACTGAAGTCGTTAACATTATTAAACTTTTTTCTAAGAAATGAAGATGTTTTCGTGTCTGCAAACGTGGCCACTGGAGCGTCTTATTTTTGTTCCTGATCCTTAATCTAGTACTATTATTGATCGAAGCCTAATTGTGATATAATTCAAAGATTGTTTTTACTGAAAGAATATTGTAAAAAATAACTTTAATTTACGCTTTTGATTTTATGTTGATTAATAGGATATAACAGTTTTTTTTATACAACTAATGATATATTATGTGAATGTTTTCAATTAAATAGAAGAAATACATATGTGATGAATTTACAAAATAATAAATTTTCCGTACCAAGAGACTTTTTTACTATATTCCTGTGGGTAGATTTTTGTTTTTTTAATAATACACGAATAAGGTTGTGCCAGGCCCTTACAGGGCCTGATGTCCAATTAGATTCCGTGGCCTAGTTATCATTCAATAACCTTGGGAAACTGAAGATTTCTTTTTTGGAATTTATTTTTTATTTATTTATTTATGGACTTCAGGTGATCCATTCGCTGTTTCGCTTCGAGTAGTTCCGATTACTAACTGACTGCGTGCCATCGAGAACGAGAACATTCCTCATAAGTCGAGTACCTTCGGTGTGTGTTTCCACTACCTGACAATAGATGGCGCTGTACTTCTCGAACGTTCTAGGTGTTACTAGATACTTCGATATTCGTTCGGCTATTCGGTGATAGATGGCGTTATTCTTACCGGCGTAACAGTATATACTAGAGGAAGAGGCGGTCGACATTTGCCGGTCATGCCACCGTTCGAAAGAGTCTTATTGAGACAGAAACATTGTTTCTAGCTGTTCTCGTTATGCTAATAGCGAGTACTTGCATCGACAACCGAGTGGGTAAGATTATCCATCAACAACTTTCTCTGATTCTGTTGTACCTTATTATCAATACAATCAGTGTGCTTAGTGCGAGTTTTTTAACGTTCTCTATAGTGTGAAAGTTAACTAAAATTTGTATTGAGTTGGGACGTTTGCCGCTAGGGACGCTGTTCCAACTGAAACTTCAACTTGAAAATGGTTATGTTACGTTCCACTGGGACCGATCTATTATCACGGTTAAGTTTATTGGTTTCCATAAGCCTGATATTCTGAAAAAAATGGGTCGGCGCGTCGAGCAGTGTCGGTTGATATTACTAGTCCTCATGACGAGAACCTCGTGAAGGTAGAAAGGGACCATATAATAAAATATTTAGACCTTTTTTATGATTGTTTTCTGGTGGCCCGAAGGCCTTTCCAGTTTCACAAAGACAGGTGGGCGAGCAAGGGCCGAAGGGGCGAATTTTCTAACAGATACCTCGTGCCTCCAAGGGAGCAACAACTCAAGAGTAGCTGCGTCGCGAATGAATCTACTACCGGGTCGGAATCGCGACCCGCTGAGAAGATCCGGCGAGAAACTCAACGGGCTGATGCTTAGGTTAGGTTGCATGTTGAACCCTTTGCCGAGTTCAACGAGTACGGTTACCGGGATCCCTACTCCTAGTGTTAGAGCGGAAGGCGTCTAATGCAAGGGACGTGTCTAGGGCGACGACGGTGACTGGCTCCTGCGTGATCAGGATTCGGGGAGTAGTCAGCGGCGGCAACGACAGGGCGATTATTAAATTGAATTTTGAATTGTTGTAAAATTTGTATTAGATGTATCAACCTATTAAAATAAAATAAAAACTTTCAAAGCACTGATTAAACAGATTTAAAATGTGTAGTGTGAATCATACGATATCATATCATTCCTTTATAGCCCAGAACATAAAATAGGTATATTTTTTAATTCTAAATTTGTTTACGAGGTCATTAAGGTTACGTTACGACTACAAGACAATAAGATTATCGAAACCCGCAAATAATTAATGAAAACTAAATTATAACTTCGCCTAGTGCAATTAATTTTCGATCATAAGGTTATCTTGGTCTTGTACCAGTTTAGTATTCATTGTGCATTGTATTGCGCCAACAACATGTTTGTTGTTTTATTTTTGTCTCTCATTATTCTTTGTACTGCAAACCAACGAAGTTTCGAAGACAAAAATGCGGAATTCCAACATTTGGTTGTGGATAGAAACAGTGGTCACGTTTTTATTGGAGCTGTGAATAAGGTTCATGAGTTATCTGAAGATTTAGCGATCGAAAAGTGGATTCCAACCGGACCTCTAAATAAGACTGATGATAAATTAACTGATAATGTTAATAAAGTGTTGATTCTTGATGACTCAGGTCGATTGATCACCTGTGGATCAGTGCTTGGTATCTGCTCAATTCGAAACATAACTAATATCTACATCGGTTGTGATGTTCCCATTACCGTTGTTTCTGACGAAGAGAAAGTTTCGACTGTAGCATTTCTAGGAGCCGGTCCTTTAAGTTCCAATCGTTCTACACGAATCCTGTACTTAGCATCTGAAGTAAAAGACAATAAAGACATCCCTTCAATAACCGGTCGATTGTTGGATAATAGGAATGATTTTGAAATAGCCAAAGTATTATCGGAACATAATGAAATCAACCAAGTTAAGGGAGCAAACATACATAATAATTACTTGTATGCAAAAGATAATAATGTTAACTATGTATATGGTTTTAGTAGTGGATTATACAGTTATTTTTTGAAGACGCAGAAAAAAGAAGATGGCGATTATCACAGTGTTATAGCTCGGGTATGTCAAGACGACGAAAATTATTATAATTCGTACACCGAGATACCCATAACATGCAAGAATACAGATAATACTTCTTACAATCTGGCACAGACAGGGTTTGTTCAGAAAGCTGCTGGTTTTTTAGCCCAGTCTTTGGAAATATCTAGCAACGATGACGTCCTCTACGCCGCATTTTGCCCTGGTAATGAAAAATCGTCATCTCCTTTAGAAAAATCAGTGTTATGTGTTTTTTCCCTTCAGAATATCCGTAAAAAGTTTGCCGAAAATATTAAAAATTGCTTTAACGGTAATGGAATGAGAAGTATTGGACTAAAGAAACCAGAACCGTGTCTTAAAACTGATTCACAAATAGACTATGAAGACGTCTGTGGTTTAGGTGTAAATGTACCGCTTGATGGTAGAATTCCCTTAGAAGGAAAAGCCCAAATATTCTTTGTTGATAAAGTTTCAGCTTTAATTGCAACAAATGTTCGAGATCACAGTGTTATTATTGCTGGCACTGCGAGTGGGCGTTTAAAAAAAGTAATTGCCGATAACGCAACTCTTGGTGTCGAATACCAAGACATCATAGTCCACGAAAGTCATCCCATTATGAAAGATCTTACCTTCAGTCATAATGATGAGTACTTATACGCATTAACCAAGCGCAAAGTTTTTAAGATACCAATTCAAGAGTGCAGTGATTATAAGTCATACGCCGAATGCTTTCAGGACATTTATTGTGGATGGTGTTCACCTAAACAAAAGTGTACTATTGAATCAGACTGCAAATATGCTCATTATAAAGACCCTCTTTTTTGGATATCTTCGGACAGTAAATTTCAGGCGGTGATTACTGAAGTTAAACCTAATAATATATTTATTACATCAGAAACGTTACTGACGGTCAAAATAGACAATGTCGTTAACTTAATCGATCAGATGTTTTGCAATTTTGTCCATGATGGTTTGTCTTATGTTACAAATGGAACACAAATTGAAAAAGGTACTCAGTGTAAAACTCCAATATTTAATTCGAATAAAACTTATGGTCGCGGTCTAGATCCTATTCCTATTAAATTGTTGATTCAAAATTCATTAACAGAACCGGCTTTTGCAGCGACGATAGTGAATTTTCTTGATTGTAACACCTTTACCTCGTGCACTGAATGTATAGAAAAAACTGATTGTAAATGGTGTTTGATAGCCAATCTATGCACTCGTGAAGTGAATAATGAATGCACGGAAGATTCTTTGTATCGTTCAGATAGAAATAAAAGTCAAGATTTTTGTCCTGCAATAATTTCGACAAATGATCAAGAAAAGTAAGTTCATTCCGGCGAAACAGTGGGTATATATATGAAGGTACGTTTAGTGGGTTCTTTTATCATACAGTCCATATTTATCTGCAAGTTTCGTGTAGAAAATGGAAAGACAACAACTGCAAACGCACGACTGTTGGGGGACACGCTATACTGCGATCGGGTTAAGTTTGAATACACATCGAATTCTCCAGAAAGAGCCGTGTCCGTCGACGTAATCTGGGGCGGTTCAAAGCAATTAGATAACCCGGGGAAGAAACATTTCGTTCTGTACAAATGCGATAAAATGGCGAATAATCTAGATACTTGTAATAAGGTACCGAAACAATACAACTGTAAATGGTGTGCGAAATCCAATAGTTGTCAGTTTCAAGACTTTTGTTGATATTTTGATTTTTATTGATCTCATCATGAATGTCATTATGAACCAAAATGATTTATGGTTTACTTATACTATCTTAATTTCAATGCGGAAATAAAAATCATTTCAAATATGTACCTGATTTATTACTAAAAGCAATAAATAGATAAAACGTAGAATTTATCAATAAAATTAACAAAAAGAACTAACGTTACACATATTACATTTGGCATCACAGTACTTCGAACAATACAAAACAGTATGTAGATATTTTCAAAGCGTTATTACGTCTAAGTGATTTCAGATTATAAAAGGTAACAAATTAAACATATCAAACTATTCTGACGTCAGAAGAAATTCTTAGAAATGCAGTGGGACTATGTTGAAGGCAAACAATATACCAGTTTATGAGCTTTTAAACACAAAAGTATCCTTAAAAGCAATCTAAACCTTGTTCCTCGTATAACAAAAAAGTAGAAAACAAACAAAATTAAACCTTCATGATGTACAGTCAGAGACATTTAAAAACCCAATATAATATTTTATATTAGTTATATGTTTTTGGAAATATCTTCAATGTACAGAGAAAGCTGACCCTATAATGTGGATTGTATGGATCCATGGATAGTGAGTAGATTCCTGTTCTCATTTCCGCGGGAGAGGTCCCGGTTTTGGAAATACATTACTCCTTCGTTTTGTTTAATTCAATTAAAGAAAGTATCTACACGTATAATCTGAATTTATATTACTACGTATATGTTTTCGATTCCAGCGCCCATCACAAATTTATCTTCAACCAAATGTTATTGAATACAATAAATCCAAGTAAGTGAAAATGAATTTCAATCAATCAATCTTGAATTAATTTTCGTCATTAATCTTCAATTAAATATTATCAAATTTAAAAAAAAACTAATAATAGTAAGCGAAAACGAATTTTGCTTTTATTACGCAGGTAATAACGTAATACGCACATTTTAGGGAAAATATCTACAAACCAATTTAACACATTCATAATTGCAAAAACTTCACAGTGTTAAAAATTTGAGTGTCAACAAATACACCATACAAGGAAGAGTGTAGATGAATTACAACATTTATCTAATAATTAGGATTAGATTTCCAAATATTCCACAGATAAACAAACAATTACGAAATATGTAAAATATTGAAAATTATGAATTTTATAAATCTACATTATCATGTTATTTTATCAACATTTTTGTCTTTGACATCTGTTAATATTTGAGACCTGGACATGTTAGTGTATGTTAGTTGTCCATATCTTTTAACACATCCGTAAACTTCAAATTGACGAATCCATTAGTTTTAATAATTAATTTTCAAGAAACGGTGGGAGTATAATAATTAAAATTGTACTTATAATATTTATGAACTTTTGAAAGCACCTTTCATGTACTATAAAATGTAGCGATAACCTATAAGAATTCGATTAGATCGCAATCATATAGACAGTTAATTTGGATAATTTAATTCGGTTAAAACAACCGATCTGCTATGACATCAATTTCTTTCTTCAGACAAACCACATTTTAACCTTTAAAAATCGTAGGGTTTACAAGATTAATTACGAATTCACTCTGATGTGATTTGAACAGTATTAAAATTTAACACAGGTTCTTCGTTCAAAATGCACCACCAAATATTACGAGACGTAATCGTATATTCATCACTTAAACTAGAACGTTCTAAGCAAGACGAATAATATATTAAAAACTAAATCACGTTTCTTGAGGATGCCTTGATTTCAAAATTTACGCCGCAGTTTCGAGAAGAAGCTGTAAATAAATGGATAACAAAAAGCAACGATTATAAGGGGAGAAGAACCAAAAAGGACAAAAATGTAATTTGAGTTACAAATACAAAAAAAAAACATACAATAAAACATTTAAATTAAAATGTGCAATTAATAAACTTACCTTAAATGAAATGTGCTATTTTGTGCGAACTTTGATTCGGTCGGCCAAGACTGCATCAAATTGCAAGACAGTACTTTTTTTTTTTATTGCTTAGATCGGTGGACGAGCTCACAGCCCACCTGGTGTTAAGTGGTTACTGGAGCCCATAGACATCCACAACGTAAATGCGCCACCCACCTTGAGATACAAGTTCTAAGGTCTCAAGTATACTTAACTCTTAATTGGGAAATTTACATCATTGGATTGTACAATACATTTTTGATTCATAGAGTTCTTTTAGTTTTATTATTAATTTAATTCATTTGTTTCATACGTCAATGATTGTACTCTTGTACGCCGATCAATAAGCGGTTAAGCATAACAAGTTTAATGAAACTCAAAATTATAAGCATCCAATATTTTTTGCTAAAAATCAACCAATTTTAAGCACTGCTTTCATAAGCTTCAGCGGTAGGCGACGGCTTGGCTCTGCCCCTGGCATTGCTGAAGTCCATGGGCGACGGTAACCACTCACCATCAGGTGGGCCGTATGCTCGTCTGCCTACAAGGGCAATAAAAAAAAGAAGCTTTTAGAGGGTTTCACGGCAGTTTACAGATACAAGATTGTCTATATAGTTAAGCATTCTGAAGCAGCCCTAACCAGATGTTAATGCAGAACGCATGGAAGTGACAAGTGAATTGACGTGCCAGGTGAAGAAAATTAACATGCGGCTTATGATGTAATGACTGGTTTACAATTATTTTTATTAAAGTTTAATTTATACAATACTCGCAGATTTTATTTCGATTTGGTAATGTGCTCCAAGTTGTATTACTATATTAGAGGCAAAAAGCTGCACAACTCCGAAAAGATTCACATCCAAAACTACTTTATATTGCAAAACATTGGCAAAGAAAAATAAAATAAAAACGCAAAATATTTCGAGAACGTTCTCATATAATATCTTACATTTAATAACTTAGAGAGAGACTTCACAAGCAACAAAGCGCCGTGTTAAATAAAATATGTTTCTTTATATATCAGTAATCCACATTAAACGAATCAACTTTTTTTTGTATCGATACTTTTTATCGATGTTATGATTGCACATCTCTAAAGTAAATTAGTTTAATGTGAATCGGAAATGCTTTTCAACGATCTATAAAGAGTTTGCCGCCTTTGTGACATGAATCAAGAATTAAGCAATCAAATAAAATATATTCGCATTCGATTATAAGGTACAATAAATATGCTAGCAGATCTATGTGATAAGACATTTAAAATTCCAAACAGCTTTAGCCTAAACTATTCCAAGCAAATTATAAACATCGATTACGTAAAAAATAGTAATAATATCGATTAATATATATTTTTCGTAAATTTGAAAATGCTTTTGTTTGATTTTTAATTAACATCTCGTTAAATTCTATGAGAATTGAATTATACACAATCATCTTTACGAGGCAAGATTAAAGACAAATAATTAACTTCGTTAAAATATTTCGTATAAATTATAACAATGTATATAAAATCTAGCTGATTTAAAATTTAAAAAAGAAAACTTCAAATAACATCGAATAGAAAAAAAAAAGATTTCTAAGAAATCTAGTTAAATATTAGTCAAGAATTAAAATATTCGACGCGTAAATACTCGTTTTTGTACTTAATAGTACTTAGCGTACGACAAACTCACTAGTATGTAATTATTTCTTATACACATAATAAATCCTTTAAGATCCACTGGAACATAGATTCAACATTTACATTGTATCGCAAACAAAACGATCGTTTCAAAATTAAATTAAAAAAAAGTGCAATTAAATACAATTTGAATTCGATTCTCTCCTTATATAAACATTATTACGAGATCACTAAATTGTATCTCGAGGGTTGTTTTATCATTCGTAATTTAATCGAGACGTTTTTAATGTAATCGATTTGTTTATTTATTCGATTAAATCGATACGCGACTTTTAATGTAATCGATTTGTTTATTTGTTCGATTAAATCGATACGCGACTTTTAATGTAATCGATTTGTTTATTTATTCGATTAAATCGATACGCGACTGCCTCGTGCACGACCCTCGAGTTCAGTTTTTGTTTTCACAGTTGTAAACAATCGGATCGTTTCGTAAATAGCAACAACGTTAATAAATAGTAAAACTAAAAAACTATATGGTACATTGTTTTTCTGCGTTCGACGTTCGTTCGCTGAGAATTATTTCTTCCGCTTTAGCTTCGGTATTCTGCAATGGTGCGGGTGATGTTAGTGCAACATCCGTGAATATAATGAAAATGTGAAACATTTCTATATATACCAAGGAAGGAAAGGGTGTTTGGTTAAAGTGACATTTTGCAACTTTTTTTTTATTGCTTAGATGGGTAGACGAGCTCACAGCCTGGTGTTAAGTGGTTACTGGAGCCCGTAGACATCTACAACGTAAATCCGCCACCCACCTTGAGATATAAGTTCTAAGGTCTCAGTTTAGTTACAAGGGCTGCCCCACCCTTTAAAACCGAAACGCACTACTGCTTTACGGCAGAAATAGGCGGGGTGGTGGTATCTACCCGTGCGGACTCACAAGAGGTCCTACCACCAGTAAAAACTACACTTACACTAAAGCCATTTAAAGTTTAAAATTTGGAAAAAAAAATCATAACAAAAATAACTTCTTCAGCTGTTTGAATGGAGTAAACTGAATTGAGGATCAATTAAAAACATCGAACTGTTAATACTAAATAAAATGCACTTTTAATTACAAAGATAAATGTCACTTTTTTTTTATTGCCCTTGTAGGCAGACGAGCATACGGTCCACCTGATGGTGAGTGGTTACCGTCGCCCATGGACTTCAGCAATGCCAGGGGCAGAGCCAAGCCGCTGCCTACCGTAAAACCAAACAGC
The DNA here is from genome assembly GCF_030267445.1 of Bombyx mandarina. NCBI lineage: Eukaryota > Metazoa > Arthropoda > Insecta > Lepidoptera > Bombycidae > Bombyx > Bombyx mandarina. The sequence continues at coordinate 5,097,722 of NC_143234.1, read as the reverse complement.
CTAGCACCTATATATTATATTATCATCAAGATAATAATATAGTGAAAAATAAGAAATATAGTAAAAACGAGTAAGCTTGTAAATGTTTCACAATTTCAATAATGATGTGATAATGTGAAGTTAAGTTTGCAAATATTATTGTATAACTCGTCCGATCTCGATGTGTCGATCTAGGCACCATAATATGACCCGGTGCTCTCGTGCTATTATTTACAATTGTATACATGTTTATGGCATACCATTAATGTGATATTCACAAAACCGTCGTGATCTATCTACTGACGCTGATCGATTACACTTTTATTGTTATCTTTTCTATGCGTATAAATAATATAGAAAGAATAGTGGACAATTTGTGGCAAGTTAACAAATTGCCTTTGTTCTAAAACTACGATTTAATTACGAAAGTGTCACTCCGATCTGCCCCGGCAGAAGTTATTACTGTGGTTTGTACTTAGAGTGTACATAAGTGAACTTGCTTATATATACTCTAAGGGTTTGTATGGCGAGTCACCGGAGGCGGTACTTACCCGGAACTCTTCTTGTGTTGTGATGACTGCGCTTTCTCAGACTCCAGTAGTTTTGTGCTCGAATCTTTCATGAATCCTAAAACCGTTAACATTGGTTTAATTACATTATGAAAGTTTCCGTAACTTTATATTTTCGAAGATAAATAATACTAGCGACCCGCCCTCGCTTCGCTTCGGAAACTGTGATTTATTATTGATTTCTCCACTATTTAATGGGTGTTATTATACATATAAACCTTCCTCTTCAATCACTATTGAAAAAAACCGCATCAAAATCCGTTGCGTAGTTTTAAAGATTCAAGCATACATAGGGACCGACAGATATAGGGACAGAGAAAGCGACTTTGTTTTATACTATGTAGTGATGTAACGAGATACTAAGCAAAGAATGTATCGAAGTCGTCATGGCCTAAGACGCCCGGTGCATTCGTGTCGAGCGATGCAATGGTGGTCTGACATACGTACTTAGCAAATATTTACGATTAACTTCCACGGGGAAGGATAGCATCGTGTTATAAATAAAAAAATATAATTTGCGTAATCTCAGATGGTAGAACGTATTCACCCTGCGTATTTCTGTCGTCAACCGGGGTACCCGTTGTTCTGTTAAAACTGTGACCTTACAGCTCATGGTTCGAAGTGGGTAACGGCATTTACGTTGTAGATGTCTATGGGCTCCGGTTACCCCTTAACACCAGGTGGGCCGTGAGCTCGTCCAACCATTTAAACAAAAAACATATTATAATATTTCTAGAGTACCTTTTCCGGAGGAGCCAAAGACGGAATTGCCCAGATTGTTGAGACTGCTCGTGAAACTATCAGCTTCCTTGGTCAACGAGTCCGCCACGGCTTGTTCTGTCTGTTTCACTTCCCCCTTCACCTCCTCCCCAACCTCGCCGAGCCTCTCGCCCGCTTCTTCTAGCCTATTTTTAGCTAGACCCTTTACATCTTCGAGTTTGTTGTCGGCGGATACTTGGAAGCCTTCAAAAGATTCCTTTACGTTTCCGAACAGCTCTTCAGAGCCTTGTCGGACGTTGGAAGCGGCTGACTGAGCTCCTCCGAAGACTTCTTTAACGGAATCATCGAGACTGTCGAAGGTATCTCCAGCCGAACTTTGGAAGCTGCGTAAGGTGTCCTGTGTTGAGCTGCCCACGCTATCCCGGAGATCAGCAAACGTATCACGAGTGGAACTTTGCAAGTTTTCCCATGTGTCTGTCGCTTCGTTCATCTTATCCTTAGTTGAACTTTCGACCTTATCGAAAGTGCTTAAGGCTGAATCTTGCACGCGACCGAGCGCCTGTTTGGACGACTGTTGTAAGTTCTCGAGCTCGTCTCTGCCCGCGTCGGAGATGTCGTTGACTTGACGACTGACGTTAGTTTGGAATTCAGCTCGTTTGTTTGCGGCGGCGTTTAACGTGTCCTCGGCGGACTTCTTTATCTCGTCTGTCGTTTTTTCAGCTTCCCGTCTTATTTGGTCCAGCTCGCTCTGTGTAGCGCCGGACGCTTTGTTCGCTTGGTCACGAATGCCTTGTTGTATTTCGTCTTTCTTGTTGACTATTGCAGTGCCTACTGCCTGGGTTGTATCTTTCACGGCTAGAATAGATTCGTTTGCTTTTTCCTGTATAGTATTTTTGATGTCCCCTGCTTTATCGTGGACGGTTTCTTTTACTTCACCTGCAGTGTCACAGACTGCATCTTTAAACGCTACGCTCTTGGCGACGGCTGCGTTTTTAATGTCGCTCGTCTTTTCAGATATAGCATCAGTGAGTTCGCTTCCTTTATTGTGAATTTCATTGACCTTGGATTCTACAGCACCTTTAATTTCACTAGTTCTATCTTCTATGCTAGTTTTAGCAGAGTTAGCCCCGTCTTGTATTTGACGCATAGCACCGTGTGCGGCATCTTTAGCATCAGCCGCAATGGATTGCGCAGTTTCTTTCAGTTCATCCGCTTTGTCCGCTGCGGCAGATTTAACATCATTTGTTTTGTGTTCGATAGTATTTATGGTTTCATTAGCCTTGTCGTCAATTGCACTTTTAGCTTCCGAGGCTTTCGCGAAAGCAGCGTCTTTAGCATCATCAATGGCACCTTTAATCTGTTCAGTTTTATTGTTTACGGCATCTTTCGTTTTTGTGACTTTGTCCTGAATGACATTCTTGGTTTCTTTAGTTTTGTCTACTACGGCAGTCTGGATTTGATTAGTTTTGTCCTTAACAGTGGATTCGGTTTCGCGAATGGCTTCTTTGGCAGCTTTTTTAGCTTTGTCGGTTTCATCGTGAAGTGATTTTTCAACAGAATCTTTCGTGTCCTTCAATGCTTTAGCTGCTTCAGCAGTTTTGTCCTGAGCACCTTTAACAACAGATTTAGCATCTTCAGTGACTTCATGTTGTTTTTTGGCAATATCTTCAGAGAGTTCATCTTTTTTAGCAGTAGCTTGGTTTAATAAATCGTTTGCGGAATCCTTTCCTTCCGAGATTTTTCCTTTAATTTCGTCTTCAATTTTCTCCTTTTCCCCAAAAATGTTATGCACAAGCCCAGTAAAGAAGTTCTTTCCTTGTTTAGATTTCTTTTTACCTTCTTTTTTAATATCTTCTTTAGCTGCCTTTGCATCAGCTTTAAGATCTTCTGTGGCCTTTTTACCTTTTTCTTTTGCGCCTTCAAATGAGTCGCCCAAAGATTGAAGTTTTCCTTTAGTCGCATCCTTCACTTTTTCAACTGTTTCTTTAACATTTTCTTTAGTATCAATGGCTTTGTTACACAGATCATCCTGCAGATCGTGGACAGTATCAACGACTGCAGCTGCTGTTTTCTTAACTTCGACTTTGATATCACTCTCAGCTTCATTCTTCTTGTGTATCATATCATTAGAGGCTTCTTTTAATTTCTTTTCTGCTTCTTTGGCTATTTCCATTTCTCGAACTCTATGCTCTTCAGCCTGCTCTCTAGCCAGAAAATCTATAGCCAGTTCCTTCATTTTAGCTTTATCTTTTACAATCCCTGCAGGTAATGTAAAACTGTTTATGGCGTTTTTCGCAGCTTCCTTCGCGTCTTTAGCCTCTTCCACTAAATTGTCTTTAACGTCAGTTACTTTAGTACTAATATCATCTTTGATTTTATTGCCTGCATCTGTAACCTGGTGCAATTTATTCTTCGCGGAATCTCCCACTTCTTCTATCTTATCTTGGGCGCTAGTTTTCAATTCTTCTCCTTTTTGTTCCAAATTATCTTTGATATGATCAAGTTTCCCTATTTGGTCGTTAACTGTGTCGCCAACTTTTTGCTTAATATTATCTTGTTCTTTTTCCAATTTATCAAGACCTTCTGCCAGTTCGTTGTTGATCTCATGTTTTGCGAAATTAACTTGCTCGATTCTATCGACCACATTGGAGGTTTCATCGTGCCGATGTTTTTGTCCCTTCTTGAACCTTCCCTCGCAGCAGCCTACATAGAACTGGAACGGGTCTGTCTTTTTGTACTGCACAGGAGTGTCGACAGGTTGCATATTAGCGTATTGTTCGTACAAATCTTCTTGGATATCCTGAAGAGGTGGCTTCTCATCTTCGTCGACTACTAGTTTAGTAGTATAGACGTGATCGGTGAGGTCTTCGTCATCTTTCTGCTGCGGCTTCTTCTGTAAGTCTTTGAACATATCATCGACTTTGCCGAGTAGCTCCTCGTTTATGATTCTGGGTGCTGGCTTCGGTGGACTTTTGTCTTTGGGCTCGCGAGGTTTTGGTTGAGGTTTCGGTGAGGATTCCTTATCTTCATCATCCTTTTCTTCGCTGTGACTGAACACGTTCTTCACTTTGTCAGCCAAGCCGCCAAGGAAGCTAGTTTCAGGTTTCTTCTTGCCTTTCTCGAGGGTGTTCTGTGGAGTTTTGTCCTCGTCGGAATCAAAAGTTGCCTTTACTTTGTTTGAGTCAACATGTAAGGTTCCACCGTTAACTGTAAAATCAAATACGATTATTTATATTTAAATATTTTACATTGATCTGAGCTGAAAGTGTTTTTATATTATACAATTTACTCACGTTGTGGTTTTGGATCGATAATGTCTTCATCTTTCGTGTATTTGATATTGCCGTTAGTAATAATTAAGTCCTAGAACGAAAACAAAATTAAAATTGACCTTTTTCGATTCCAAATAAATGTGTTTAAGTATTATTGTCCGGGATCACTCACGTGGCCGTTGAGTTGCTTGTCTCGCGCACAGGGCGAGGACCCTGGCCCGGTGCTGTGGTTGTGCTCGCCCCAGTGGAAACTGAGCTCATCCTTCAGCGCGTCGAAGCCTGCAAAGTTTCCCGAATAAACAAGTCGGAACAAGTTTACTGGTGGTAGGAGCTCTTGTGAGCCCGCACGGGTAGGTACCACCGCCCTGCCTATTTCTGCCGTGAAGCAGTAATGCGTTTCGGTTTGAAGGGAGGGGCAGCCGTTGTAACTATACTGAGAACTTAGAACTTATATCTCAAGGTGGGTGGCGCATTTACTTTGTATCTGTCTATGGGCTCCAGTAACCACTTGACACCAGGTGGGCTGTGAGCCTGTCCACCCATCTATGCAATAAAGAAAAAGAAAAAAGTATTTTGTAATACAATAAGGATTTGGGATAAGTAAGTATTCGGTAAGTTTCTAATAAACACATTCACAACAGATAAATGAAAGCGGGACATTTTTGTTCTCGTTGTGGACAGCGGGACGGACAGCCTGAAAGCGGGACAATCCCGCCCAAAGCCGGAGGACGTATGGTCAAGTTAGGTATACGGTACCCGTTTTAACGGATACGACAAAAAATTATGCTTTGTTCACACATAGGCACCGTATAACGTTCAACGTATCCGTCATTACTGGATACGATGTTCACAAGCAAATTCGTAGTATACCGCCGTTATTATACCAGGATGAGACTTGTTTGTCTAGCTGCACCGCCCGCCGGCCCCCTCACCCCCGCACAGTTCCCATCCGGGAAAATTGTACGGAAACATGACGGATACGTATTCAATTCATCCAGCATTCGATGACAAAAGCGAATGTCATAATTTACTGGATCGTTTTTTTTTTTACTGTATACTGAACACTGTACCATATCGTCTTCTCGCATTAAAGCTGTATAATCTCAAAACTTACTAATTTTACAGGAGAGTGTTTTAAAGGTTTAACATGTGATATTTTTAATAGTAATCATCTTTGCAACGTTTTTTTTTTACCAGTTACCTTATCTGTCTTTTAAAGTAAAATAAAATTATGTATTAATTTTCTTAATAGTAGTCAAAACATAGGAAACTAAAAAAAAAAAATTAAAACTAAACTAAGCTCTTTTGACAATATTTATTAGAAAAATACTGGTGATACCAAATGATTCCGCGTATTAACTCAATTTCGAATATTTTTGGAAATTGTACACTTTTAATGCGAAAAGACGATGTGTGAAGTCGCTCATACAACTCCATGCTCCATCGATGAAAAAAAATCGTATTCGACAAAACGGAGACCATGTGTGAACGGGCTCTAAGAATGTATTGGCAATGAGTTGCTCGCTCTGGGCATTTCAATATTGTAATAATTGTTACGTTAAAATATTCATTGTAATAATTAATATAAAAAAAAAACTAATATTAAAAAAAAAAGGAAGAAATAAGACATGCCCGCTGAATTTCTTGCCAGTTCTTCTCAGGACGGAGACTAGTTTTTGTGAATTGGCGGTAGTTCATGTTCATTTATGTTGAATAAAAAAAATTTTGATTTGATTTGATTTGATTTATTGGTGCGTACCGGATTGGTCCAGGTTGAGGTAGTCGAGCTGGCTCTTGGCTCTCGGCGCCACGCGCTCCGGGAGCTCCACGTCCAGCACGCACGCCGGCGCCTGCGACTGCTCACCCTTCGGCACCTGGAACACGAACCATATCATAACTGTTACTCAGAGCTTCCCAGCGAACCATATTTAAGCGCAAACCGTCGTTAGATCGACTCTCTATTATAGAATCCCATTAGACAGATGTTATTATTATGTTTTTTTTTATTGCTTATATGGGTGGACGGGCTCACAGCCCACCTGATGTTAAGTGGTTACTGGAGCCCATAGACATCTACAACGCAAATGCGCCACCCACCTTGAGATATAAGTTCTAAAGTCTCAAGTATAGTTACAACGGCTGCCTTACCCTTCAAACCGAAACGCATTACTGCTTCACGACAGAAATAGGCGGGGTGGTGGTACCTACCCGCGCGGACTCAAAAGAGGTCTTACCACCAGTATGTTATTGTGTGTGTATCATATAGATTGATGTTGTATTTTTTAAATGATATTTACGACCATTAATATAAAATGATTATAATTTCAAATTATGCGAAACGTGAAGAGTTACGTTCTAAGAAGTTTCAAAAGTGATTTCGCAATTGGAATAGAGTTATAGTACGTATGAAGTGCGGAGCGTCGGTATACCGACCATTATAGTTATTAATTATCAAACTGTACTTAAGTGTCTTAGCGGGCCAATGTATAAGGTTTTTAATAAGTTAATAACACTTATATGTAACCATAAAAATATTTTGCTGTGAATGTAGCATTGATTTTTAAGTTAAAGTTTTAATTAAGTAAGGAGTTTTTTTTTTCAATTTTATTAGCAATTTCTGCAAAATATATAAAAATAAACTCAACACTAAAAGGATTAAATGTCTGAATTTGTCTAAAGCCAAGTTCGTAACAAACCTTGGGTTCATTCATGAAATAGATCCTGCCGGATGGATTTTCCTCGCGATGTTTGACGCGCACCGTGAACTCTGCTCTGTTATCTTTAAAAGCCTGAAAACAAATGCGATTTGTAAAGTAACAGTAACAGTTGTTTACTAGCTCTACTCGCGCGCCACCTGTTGGACGCTGATGGTGGTATGTAGAAAACCATACCTCCAGAGTCTACAGCTAATGCACCAAGTTCAAAGTACTTATACTTTGTCAAGACTGTTGGCATTCGTAAGTATTTTTTATTTTATTTATTCAGTACCAACATGTTATACATCAGCACAGAACATTACAGGTATCATATACATTGATTTCACACTAAATGCTAACACAATTACATGTACCGAGTGCATGCATTGATAAAAACATATATATATTATAACAACAAAATAGAAACTAGCCAAACTGGTCAAGCTTCGTCATACGTGTAGCAATCTAATTTTGTTTGTATAATAGTCTATTATCAACAGTCGAAGTCTTCGTGGTCTGAAAGATAAAACGACCGGTACATTCGTATCGAGCGGTGCAAATGTGCCAGTGTTGGAATCGCCCAGACAGGTACCAAATTTTTTTAACCAAATGCCTACTTAAGACATGTTCCAAAATCACATCATACAACCAGTTTGAACTTTTATGGAAGAATTTAAATATTATCATGCCAAGTTATTTTCCTAATGATCTATGCAAAAAAAGGAACATCAGACATGTCTTCGAATCAATTTTATGAATCTGTAAATGTATGTTAAATGTAAATTTCTACAGCACACGTGTTTTTGAAATTTTACTAAATTTAATTTTCTATATTTCATATTCAATTGAGTTAATAAAAGTCAATTATCGTATTGTGGACAAGTTATTTTTATTTATTTGTTAGGCACACATCACAAGTTAAAAAAATACATAAAAAAACACAAGTAGAAAAGAAACAAAATCTGGTTTGCAACATAAGCCATGTGCGCACGACTAAGCAAGACAACGTTTTTTTTTTATTGCCCTTGTAGGCAGACGAGCATACGGCCCACCTGATGGTGAGTGATTACTGTCGCCCATGGACATCAGCAATGCCAGGGACAGAGCCAAGCCGCTGCCTACCGCTTAATACTCTCCACAAGCCTCTTTTAAAGAAGGACATGTCATAGCGCTCGGAAAATACCGTGGAGGGGAGCTCATTCCATAGCCGGATGGTACGTGGTAAAAAAGACCTCTGGAAACGCGCTGTCGATGAATGCAGCGGTTCCATATGATGAACTCTGCTTCGATGGCGGGAGGTGCGATGATAAAAAGGAGATGAGGGGACCATCGCAAACAATTTTTTTTTTATTGCTTAGGTGGGTGGACGAGCTCACAGCCCACCTGGTGTTAAGTGGTTACTGGAGCCCATAGACATCCACAACGTAAATTCGTCACCCACCTTGAGATATAAGTTCTAAGGTCGAAAGTATAGTTTCAACGGCTGCCCCACCCTTCAAACCGAAAAGCATTACTGCTTCACGGCAGAAATAGGCAGGGTGGTGGTACCTACCCGTGCGGACTCATAAGAGGTTCTACCACCAGTTCACAATTCCTCGGAGCACTCCCTGCTGTGTGAAGTGCTGAATTAGTACAGGATATAAGGATATAATTTATTCACCTCGAAGGTCAGCATGGGCTGAGTGCCCGACTTGGTGACAGGGACCAGGTTCCCGGAGAACTCCAGGTACACTTCCTTCCCGTCGAGCAGCCGGACGCTGGTGGAGTGGGCCACCTCCGTGTAGTGCTCCTGTACACGAGTACAAATCACATTAGAGGAAATCATTTACTAGATGAGTCATTTGCAACGGGCAATGGTGGATATACACTATGGGCAGTCGGGCAAGTGCCCAGGACGGCAAAATTTCGAAAGCGAAAAAACATTTTTTTTGTCCTATTGCTCAATATAATTAATTAATTCTATTTATTAACAATTTTCTGTTTAATTGATAATTCAATAAATTCAATTCATCCATTATTATTTGTGAATTATAATTTTGGCACTTTTGGTAAAAAAATTATAACCAAAATGATTTAATCAATTTATTTCTTTGGAGATTTAAAATAATAATAGACTTTACTATTTTCCGGAATTAAACAAATTTAATTTTCTATTTTTTAATGATGTAATATAATTACGAGTCACCATTACCTAGTGCCAAATTTATAATTGTTAGAAAAAGAAACAAATACTTATTTATATTTTTGGAATATATAACGTATAATAAAGTTTGTGCAATAAATTAGTAATTTAAATTTTGAAAAATAAAATAGACTAGCGACCCGCCCTCGCTTCGCTTCGGAAACTGTAATTTATTATTGATTTCTACACTACTTAATGGATGTTACTATACATATAAGCCTTCCTCTTCAATCACTCTATCTATTAAAAAAACCGCATAAAATCCGTTGTGTAGTTTTAAAGATTTAAGCATACATAGGGATATAGGGACAGAGAAAGCGACTTTGTTTTATACTATGTAATGATTAAACTAAGTTTAAGTAAAATTTCCGTATTGGGGTGGATCTTTCTATGGTGGCCAGGAGCGGCATTAAATTTAAATCCGGCCTGGCAACGGGAGATTGGAGGCGGCTGCTTGAAGATGCTAGCCGTACCTGCTGCAGTAAGGTTTCATAGGCGTATCTGTCTGTGATGGTCATAACGAGGAGGCGGCCCTCGAGCGGGTCCAGCCGCTTGCCGAGGACCACGATGCGAACGTCGAAAGGCACCAACAACATTTCCCTGTAATATAATTTCCCTGATATTACTCATTTGAATTATAAGACAGAAATTGTATCTTTACGTTATTATTAAATTGAATCCTTAAGCAATTGCTGTTGTCTAATAAAATCGATTATGCTCAGTTCAGCTGTGCATACTCGCGCGCCATCTGTCGCACGATGGTAGTATCATGATACGAACCAACGCCCACATATACACATACAAACACACAAACACGCGCGCGCGCACGCACGCACGCACCCACACTTGCACGCACACACCCACACTCACACGCACACATGCACCCACACTCGCACGCACGCACACTCAGATACACGAACACACACACGCACACATGCACCCACACTCGCACGCACACACGCACACTCAGATACACGAACACACACACGCACATATGCACCCACACTCGCACGCACGCATGCACACTCACATACATGAACACACACACGCACGCACCCACACTAGCACGCACACACCCACACTCACACGCACACACGCACACATGCACCCACACTCGCACGCACGCACACTCAGATACACGAACGCACACACGCACACATGCACCCACACTCGCACGCACACACGCACACTCAGATACACGAACACACACACGCACATATGCACCCACACTCGCACGCACGCATGCACACTCACATACATGAACACACACACGCACGCACCCACACTAGCACGCACACACCCACACTCACACGCACACACGCACACATGCACCCACACTCGCACGCACGCACACTCAGATACACGAACGCACACACGCACACATGCACCCACACTCGCACGCACACACGCACACTCAGATACACGAACACACACACGCACATATGCACCCACACTCGCACGCACGCATGCACACTCACATACATGAACACACACACGCACGCATGCACACTCACATACATGAACACACACACGCACACATGCACCCACACTCGCACGCACGCACGCACGCACACGCACACTCAGATACACGAACACACTCACGCACACATGGACCCGCACTCGCACGCACACTCAGATACACGAACACACATACACGCACACATGCACCCACACTCGCACGCACGCACGCACGCACACTCAGATACACGAACACACACACACACATGTCCATTATTATTTATATCTAAAATAGATCACCTGTATAAGTCTGTGGCGAGTTTGGTAGCGTCGTTCACGTTCTGGCAGTTCATCAACCAAAATCTGTAAGGTAAAACTTGAATGTAAAATTCATGTATAACATTATATTTTACTAAACAAAAAAAAGCGATTCAATTCATAAAAATAATTAAAATACAGTATTGTCTTTGTACAGATTTCGCGAGTCCTATACATAATTAAAACTACTCTTGCGGTTAGTCTCGTCTTTTTTTTTGTTCTCATTATATTATTTTCAACGTTTTGCAAATTTTACAGTTTTCTACGACTAAAATACGACGGAAACAATATAACAATAAAAACAATTCAACCGTAAAAATAGCTTAAACTAAAATACTCAAAAAAATTAAATTATTAAATCGAAACAATTGTTATAAGTCGAATACTACTGGAAATTATTCTTAGGTTACAAATTGAAGTAAACGATCATGTGTATGTATGTATGTGTATGTGTTACAAAGAGAAAGTAAACGACTAAGTGTGTATGTGTGTTTAAAGAGGGTTGTATTTATAAATAGAACATTACTGCGAATCATTCTTAGGATACAAATTGAAGTGTTTACTTTTTCGTCGTTTTACGATACGGTTCGATCGTTTGAACATGTGTATGTATTTTTACTGGTGGTAGGACCTCTTGTGAGTCCACGCGGGTAGGTGCTACCTGCCTGCCTATTTCTGCCGTAATGCGTTTCGGTTTGAAGGGCAGGGCAGCCGTTGTAACTGTACTGAGACCTTAGAACTTATGTCTCAAGGTGGGTGGCGCATTTACGTTGTAAATGTCTATGGACTCCAACCAGGTGGGCTGTGAGCTCGTCCACCCATCTAAGCAATAAAAAAAAGTATGCTTAATGAGGGTTGTACCTGGCGGAGACGGTGGTGGTGAAGGAGGCGCAGTCGTCGGTGATGGTGAGGGGTGTAGAGCCGGTGACGTCCTCCCACACGGCGCGCGCCTGCCCGCCCATGATGGAGCACAGCAGCCGCAAGTTGGAGGTCGACGGCTTCTCATGCCCATCCTGCAGACGCAACAGATTCTCTTACTGCCCGAGGTTCGAGATTGGGTGGAGGGCATCCCAACACGTTTTTTTTTTTTTTGAAGTGAATCTTCTTTAGAATCGTTCTGATTTCAAACTCGATGAAACGAAAAAATAAGTCCATAGAGACACAAACACATAAACGTATAGGATTCAGCCGGCGAGAGAATGAGATAGAACACATTAACGTTCTCGGTGTCCTCTTTGTGCGACTCTTCGTAGCATCCCCACTATCGTCTACTGAACATTGTCCATATGTATGCTCCTGTGTAGTGGGATAGTCAGCCGTTCTATCTCATTCTCTCGCCCGCTGAATTCTGTACATTTATGTGTTTGTGTCTCTATGGATTTATTTATTCGTTTCATCGAGTTTGTTGTATTGTTATTGTTATATTGTTATTGTTGATATTGAAGTGGTACGCACCTGCGGCTGCGGCAGCGGCACGGTGAGCGTGATGGCGCGGTGGAACTTCCGGCGGCGCGGCTCCACGGTGACGACGGCGGACACGGCGCCGCGCCGCGGCAGCACGCGCGCCCGCTGCGCCGCGTCCGCGCCCTGCGCCTGCACGCCCACGCGGATGCGCTTCGTCAGCGCCGCGGGCGGGAACAGCGCCTGCACCTGCACGACACGCACAAACATTCAAGTTTTTTTTTATAGCTTAGATGGGTGGACGAGCTCACAGCCTTCCTGATGTTAAGTGGTTACTGGAGCCCATAGACATTAGAAGGGTTGACGAGCTCACAGCCTCCCTGATGTTAAGTGGTTACTGGAGCCCATAGACATTAGATGAGTAGACGAGCTCACAGCCTCCCTGATGTTAAGTGGTTACTGAAGCCCGTAGACATCTACAACTTAAATGCACTACCCTTAAGCTAGTCAACAAAATTAAAAAATCATAAGAGGCATGAAAATAACTTTTTTATTTTCTCAAGTTAAAAAAGAGTCTAAATATTATGATTTCATGATTTTTGCACTAAAACTGTTCAATTTTTGGGTTTAAATTTTGAAATCTCCCGCCAACTTAGCCGGTACCCACGCTCTCTACTAAGCGCGACACTGGCGCTACACGTTGCCACAGTTTATGTGACATTTCAATAAAATTGTCGTAGAACCTTGAGCAGTTAGCGATAGGTCCGTATTTCATTAAAACTTTAAAAATTTATAAAACTGAGCTTCTTTTTTTTATTGCTTAGATGGGTGGATGAGCTCACAGCCCACCTGGTGTTAAGTAGTTACTGAAGCACATAGACATCTACAACGTAAAATGCGCTACCCTCCTTAAGATATAAATAAGTTCTGAGGTCTCAGTATAGTTACAACGGCTGCCCCGCCCTTCAAACCGAAATGCATTACTGCTTCACGGCAGAAATAGGCAGGGTGGTGGTACCTGCCCGCGTGGACTCACAAGAGGTCCTACGACCAGTCATTACGCAAATTGTAATTTTGCCGGTTTGATTTTTATTACACGATGTTATTCCTTCACCGTGGAAGTCAATCGTGAACATTTGTTAAGTACGTATATCATTAGAAAAATTGGTACCCGCCTGCGGGATTCGAACACCGGCGCATCGCTCAACACGAATGCACCGGACGTCTTATCCTTTAGGCCACGACGACTTTACAGTAAGAATGGGAGTGAGCGGTGACGTCAGCGGCGGTTACCTGCGGTATGTGCGAGCTGGAGACGGTGCCGCCCTCGGGCCCCACCACGTGCACCTCCTGGCGGACGCGCGACACGCACGCCAGGTAGTGCGGGAAGTCGCACGTGACGATGCGGGTGACGCGCTCCCCGCGCTCGCCCAGCGCCTCGCCGTTGTTGCCGTACTCCTGGCGTTCGCGTTCCAGTGCCTCCTTCATGAACAAGCAATAGAAACATAAGAAACTTTCGCGCGTCTATATCTATGGGTTGGGAGGCCGAATTGGTTAGTTGTTCAATAAAAACCATAATAATATGCTGTTCGCTGATGCATCACGTATGCGAACGTAGCAACTGATTTCAGATTTCTTATGATATTCGTTACGATCCGAATAGTTTTTAGGGAAAGAGTTCTTTTCTCTTATCTGTTCGCTGAGGAGAAATTGCCAGAAAGAGAGGTGACAATTTAGGTAAGCTGCTGGAAACAGGCAAGGTATGCGGAAGAAGTTCAATGCGCTGGTCGGACCAGATATGCTCCCCTCTCAACACTTCCATCCACGTTGTTATCCACACAGCCGAGGAAAGGCAGGCGTGGCGCAGGATAATCCAAGAGAAAATTAATAGAGGAAGCCACGACCCTCAGCATTGAAGAATATCGACGCAAGAAGAAGGATCTAATCGCTGGTAGCCTAAGAGGCTATTCCAGCTACACGTGGACGAGGGACAAAGAGAGAGAGAAGAGAGAAGAGAGAGTGAGAGAGAAGAGAGAAGAGAGAGAGAGAGAGAGAAGAGAGAGAGGGTAAGAAAAACATTGAATTAATTGAATAATCGACAAAAACAAATAAACAAAACACGATCGTTCAGAGTTGATAAGAATCGTCGAGCATATCGTCATTGCAAATTTAAAGTTTCCTATATGACATTTTAGGGCAAAAATTTTTATATATTTTCATATAGAACGTTATTTTGAATACATACTTATACTAAGCAAAAAGTCTCAGGTGCATATCTCAATATTTCACTTTATAACGCGTCAATCTTAAAAAATCCTAAGTGTCGGTTTACATTTTATTGTAGATCAAAGTAGTGTCCTATGTACTAAAAAATATTAACATTTTTTTTCTGGAGGTAGTTTTTTTTAGATTTTCTCGAAAACTACATTTATAACACATAGGAGATTTCAAATTTGCAACGACGATATGTACATTCATTGGTTCATAGACAAATGAACCTTAACGTTATGGTTTTTAAGTATGAAATTCACCTGTATCATAGGATTGTCATTGTTGTGCAGGTAGTGGTCTTGCCACGTCTCTCCCGTGTCCGAACGCAGGATGACGATCTCGCGGTCGCGGCACGCGGACGTGAAGATAGGCACTTCGATTATAACTGGCCTGGAATTGTATTTATTACTATAACGACCAAATTCAACTCAGCTAATCAGTATGTTAGGACTACAGATAACAAAAAAATAATTGTTGAGAAAGTAGTAATCTTAATCTATACTAATATATAAATCTACAGTGGTTTTTACGGATGTTCCGTTATAACTACAGAACCATGCATCCGATTGACTTGAAACTTGGTGTCCATGTAGAAAATACATGTATTTAATGGATAGGCTAATATTTTTGAGTGTTGGACTCCCTACACCAGTTGCAGGGGCGTTAATGATGAGAATCTTTGTGGGGGTGAGAAATAATAATGTTAATTTTAAATTCTCAGCGAAGCGGACAGGTACAGCTAGTTACATTATAAAAATAGTTCGATCTAATTGAAATCAAATTACTATACCAATTTTTAACGTCAAGCTAAACACCAATCACAACAGATGACGTCACTTGTGACTAATCATACATTTCGGTCCTAATGACTTAACACATACTAAAGTTGAGTATATCCGAAGGTCACAAAGTAAAATTTCCATTTATCGATTCACTAACAAAGCATTTGTCGATACTCACGCTAAGAACTTAGCTCCAGCTGGTTGTAACTCCAACAATCTGGAGGCCAGAGCTTCGCCCTCCATTAGCGGGGGCGGGGCGGCGGCCGGGGCGCGTCTGGTGGCAGCTCTGGTCAGAAACACTTTAATTAGAACATCTGTGTTTGTACATAGTATCCCTGTTTTTAGAAACAGAATTGCGGTAGCGATATTTTAAAATTTAGCTTGCGTCTAATATTTCTTTAGAAGGTTTTTCTACAAAACATTGAAAATAAATATTGAACTTGCCTATTTTCTCGCAGCGTCCTTTTTGAAAGCAAGAGAATAATTAAAAATACTTTACTATCTTTAAACTTAACGATTTTATTTTTTATTTTATTTAACACCTCTACATTTGTACGATATCCAAAATTGACTTTTTTTATTGCATAGATGGGTGGACAAGCTCACAGCCCACCTGGTGTTAAGTGGTTACTGGAGCCCATGGACATCCACAACGTAAATGCGCCACCCACCTTGAGAGTTCTAACGCCTCAGTATAGTTACAACGGCTGCCCCACCCTTCAAACCGAAACGCATTACTGCTTCACGGCAGAAATAGGCGGGGCGGTGGTACCCGACCGCGCGAACTCTCAAGAGATCCTACTACCATTTATTACGCAAATTATAATTTTGCGGATTTGCTTTTTATTACACGATGTTATTCCTTCACCGTGGAAGTCAATCGTGAACATTTGTTAAGTACGTATTTCATCGACATGGTTAACAAAGGATCTAATTCACCGTCAAAATTGATTCTTTAATGTTGTCTTTAGTAGTGAATTATCGTATTAATTACCTGCACGTGACTCTGGTTGGTGCCGCACAAGCCGCCGGTGGTACGATGATCCGGACTCCGCCGCGGCGCTTCGCTTTCATGGCCCCGCCGCGGGCGTCAACAACAAAGGACACCAAAAACCTACAAATAATAAATATCAAGGCACTGTTTTTTAAGAAATTCATTATACAAAATTAAATGAAGTATCACATAAATAAACTCGCTGACCCGGCAGACTTCGTAGTGCCTCAATCGATAAACAAAAGACCTAAACTTTTGTACAAAATAAACTTAAAACAAACTAAAGGAATCCGTCCGACGGGGGACAAACCGAAGGAAAAACAAAAATTGCTATTTTTATTTAATTCCGAGCATTTTCATATTTATCTACCTTTTAAACCTTCTCTGGACGTCAAAAAATAATGCAAGACTAAAATTAGCCAAATCGGTCCGGTCCAGCCGATCTCGAGTTTTAGCGAGACTAACGAATAGCAATTCATTTTTATATTTATAGATAACTATTTTACTTCACATTCTCTTAGTAATAAATATTTATAAAAAATTAAGTATGGGAAACAGTAATATAGTTCCATCGACGTATCCCACTGAGGTTCTCGATTGATCTTCAGTGGCTCGCGATCCCGATGCGATGGTAGATTCAGCGAACCACTGCATTTGCTAGGGCAGATGCTAGCACTCTTTCAGGTCCCGTGAGCCCGCCAACCAGTGAATGATGAAGATACAATAAATGAACGATAAGCCAGAATCTCTAGTCTACTGGCAGACGGGTGTGGAAAAAGAATATAGTAAACGGTGTTTCCCGAGCGCTATGACATGTCCTTCTTCAAGCAAGGCTTGCGGAGAGTACTTAATGGTAGGCAACGGCTTGGCTATGCCCCTCGTATTGCTGACGTCCATGAGCGACGGTAAACATTTACCATCAGGTGGGCCGTATGCTCGTCTGCCTACAAAGGCAATAAAAAAAAAGAAGCTAAATCGGTAAGTATAAGATATCGGACACTACTGTAAATAGTTTTAGTTTATACCGTATCTGTGTTCTACCGATCAGATAACACTTTCCTTTCATTTTAAAATCGATCTATTAATGTAAATAAATACTTCGTGTAGTAACCAACTGATTAATCATCGAATATCGATACAATTAACACGCAAACGTACAACAATCAAAGGAAAGTGATATATATGGGTAATTAGAAGACGATCGAATCGATTGATTGTCGGCCATATTAACAACATAGCTGCAAGTGTAAGTACTTTGTGAAGTGAAAGAGAATTTTCCATTGTCGTTCTTCGTTGAAAATGTTTGTAAAAACCTAAGCGCATAGGATAATTGTGAATGTGTCATTGTAAGTGAAGATGACGTGCTTATTATTTGTTCATGGATTGTACGGTGAACCAAACTGGAATTTAGGCTATGATAGTGACCAAAATTAATTTATATTTGTGTATTTATTATAAAATTCAATCATCTATATTTATCATTTTAAATGATGTTGTTTAAATGGTCATTTTAATACAATATCAATCAATGATTTTTTATACAAAAGATGTTATCTTCATAGTAACTGACTCTTCAAATCTGATCGCGCCATATATATCTACATACCTACCGATATAGTGCACACACATGTTGACAAGTAGCGTTAATGAAAAGTTCAAAAGATGGGATAAGCGCGTGAGTAAAAAAGATAATAATATAATTATATATTTATATAATTATACTATTGGAACTATTGCACTTGCTATTGCTATAATTGGAACGATTGCACTTGTTATATTATTATTGCATTTGTTTAGACGCGACTAAAGACGAAACGTCCCAATTGGCCTGTTTTCGAGTCTTCACTTGACGTGCGCTTGAAACATATCTGCTTCTTTTTACATATAAAATATCATTGATATCAATCATATAATGTACACAAATGTTTTTCTGAAATAAATTATTTTAATGTTAATTTCATTAATGGTTAAGTTTACATAATATTGTTTGAGGTAACCTTCCTTAATACGTTCAGCGATTTTCGGTGATTTTTATTTACATTAATCTGTAATTTATAGTTTTATTGCGAGATGGAAAGACGAAAACGTATTTGCTAAATTATTTCTGAAATGTACAGAGTCGAGTGTAAAATTATACTCCTGTTTGGGAAAAAAATCACGTTTTTCTTTTATTTTGTGTTATACATATTTAATTTGAGGCGGAAATAAAAAGGAATGGCAACTAAATTGTAAAAAAAAAGATTTTTACTATTTCTGCAGCGAGGAATTGTCGTGTTTCAGTTTGAAAGATAACTTGACCTTCTATTTTAAAGTGTGTTTTCTTTTTTTTTGTTCCTAGCTAAGCTGATAGCCTTGGGAGGCTATTTCAGCGTAACCTTAACTAGTAGGTGAGCTCACGGGGCTCAAACCGGAGTCATGCTAACACTGACCCTGGCAAGAGCAGTGCTTCGCAGAATCTACCACCGGATCGGAAATGCGACCCGCTGAGAAGATCCGGCGAGAAACTCAGTGGGCTGTAATTTCTACGGCAATCATTTAACACCAGTTGCGCCATGACCTAATTCACACAGTTAGAGCGATTAAAAAAAAACTCTGCTCACCCAATATCGACTGGTTGTCGTTCCATCGTGGCGACTTTTTTGTCATTATTGCTCGGCCACAGGTGTCCGTCGGTGACCGTGTCCTCGAGCGGTTTCGCCCGGTGCAGCGTGCCGACTTCGCTGTTCATGTAGCGGTACTGCTGTTGCTGTTGAATAGGACACTCGACTTCGCCTGAAAGACGACGCAAAACATACTTTAAATGTTTCTAGATAAGACGGAGAATCGAAACAATATCTTTATATATATACTAGCTTTTGCCCGCGACTCCATCCGCGTTGAATAGTTACTTTGACATACCGCTAAATCTCTGTCGTCTGTCTATAAAAGCACTAACAAAATGTGTTTCCGTTTGAACATGAGACGTGGGATGGGACACACGTTTTAATTTACAATTGAGACTCAAAGCTCATCTCTAAAGATGCCTTTCTCACTGTGATGACCATTGCCTCCGATAATAAATATATAACGGATTAAAATCATGTAGACCGTGATCTAAAATGGACTTAAGTTATCGTAACCTTTTTTTTTCAATTTACAGATGCACTAACGTTGTTTTTTTTTGTAGCTTAAATGGGTGGACGAGCTCTCGGCCTTACTGCTTCACGGCAGAAATAGGCAGGGTGGTGGTACCTACCCGTGCGGACTCACAAGAGGTCCTACCACCAGTAATGTAACTTATATATTAAAACAATAGTACTTTTTTGCTATTCACACCACGTTACGTAGGTGCGTACAAATTGTTGTATGACCTCATCTAATCTAGTGCATGAATGTTTAAGGTCATTAATAGACGTGACGTACCTCCTTCGTCTTCCGAGTCGCTCATGAACGTGTCCTGCATGAGCTCAGGTGCTGCCACGCGGTATTTACCCTCAAGGCCACCTGGAACAAGCAACGATCAAATATAATTGCGATTACTCCAACGGCCAGGTCCAATTACTACAACAGCCAGGTCTATTTGTTTCAGCGATTAGGTTTGAGAAGCATCCGATTTTTATATGACTATTCGGATAGATATGATGACCGGACTCGAACATGCAGTGGTACGATCCGTGGCCAAGCGTTTTTGCGTATAAGTGAATTTGACATTTAGTTACGAACAATTAAATTCCGACTAGATTAATCGAACATATTTTATATCCATCAAATTCAAGATTCCGTGGACAGTCTATGATCATTGTTTAACCTCAAGTGTATTCGATAAAAGTTTAACTGGTAATAGGGAAATTCGTAGAATTTATGAAAAGCATGTTTAGCAGAGGAAATGATTGAACTGCGGGCTTTTATGGCCGATCATGGCCTTAGGCTCATAAACGATCACACTTTATAAACGTGTGTCTGCGATGGTGTCATTTGAATTTTGAAATAGACATTAGCTTGAAAGATTATAGGTCACATAAATCCAAATAATTAGTCAGTGTAAAATAAAAAAGATTCTACTAATAAGAGAGTGTTCTTAACCGGAAAACTAACAAATTGTGGCAATAGAGCTTTCTATTACTACTAGAATAGTACTAGGACTAGTAATAGATATATAGACTAGTACACTAGTCCACCTGTTACGCTCAAAACTGTTCTTATAACCTTCCTATCACTGATAATAAGTAACTAGATGATGACCAAACCTTCCTCGGTTTTTTTTTTGATAACGCCGTCTTGTTGTGTCTTTAAAGCGGTTAGTTGCCCTCAATTAAGAAAAATAGTATTATTATTCGCCAATAGATGTCGGGAAGAGTTGATTATTGAAAACATGAATAAACCAACATTTTCTGAAAATAAATCGCAGCTAGATCGATTTATCGCCCCCGAAATCCCCTGTATACTAAATTTTATGAAAATCGTTGGAGCCGTTTCCGAGATTCAGATTATATTGTATACAAGAATTGCTCGTTTAAAGGTATAAGATACTTTTAAGCCTTATAACAGATTCACGTTCGAGGCGGTTATCGATTGCGCCGGCACGTGGACAAGGGACAAAGAACTGCGTTAAGAAAGTGCGACCACATTCCCCAGGAAGTCCCACTATTGAAATATGGTTGCCTCGCTCGGACCGTCGTGCATACAAAATCGTTTTAAACACACTCCCAATTCCACGTACGAAAGGGACGCAGATACATTTACCTTTGAAATTAGAGTATGGTTGTCTCATATTTTTTTTGCTTGACATGCGTTGCAGCGATTTGCATTATACAAAAGCACAGTTATGGTTGACGACACTGGTCAAATTATATCCTAATGCTCGTGTTTTGTTTTCACACGTTCGTGAACTCGTGCGCTCAGTAACAGTCAAACTAGTTGACTTCATCATTATAGTTTATAAAATACTAGCTGTACCCGTCCGCTTCGCTGGGCATTCAAAATTAACATTATTATTTCTCAGCCCCACAAAGATTCTCATCATTAACGCCCCCGCAACTGGTGTAGGGAGTCCAACACTCATATAACTATTAGCCTATCCATTAAGTACATGTATTTTCTACATGGATACCAAGTTTCAAGTCAATCGCATGCATGGTTCAATAGTTATAACGGAACATCCATAAAAACCACTGTAGATTTATATATTAGTATAGATAACTAATAATAATTAATGAAGTTGTCACTTTATTTTGCAAGGTTTCAAATCAAAACTGGAGTTATCTGTGGCTTCCAATAACGAAATCTGCAAACAGCATTGATACATAATATCTCGATGGCAAACAGATTGTTTACAGACGCTGTTAACACAACTGCTTGATAAAGACAAGGTTTCTGTTCGTAGCTTAGGTGTATGAAAAAAAAAACTTCATGTTTACATCTCTAGAAGACAGGCACTCAAACACGACAGAAGTCGTGATTTAAAATTTTTTTTTTTTTACATTTCATGTAATGTACCACAAAATGTCATTCGCGAAGTAGCTGCCCTTGAGTTATTATGTCTCCCCAGGGGGCTCTCGGGCAGCTGTTAGCAATTCCCATCCACACTGGCTGAGCCCGAGCTCGCCTAGTGAAACTGGAAAGGTCTTCGGGCCACCAGCAATCTTTCCATTTAAAAAAAAACACTCAATAAAGGCGCATGCTCCACAGTTTAGTGTGTTTCGGGGAGCGTCCGGCAGCTATCTTCGTCTTACATTACGTTTCTTTCCCGGTCACCGTCCTCGCCGAACGCGTCGCTTGCGACGAAGGGCTCGACGAGTAAATGAACCCATAGACACAGCCCACCGAGTTTCTCGCCGGATATTCTCAGTGGGTCGCGTTTCCGATCCGGTGGTAGATTCTGCGAAGCACTGCTCTTGCTAGGGCCAGTGTTAGTAACACTCCAGTTTGAACCCCGTGAGCTCACACTTCAAGGAGAAGCTGAAATAGCCACTCCAGGCTATCAGCATAGGTAGGAAGAAAAAAAACGTTACTATAATAATAACTTGCTAAAACTGTAGGTATTTATTTCTTACATCAAATGAATATCATATTATTATTATTTTTTCCGTTTTTATTGATTGTTACCGTTGCGATGTAAGGAAACGATCTTAACGAATTAAAGTAAGATCGTAATAGAAAATGCTTTATATGTTAAAAAATCACAGCACAAAACTCGTAGTACCTAAGCGAATGAAAACGACGCAAAGTAAGCGGTCTGAAATGAATTACGGAATTATAATCATTTTTTTAAATAAACGTACCGCGTTGGTTTTATATGATATGAAGAATTGATACCTACTGTAAATGCTGACCTATTTATCAGGTATAATGTAAAAGAATCTAAATATACGTAAACGACATCCCGTGAGCTGTTATGACATCAAGCATGGGGGTTACATAAGAGATAAATTATCGTACGCGACTTGTCTCTGACGTCATCGAGGTGAGGTTGCCAGATTCAAATTTCAATTAATAGTTTAAAAATATATTCGGTACAATGAGACTGATCTCGTTTTCGAATCTTTGATAGTAAACATTAGTATTTTATTCAACAAGTACAAATAGGCATATCTATAAAATTGTATACGGACCGGACACGTTCATTTTAATAAAATTACTTCAGTTTTAGTTTTAGTATGGTATCTGCGTGGGAATAGTATTTGACAGCTTCATGTTGACAAAAATGTAACGTGAATTACCCGGTCACCGTCCTCGACGAACCCGTCGCTTGCAACGAAAGGCTCGACGAGTGAATTAACCCATAGAGACAGCCCACTGAGTTTTTCTCCGGATCTTCTCAGTGGGTCGCGTTTCCGATCCGGTGGTAGATTCTGCGAAGCACTGCTCTTGCTGGGGCCAGTTTTAGCAAGACTACCGGTTTGAGACCCGTGAGCTCACCTACACGTTAAGGAGAAGCCGAAATAGGCTCTCAAGGCTATCAGCATAGGTAGAAAAAAAAGTGAATTATATTCGAAAGCTTTTAATTTTGACGAGCGATTATAGTTCGGCCATCTAAAGCACCATAAAAGTTGATGCTGCCGCCCACAACAATCGTTTCAGTACCAGTTGCATTACACGGCTGACTTTGAGTCTTCAAACTCGAACGCATTCTTGCATTTCTGCAGAATTAGTACCTCATGAAGTCACCCCTTACCTGTGTCATTGTTTTGAAAGAAACATTAGTTCCAACCGCTTCTTATCTATGTTATCGGTATGAAAGAAACTGAAATTGCACTTATACAATAATTCGACTAAAGAAGCTGCCATCGGCTGTCGAATAATTACATAATAATGTAGATGATAAAAATTAATACTTTTCTGTCGGTAGCGTCGGATGAGTGGGCGTGCACGTGCATCATGTAATTGGCCGTCGGCCCGATGTCACCTGACCTTTGACACTAATTGTCGTCGCTTATGAAACGCGTTTCGTAATCAATAATCGTAATGAAGCTATCGTTGCTCACTGATACGGACACAGGAAATGCGGTGAAATGTCAAGAAAATTACGATGGAATATCTATATCTATACTAATATATAAATCTAAAGTGGTTTTTACGATGTTCCGTTATAGCTACTGAACCATGCATCCGATTGACTTGAAACTTGGTATCCATGTAGAAAATACATGTAATTAATGGATAGGCTAATATTTATAGGAGTGTTGGACTCCCTAATAAAATTTTTAAATGCCCAGCGAAGCGGACGAGTTCGGCAATTTTTTGTAAATTCTTCTGGGAACGGAGTTCCTTATGGCACGTCGTGTTTGCGGGTCTAAATCGAAAAAAGTACAAAAACGATAAACGACATCTGTTTTGGAGTGATTTTTGAGGCACTTCCTGATCACTTATCTGAGTAATGTAGAGTGTGTTCTCAAGCTTTTACGACTTGCAGTGTAAATCCTTATATTAGATGGCTTTAGCTCTAACACTAGGAAAATGCTTAGGTACTCCGGTAACCGTACTCGTCGAACTCGGCAAAGAGTTCGACGTGCAACTAAACCTACACATCAGCCCGCTGAGTTTCTCGCCGGATCTTATCAGCGATTCCGATCCGGTAGTAGATTCAGTCGCGAAGCTGCTACCCTTGAGTTATTAGGTCACCTTTGGAGGCTCTCGGGTAGCTGTTAGCAAATCCCACCCTCCTGTCTGAGCCCTCGCCCACATGACCTTGTGAAACTGGAAAGGCCTCCGGGCCACCAGTAATGACTCAATCATAAAAATGACTTGTAGTAAATTAGAAATCTGTTGTCGTTTTTGACGGCGTAGGCAACGATCTTATCAACATTGTTATTAAAATAATTCACCCTAAACTTTAAACTTAGACTTTGAAAATCTGTGTTTTTTGTATCTCTATTTTTATCGATTGCTAATTAATAAGACTGGAAAATCGTTGCGGCCTATCGTTCACGTCATACAGATCACATTCGAAAACAGATACACAAAATGTTTACCGACAAATTAAATAAACATTCATATTGGTAATAAAAACGCCTTATGCATATGCTCTATATATGTATAAATAGGAACCGTTCAAGGTTGTTTCAGAAACGAAATGTGCTATTAAAGATTAATATTTTTCGTTTTATACAGAGACGTGTTCATTCAGGAATCGGTAACAACAAGCAACCGTGTCTACTTGTGTATGAATCACGTACCACAAATAGAGATGAACAAGAATACTATTATCTGATCCACAATGAGTTTTTTTTTTGTAGTAAAGTCTGTTTTACATTCTCATTTGTAGCCGCGAATATAACAAAATATTTTGTAGCTAAAACTCAACAATGTTTGATCAGGAATTCAATAATGAAGTTTAAGAACTGAATGCAAGAAATTATGGCAAAGGAAAACTATATAACCCATAAGACACAGCTCACTTAGTTTCGCGTCGGATCTTCTCAGTGGGTTGCGATTCTCACGGAATAGATATTATTTATCGATTCCGTGGCGATTCTAATCCGATGGTAGAGTCTTCTAGATTCTCTTGCTAGGGCTAGTGTTAGCAAATTACAGATAGGGAAAATAAAAAACAAAACTATGCATGATTAATATTTACACAGTTGAGAAATAGGAACAGCGCATTTCTTCGTACCATCACAGGGCACATTGTGAGTGACGAACCAATGTACTTACTCATTGAGTACCTTACTATGGGAACGAAAATGGATATCTAGGAGTTATGATAATAGTTCTTATTTTAAAATGTAAGCAGAATTCTCGTTAATAGGTAACACGAAGATTGCCGGGTTGGGTATTTAATAAAAAAAAATGTTCTTGATTTAAAATTTCAGAATGTTAATTAAGAATTTAATTAAAAACATAACTGTGAATACAATTTACAAAAAAAAATATGAATTCGCTTCATGATAAATTCATTTTCTCTCCCATTTACATATGTAGGTACGTGGAATTTGTAATCGGAAATGTAATATGAAGAATGAATTTCAACATTCCTTCGTATCTATTAATACGGAAAATCATTACAAAATATTCGTACACTTCTCAAACGATATTAGTAATAATTAATCTACAATGTCTTTAATTAAATTTTGGGCGGTTATTACGAAGACTTACATTAGAAGTAGAATAGCGATAATTAACCACAAGACAGGGAGCTTAATAAAGACGATTTTGCCGTAAAATAATTTGTAGTAGAGGAGCTCCTGACAAAAGGTTGAGTTATCACGAGAGCTATTGCACATTATGATGAAGGATAGATTAAGGTATTTTAAGCAGAAACCGCGACCGCTACTGACCATGTATCATGAATTTATTACGCACGTGGACGAGTAAGAAAGCACAATCGCCATTTTTTTCGAGAGGCAGTTTTGAATAACGATAAATTTATTGACAAGAACCACCGTCGCTTAAGCGACGATCAAAACTTTAACTAGTCTCCTGGTTAGTTTAACTTTAGTTTATTACTTTTCGATGATTGTCGTGAATAAAAGAAAACTCTGGACAACTATGAATACACACATTTGTCAGAATCATCAGTATACAACTGCCTAATGCTGAACATAGGTCTTTTCTTACACGCCACTGATTCCGATCTTCAGTATCATTTAATCGCGACCCTCTAGCAAATTGAAGAGGAAAAAGAATTTATTAACAAATGTAGGTATGTATGTAATGTATTTATATAAATAAGGACATCGCATGACAGAATTTCTTGGCAAGGGCATACCGGTACGAAAATCCAATTGGATGCATTTACATTTTCTCTATTTATACGAATGAGGTCATCAAAACAAAAATGTATCTACTGTATACATATTTATGATTGTTCAGGTTCGTGCCAAATGAATGATTTTCACGGACATCGTTTATTGGTTGATACGTTCATTCTGTTGTATTTGTTCTTGTTTAGCGACAGACTAGATTACGCTTTATTTACATAGGAAATTAGATCGAAATCATGCAATCGTCAAAATTGACATTTTATTTAGCACTAGCTGACCCGGCAGACTTCGTAGTGCCTCAATCGATAAATAAAAGAGCTAAACTTTTGTATAAAATAAACTTAAAACAAACAAAAGGAATCCGTCCGACGGGGGACACATCAAAGGAAAATCAAAATTGTTATTTTTGTTTAATTCCGAGCATTTTCATATTTATCTACCCTTTAAACCTTCTCTGGACTTCCACAAATAATTCAAGACCAAAATTAGCCAAATCGGTCCAGCCGTTCTCGTGTTTTAGCGAGACTAACGAACAGCAGTTCATTTATATATAGAAGAAAGATTACAAATTTGTGAGTTGCATGAAACGATTTTCATGCAACTCACAAATTTGTCCACTGTTGGACCAGTTGCTTTTGCGTTACATTCAATTTCTGGACGAACTGATACTGACATACATACCGTCAGTTATATTATTAAAATGGTACTATAGGAACCCGCACTTCAACTCACGGTTATATTTGTAATTCAGACATAATAAAAACCGTGACATTTTCCCGGAATAAAGAGTCACTTTTGTCACTCTCTGATCCATAAACTCCGAGTCGATTTTTAGATTCGTTGGCTCGTGATTTTCCGTGCAACAAACACACTTTCATATTTATTATAGCAGATATACAAGGTGTTGCACGTGATAGCTTATGCCTATGTATAGGTATAGATATATAACACAAATAATGTTAGTAAATTAAGTAATAATATATTTATAAATAATTGCAGTAAATACAATTTTAAATTAAAGCCAACGTTCGAGCGATGACAAACAAGTATGACGCATAGTTGTTTGTCACCGCCTACAAAAGCCCCTGCGCCGACTAATCTCGATTCATTCTCGGTTGAGACGTCGGGCGGTGCGGAGCTCTCTCTCTCTGGCTTGATACTGTGTATAAGTGTGGACATTTTGAATTGGAAGATAAGTATAATTATTACATAAATATTACCATGTTTGTGGAATATTGGTGGATTAATGTGGTGTATTATGTAAAGTGTAATTATTTGCTATTTTATCATAAATAAATGATAAATAAATATACAATGATTATTACATAATGGTATTATTATTACTCAATAGATATTCCTGATGAAGTAACTGTTTTGAACTATGCTTTAATATGCAATTCAACAAATATATAGTGTAGAATTGATAAATTGCTGATTTTTAGGTTGTTGTCAGTTTAGGTTGCTATTATCAGAAGTGGGATTCGATAATCCATGCTTGTTAATTGATATTTTCCTTTTAAAGTTTCCAGATGGATCTATCTTACAAGAGCTGCTGAAGGCCATCAAAGACGCAGTTTCCGGTTCCCGCCAGAACGACAGCGAGGTCGCTCTGCCAGTATTTGATCCAGCTAAAAGTGACCTTGGTGCTGAATCATGGTGCAACATTGAAACCCTCTCCAAGGAGTTTGGACGGAGTAACGTCGGAACAGTCGCCAAAGCTGGTAAGGCCCGTAAGGGATCCGCCTTATTGTGGTTTGAAACATGGGACCCGGATGAGGGTCGTTCGTGGGACAATTTACGTTTAGAGCTGGTAGCTTTATATCCTGAGAAATAGGATCTAGCAGAAAAACTTCAAAAGGCAGTACTGTACACGTCGGAAACTGCAGATTCTTATTGCGAGTACGAAAGAAAAAAAAAATTAGGTTACTAAAAAATACAAAAATTACATTTACGGAATTACAATTAATTGAATTAGTCTGTGGTAGTATATGCGATGTTAATGTAAAAATGGCTTCGTTTAACAGCAATGTTAAAACTACATCAGAATTAATTGCCCTATTTACGTCTTACGCGAAAACAAAAAAAAACAAAAAAGAGGCCAATAGACAGTAAAAACCCTTACAATTCGCAACCCCCTAAGCGCTTTAAGACTGATTCTAAACCCAATGACAAAGTGTTTTAACTGTGGTAAAATCGGTCACACCAAACAACAATGTTACAGTAAAAAAAAAAAAAAAAGTACCCAAGAACAAGGATCAAATGATAAAATAAAATTTTGTACTTATTGCAAAAAAACCCGGGCCTTTAGATTCTTACTGTAGATATAAACCCAAAACGGACCCTTCTAAAATTGACTAGAAACACCGAAAAATGGGAATGGGGCATTGAACAAGATAGAGCACGAAAGTATGTAATTGATCATCTTACCTTCACACCTCTTTTGACAATATTTGACCCACAGCGTCCAACAGTTACACACCGATGCTAGTGCTATAGGTTATGGAGCAATATTATTGCAAGTTAGGTAACGTGAATAAGGTAGTCGCTTATTATAGTACACGGACAAGGCCAGCAGAATCCATGTACTGCTCTTATGACCTAGAAACACTTGCCATTTTTAATGCTTCCTGGTAATTGCAATGCAATAAAATCAACCATGGCGAAAAAAGATTTGTCACCTAGGGTAGCACGTTGGTGGACCTTTATGCAGGATTTTCAATTTGATATTCAGTATAGAAAGGGTACATTCATCAGTCATGTTGATTTTCTAAATCGCAATCCTGTTTCCGCTCCTTCAGAACGGCAGCATTATCTTATTATTGAAGCCGATAATATAAGTCCCGAGTCTTGGTTAAAAATCGCGCAAACAAACGACCCCGAAACCCAGACCCTAATGTCGCAATTGCAAGTCGGTAACTTAGACACTAACCAATATGTAAATAAAAATAATTTATTGCATTATAAAACTAGTCCTGACTAGCGACCCGCCCTCGCTTCGTTTCGGAAACATTAAAACAAACATGAAACCAAAAAAAAAAAAAAATTTCAAAAAGTAGCCTATGTTCATCAGGGACAATGTCGGCTTCTAATGGAAAAAGAATTTTTCAAATCGGTCCAGTAGTTTCGGAGCCTATTCGAAACAAACAAACAAACAAGTCTTTCCTCTTTATAATATTAGTATAGATGATGAACCGAGGTTGTTTGCGCCGAAGAGATGTAGATTAAAAATCTTAAAACTATTTCTTGATGAAAATTGTCATGTGGGGTTCGATAAGGTTTTACATAAAATCCGACAATATTTTTGGTTCCCTGGGATAACATCTTTTATCAAAAAATATATTAACCATTGTCTTACTTGGGTTAAAAAGAAGGGATTCTCTGGTCCTAAACAAGGGCAATTACATCCGATCGATAAAATTGCTGTACCATTCCATACCATACATTTAGATTGCACAGGGCCTTTTCCAACAACCACGGAAGGCTTTAAACACATTCTATTATTAGTTGATGGTTTCACAAAATTTTGTCTCTTAAAACCCCTTAAAACACTAAGGGTCGATTCGACAAGAGTAAATCTTATTCTTAGAATAACTCGTCAGTTAATCGAGAGTAAATCAATTTTACGTTTTACCATCTACAATTCTAAGGATAGTGGGCCTATTTGGAAATTGTTACTATACCGCCGTTTCGCACGGAATAACGGAGCTATTCCTAGAATGGCGTCAGTCAGTCCATCTGATTTCTGTCATTTCATAAATATTTATTCTGTTTTAATTTCAAGTCAACGCAATGCACTAAATTATTATTAATAGTCTGGCGTTGTATAATGCAACGTTTAAACGAAAAAAAAGATAAAACTACGCGACAAAACTTGACAATTCCCTCAAACAAACAACAAATAAAATTAATACGTTTGACAGCTAGATATCTTGATAATGTATCGAACTGTTTGTTTTTTTTGGTGTACATTAAAGAACTACAGCTACTTTTTCACACTAAAATACGGTAAAATCGAGTTGACACTATGTATGCTTTTACACTATGCCGTTGTACAACAACATTTATTTGCTGGATTTTATTTTCGTTCACCATTCACTCTGCTATTCACGTATTGCTATTCCTAGCGCAAGTATACTATCGTTTACGTGGAAAAACGACTATGGATTTACTCGAGATTAAAATCATGGAAAAGGTTATTCTTCGTATAGTTACTATCATTGGTAATAACTGATCGTAGTACGAATTTTAGCTCTAATCAAATCCAAGACCTTTTTAGAGAACTGATCGAACAGTACATGATAGCTAGAGGCAATGGTCAGGTTGAGCGTTCTACTGTAGTCAATATGTTAAATACTATGTGCGAGGAGCCGTCAGAGTGGCCGAACATATTGCTAAAAGTACAGCAGTAAATTAACACGACAGTACAAAAATCGACTGGTTTCACCCCCATACGTTTACTAACCGGTATAGAAGCAAGTATACCTGTAGTACAATCTCATCTAAACGGAATTATTAATGATGAGGATTTACACCCCAATATTGACGTCCAAGCTGATCGTGAAATAGCCAAACAGAGGCTACAAAAAAATAGCAGAAACATTTAAGCAACGATTTGATCATGTTAGGCGGAATACTAAACAATACAATATAGGTGATCTGGTCTATGTTAGCCAGGATCATAGGCGTAATGATAAATTAAGATCTAGATTTATGGGCCCTTACGAAATTCAGTCTATCCCTCCAAATGATCGCTATACTCTGAAAGGCAACGGGAAAAATTACGGTTTTGGCCAGGAGAATGGGTTGATGATAATTTGTGATTGCTTAGATTTCAAGATTATAATTGTTTGATGATTATATTTATTTTTCAACTATATAATGTTTTGTACTAACTAGATTGGTTTAAATTAAAGTTTTTTTTTTAGGAACATAGGTTACCTACATAAAATGTTACTAAAAATATATACATGGTACAAAAAGAAATTAAGAAACTCACGTCATATTGTGAATGAGTAAAAATATTTGGCTTTAAATTTTATCTGTCTGAGTACCGCTGGTCGGCCTTCTATTTGGTGTCAATTATCTCACAGGCAGCGGGTGAATGTGATTGACATGTCTATGTAGTTGGCATTACTCAATAATTTTTCAATCCGAGTACCGCTGGTCGGCCTTCTATTTGGTGTCAATTATCTCACAGGCAGCGGGTGAATGTGATTGACATGTCTATGTAGTTGGCATTACTCGATAATTTTTCAGTCAGAGTACCGCTGGTCGGCCTTCTATTTGGTGTCGATTATCTCACAAGCAGCGGGTGAATGTGATCGACATGTCTATGTAGTTGGCAAGAATACTCTGTTACTTATTTAA
The DNA here is from genome assembly GCF_030267445.1 of Bombyx mandarina. Classification (NCBI taxonomy): domain Eukaryota; kingdom Metazoa; phylum Arthropoda; class Insecta; order Lepidoptera; family Bombycidae; genus Bombyx; species Bombyx mandarina. The sequence goes on along the minus strand of NC_143234.1, from coordinate 5,065,532 downwards.
AGGGGACCATCGTGTCTATGCAAATGGTTGATTCGACTTGTTTGAAATGTTTTGACTACTTTCTTTTTTTTCTGTGCCATGTATATTATGTTGATTAATGAATCGAATATACCTACTCACATATTATAAATAAAATAGTAACACAATACTTCGAGGACGAAGTACTGTCAGTATGGCCGTGATAGCTTATGCCTATGTATAGGTATAGATATATAACACAAATAATGTTAGTAAATTAAGTAATAATATATTTATAAATAATTGCAGTAAATACAATTTTAAATTAAAGCCAACGTTCGAGCGATGACAAACAAGTATGACGCATAGTTGTTTGTCACCGCCTACAAAAGCCCCTGCGCCGACTAATCTCGATTCATTCTCGGTTGAGACGTCGGGCGGTGCGGAGCTCTCTCTCTCTGGCTTGATACTGTGTATAAGTGTGGACATTTTGAATTGGAAGATAAGTATAATTATTACATAAATATTACCATGTTTGTGGAATATTGGTGGATTAATGTGGTGTATTATGTAAAGTGTAATTATTTGCTATTTTATCATAAATAAATGATAAATAAATATACAATGATTATTACATAATGGTATTATTATTACTCAATAGATATTCCTGATGAAGTAACTGTTTTGAACTATGCTTTAATATGCAATTCAACAAATATATAGTGTAGAATTGATAAATTGCTGATTTTTAGGTTGTTGTCAGTTTAGGCACGCTTAGGCACGACACGCGTCCAGGGACGTCTTAAACTAGGATGGGGCCCTTGGGCACACAAGAATTTGAGGACCTTTTGGAAAGTAAAAAAAGCGAATTATAATAACATATTTTACTAAGTATGAGACCATTTATTATAGGTAATCAAATACAGTATGATATAATATTTCATTAATGATATTAGAATGCTGCTGGTTTTTTGGTTACGATTTCGATAACGGTTTCTTTCGGGATTTCTGTTGAGCAAAATCATCTATTATAGACATAGTATATGCCTTGTAAATACCTTCTGATTACTGATTTGTGAAAAAAGTGTAATGTGCCCGACAAAAATGTTTTGAGAATAAACGTGTGAGAAAAATTGTCGGTCTTTCGGGGCCCCCTGAGAATGGGGGCCCTGGGCACGGGCCCCGTGTGCCCTTATGGTAAAGGCGGTATTGCACGCGTCATATCATATATACCACGATAAAAAGTTACTATGTGGGAATAAAATTGATAAATTATTATTGGGCGAAATTTCATCGACATCATTACAGCCATTTTAGCGTCAATTTGTATGTAACAAGCATCCACACATACAAAATTTCACATTAACAATGTTAGTATAGATTAGTGTGTTTTATTGAGCAAAAAACCTTGACATTTCCCTTATCATCGGTGTAGCCTTCTATATTGCTGTGTGGGCTCACTTCTGCAGTACTTCAAACGCTAATGATTTATTGTCAAGTCGAGTTGGTCGCACCATTAGGCATTGTTATTTTCATAGAGAAGGCGGTCGCAAGACGTTAGCTTTTGAATATGCATATATTTTAACGGTTCCCCAAGAACAGTGATTGGGATATTGACTTACAAAACAATACAAAAAATCTATTGAACAATTATTTATTTATGTCATTTTCATTTCATATAATGTCGCACAATTAAGAATTAGCTGACGTACGGGACTAGAATGATAAGAGAACGCAGGGTGGTTAGCTAGCCGCTTTTTCATTTCATTGCGCGTAGACAATTTTTTTGACAATCAATTCTGAAATTTTATCCATAAAATTTTTACTTCCCTTGTGCAATCACGAATAATTAATATACATATTATATACTAGCACCATGTGACGGTCACGTTAACATCATACGATATTTTATTTTATTTATTTTATTAGGCTCACAATACACATCACAAGCTAAAAAGATACATAAAACACAAGTAAAAAGAAACAAAATCTGGCTTGCAACATAAGTTATGTGCATATATCTTCCTTGTAATACATATAATTGGCAACGATTACCGTTTCATTTAAATAGTAGAATTCATATACGGAAGGTACAGAATACAGTCAAACTATTATTGGGCATTACGTCGATAATTTTAAAATATATTTTTACCTATTCGCTTGTAGTCTAAAGGGCTATTTCAGCTTGTCGCGGACGGGTGGGTGAGCTCACGGGCTCAACCTGAAAGAATTTGCTAACACTAGCCCTAACAATAGCCCTAGCCCAAGCAGTGTTTCGCAGGAGTTATCACCGGATCGGAATCGCGACCCACTGAGAAGATCCGGCGAGAAACTCAGTGGGCTGTGTCTATGGGAAAATTTATACACTTGTGAGTAAAATGTAACTATACAATAACACTCGAGTATGAAATATTTATTTGAACTTTAAATAATTATTTATATACAGGCTAAGTAAGTCCCGGTTTGTCTATATTCTTTTAGCACGTGGACCTCGTTTTTTTTTTTTCATAAAACCTCTCACACGTAAGTACAAAATGTTTGTTACAGCAACAAGATGACCAGATTAAATAACGCTTCGAAGGTCACGACAAATACATCAAACCGGTAGTTGTCCATCACGCATGATTTACAATGATAATATTTAACGTATCGTGTAAAATGTGTTCTTCCTAATATCGTGATGGTAATATTTGAAAATCAATTGAGCTAAGAACCTTTTCTGTCGCCCAATACAAATTGAGATTCGTGTTTGGTTTTTTTTATTTATTTTTTTGACAACATTTAAGCGAAGTATTATGAGTCAAATTTCCGAGTGAATTTTGGCACGTCATTCATTATTATTAAATGGAAATATTATTTCGTTTTAAAAAGTAAATATAACATAATAAAATTGCGATTTAATCTTGGCTTGTTTGATGCATCTGTTATCTGGAGCATCGAATAATTTATAGTTTTCAGTAGACAATAATAATTAAAATTTACTAATTTAAAAAACATTGGAAAAGTTTAATTAAGAAATACATTAATTAAATAGATATTAAATTCTATTTCTATCACATCATCGCCTAGTGGAAATTTGAGTTTAATGTACATGAGTAATTACACTTAAAACACGATTTCTAGACACTTTAAATTGGTGGATCAGTTACCACGGTTACGCGTGTAATGAAGTGAAATATCACCATTTTCTTTCTTTTGCAGAAAGCCACTCGGTGTTGTCATATTCGTGTCAACGGTTAATATAAAAAAATACGATCACACACATTTCGAAATACGTACAACAAAATAAACAAAAAGTTAAACTTCATTCAGAAAACATTGGCAAAATTTCAATACGCTATTTCGAAATATTACAAGGAATATTTATGATTTCCTTTGAGTAACTAAATATTGTGTTGTTTGTATTCAGCGTTAATATCTTATACCTTTATCTTGTACCTTTAAACGAGCAATTCTTGTATATATATAATCTGAATCTCCTAAACAGCTCCAAACATTTTCATAAAATTTAGTATACACGGGATTTCGGGGGCGATAAATCGATCTAGCTACGATTTATTTTCAGAAAATGTTGTTTTATTCGTGTTTTCAATAATCAACTCTTCCCGACATCTGTTGGCGAATAATAATACTGTTTTTCTTAATTGAGGGCAACTAGTCCCTTTAAAGACACAACAAGGTGGCGTTATCAAAAAAAAAAAAAAACGAGCCAAGCTCGGTCATCATCTAGTTTCACTTAAATCGTGATTTTTTATTTGTCCAGTACTGAAATCATCGCAATCATTTCATTCGATTTCCTATAACAAATCTTCTCCATCCAAAAGTCAACTAGAAGACATCGATTTCAGCGAAAAGTCAGCCCTTTGTTTCCTTTAATTTATATAACTTCCGAACTTTTTTACTAGGTGAATCGATTTTGAAAATTCTTATTTTTATTTGATAGCAGCTTCTCTTGGGTCCAAATATATTTTTATCTCTGACTAATAGTTTTTGGTCATCATCTAGTGAAAATTTAAAAACAGAGATTTTGTCTCGGAGTCTGTGTCTGTAAGTTCTTAGTGATTCACCAAACAAAATGATAAACTGCAAATAAGGGTAGGTGATGTAGGTGGAAACATAAAACGTCTAATATGGCAACACAATCGACTAGCATGTGAGTTTTTGTCGTGCTAAAAAATAATTGTTGTCCATTCAACCGCGTTACATGCTTTACAAGTCGTTAGCGATTTCAACGATCACAGAGCTCTCTTTTATTATTCATATTAGATTTTAACTATCATAATTTACTGGTGGTAGGACCTCTTGTGAGTCCGCACGGATAGGTACCACCACCCCGCCTATTTCAGCAGCCGTTGTAAATACACTGAGACCTTAGAACTTATATCTCAAGGTGGGTGGCGCATTTACGTTGTAAATGTCTATGGGCTCCAGTAACCACTTAACACCAGATGGGCTGTGAGCTCGTCCACTAAAAAATAAAATTAAAGATGAGAATTTAGTTTTAAATTGGACGGTAATACAAACGACCCATAGACACAATCCGAAGAGTTTCTCGCCGGATCTTCTCAGTGGTCGCAATTCCGATCCGGTGATAGATTCTGCGAAGCACTGCCCCTGCTAGGGCTACTGTTAGCAAAATCTCTCCGGTTGAGTCCCATGAGCTCACTTAGGCTACCAGCGAATATGTCGTTTTTTTTTAAATTAAAACTAATTTGGTCACTCTAGTTTTAAACCGTAATATCAATGCATATAAAAATACTAGATAGGAAACATCTTTTCATTGCACAATCGACTTATTGAATTTGAGATCTAATCCTACACCGATTTTTTTGTTCACAACGAAGTTATAGAAACATTTTTACCAGCAACTGAATAACATTTTGGAACCTATTTTCTGACAAGGACTTTAAATAAGCCTTTATGTCATTGAGATGGCATTAAGCTATCTATAAGTATTACGTAAAAACGAACTTCTTTATATGAGTGGGTGCGGCCATGTTGAGATCATCGTTCACAATACAAGACCGCAAATGTAAATGCATCAACTAGTTTTCATACGTAGTGCATTTTAATTGATTAGACAATGGAACACATATTACGTTTAATGGGTTACAATTAAACGTTATTAATTAGATTCAAGGACGATGAGAACAGAGATTGCAATGTTTATCACATTATCGCTTTGAACGTTCGATTTTTAAGACGGAATTTAAAATGAGGCCTATTTTTTATATTGCGTCTTACCTCATCTATTTATTTACGCTTCCGATATAATGACAATACGGGTGTAGAGCCTTGAGAACGGATACTAGGTCACAATGAAAAATTACACCATTGATTTTACGAACACAGCTACATAGTAGATTGGATCAAATAGAAATGATACATAGTCGCTTTGTTTGGGTTCATTTGGAGTTGTGTCATATCACATCGTGACATCACATCGTCATCGTGACCTTGTAGATCTTGACCTTGAGACTGATGATGAACTAGACGTTTGTGCAACGAGTGTAGAGCCCTTTAAATTGAAACACTTAAGTGCTTCATTGCAGAAATTAACAAGATGGTACTTTCCCGTGCGTTCTTACAAACGCTCTACCACCATATATTTCAATTCTTTTTCTTCCCTTACCTATTGGCTGGTCGCCAAAGAGGCTATTCCAGCTACGCCCAGACGGGTAGGTGAGCTCACGGGCTCAACCTGAGAGAATTTTCTAACACTAGCCCTAGCAAGAGTAGTAAAGCTTCGCAGATTCTACCACCGGATCGGTATCGCAACCCACTGAGAAAATTCGGCGAGAAACTCAATGGTCTGTGTCTGTGTTAGTTCGCTCGTCGAACTCAGTCCTACATCATTTATCATGATGGTACTTGGTAATTATTGGAATTTTTGATGACAATATACAGAGCACCATCGAACTGTCCTAATGATAACCATGAAAGGTGTATTGACCCTTTAATAATCATTATGAACTCATTATTAAATTAGTTTTCCTTTCAATAATAAGTCACGACTAGTCTATTAATTGTTAAGACATTTTACATATATGTCGCTTGCGCCTTTGCCGTATCAATCTGAGCTGAAAACTGGTATATCGTTAAAGGTTTTATGTCACTTGGTTGAGTAGACATGTGATCGCTATGCAGCTCTGGACATCTCAATCTCAATTCCATTCGATTGCTGCAACGTGAATGATCTTTCACTGGGTGCGTTATTATAGACATCGCAATGCATAGAGCTATGCAATTAAGACTTATTTAGGTTAGGAAATATTAATTAAACGGCCCCGGGTGTATGGTTCAATGGGATCAATCAACTTTAGTCTAAAACGATCCTGTAGTGTATATATACGTTAATTTAATTATTTCATTACACGATTGAAGATACATTATTTTTTAATATTATACTATTCAATTTCGATTTTTCTTTCAATTATTATGGACTTGGAAACCTTTTCCATCTTCAAAGATTCCTAAGGGATCTGGGCAAATTAATGTCGTTTTTATATTTGTATTTAACTATTATTTTATTTTTTCTGTCACAAGGTAAACGTGCGTTCCGGTGTGAATGTAACATTGAAGTTTTTTTTTTTATTATTGCCCTTGTAGGCAGACGAGCCTACAGCCCACCTGATGGCGAGTGGTTACCGTCGCCCATGGACTTCAGCAATGCCAGGGGCAGAGCCAAGCCGCTGTCTACCGCAAGTTGCGACTTTATGTCTCAAGATGGATGGCATGGTGGGTGGCGCATTTACGTTTTAGATGTCCATGGGCTCCAGTAACCACTTAACACCAGGTGGGCTGTGAGCTCGTCCACCCATCTAAGCAATAAAAAAAAACATGTTTTCTTCATCATTACTGAAACAATTGAAGAGGCTTCCGGATTATAGTCTAAAAGCTGTTTTTTACGTGTGGTACATTTGATATTTTTGTTCCAAGATTCCATAATAAATTTCGAATAAGTGAATCACAAAATATCTCGTTGTTCCTGTCTGATATCTCGCTGTTAACAAAATTAAAGGGTCCTTCCAAATATATTATTATGTCTACAAAACAAATGAACTAACACAGTGAATCCAGTTACTAAAGAAGTCTAGAATATTACAGTTTACGACGACTGCCCGAGGTGAGGTGCAATATTCCTTTAACCTTGACTGTCTATTAAATCAACAATACAACACTTCCAGACCTTAATACGGGGATGTCGAGATCACAATATCTCTGACGCGCTACGGCCGGGGACAATGAATATTATTACATGTGAATGGCTCTGGGAAGTATAGTCCGGAATTTTACATATCTACATGTTTTACGTGTGTAAGTTTTCCAGGAAATTTATGTTTTTTTTAGCTATCTGATTTTCGAGGCTTTGGGCTTATATACCGTATATGGGTAAGTAATATAATATGTTTTTTTTATTATTATTATTATTATCAGGTATATCGTATTGAGGAAGATTTACCATATCAATCTGACATATTGTTGTACTGTTAAGCCTGTTAAAGATTGAGACTCCGATTTCAGGTTTCAATATAAGTGGCGGCATTCATAATGCGAATGTCTGTGGGCTTCGTCTATTTAGAGCAATTTTTTTCGCAACCCAACTCAGCCTAAGCTGTAGATGGGTTCCAAATTATCTAATATATAATTCTCGTGTCACAGTTTTCGTTGCCATACTCCTCCGAAACGGCTTGACCGATTTTGATGAAATTTTTTGTGCTTATCCGGTATCTATGAGAATCGGCCAACATCTATTTTTCATCCCCCTAAATGTTAGGGGTAGTCCACCCCTAAATTTTTTTATTTATTTTTTAGACAACATTTTTAATTTCTATTTTTTTATGATACAACATACAAAAATACATACAATCCTCAATTTTCACCTTTCTACGATCAACCCTTATTTTTTATTTGCTAATTAAAAACTTTAATTTTTTTTGCGAGATTTTTGTTTTTATTTTGTCATGACGTAGAATAAAAAAAATCATATTACTCTGAAATTTTCACCCCTCTACGATCAACCCCTATTTTTTATTTGTTAATTATAAACTTTAATTTTTTTGGCAAGATTTTCATTTTTATTTTTATTTTGTCATGAATTAAAATAAAAAATCTGATGTTACTCTCAATTTTTCATCCCTCTATGATCAACCCCTATTTTTTGTTAATTATAAACATTAATTTTTTTGGCAAGTTTTTTATTTAGTTTTATCATGACTTAAAATAAAAAAAATCATATTACTCTCAATTTTCACTCTTATACGATCAACCCTTATTTTTCCATCCGCAATAAGGTTGCAAGATGGCAATCAAATATTATAATTGTAGTACGATAAATTCTTATTCAGAGTTTATAATTTCAAGTTCCTTTAATTATGATTTTTTTTAAATTAAATTTGATCTCCCGCGCTCGCCGGTCGACTACTGATCAACTATCAATCGATCAGCTATCCACCAGGTGTCACCACCGATCCAGCAAACATCACGTAGTAGGGATGGGGACGAAGCCGGTCTCCTGTCTTACTTACTCACTATACATCATAGATTATACACTTAATATATTTGAGAGCTATACAATACTATACATTTTTCAGCCATGTTTTGTTGGTTTTATTTGTGTATCAATAGTATGTTCAGTAGGTCTGAGAATCGGCTACTATCTATTTTTCATACCCCTAAGTGAAAAGGGTTGTCCACCCCAAACATTTATTTTTTATTTTAATTTTTTGGATATTTTTTTTTGTTTATAATGAGGTATTATGTGGTTAAATGAGTGAGGTTTTTATTTCTACAGTAGAATTTCCCTAGAAATCTTATTTAAGGCAACACAACGTTTGCCGGGTCAGCTAGTATTTAAATAAAGATTATTAAATTCAAACTGAATGCTGTATTAAGCCTACGAAACCCGCGTAGGTAAGGTTATGCTTAGTCAAATAAGCTTCGAGGTTGGTCGCGATTATGTAAGTACATTTAGGTGAAGGCAAGAGGGTGGTATTCCCCCTAACATCAATAGATATCCGGCAATCAGTGTTCTTCAGTGACCTCACCCACCTTAGCAGTTTTAGTGAGCTGGGCAGGGTTACTGACGACACAATCACATTTACTATTAAATCTTAATGTTTCATTTGCAAAGAGTCCGAAATTAAACAACGGGTTTAGCATTGGCCCCGATTAAACTCCACCTTTAGAGATAGGTTCTAAGTCTTGACTACATATTTGATTTTCTCTCTCTCTCTCTCTCTCTTTATTCTCCTATCTTTATATTAACTACCTACAACAGCGTGACGAACAGAAGATACCCGTTCTATTATTTCCAATCAAACTGAAATCGCTATTATTGTTTATTTCTGATAATGTGCGTTTTACGGTTTAAACAATGTGCACGTCGTCTGAACGTTACTACGAAGAGATATGGCGTGATAAAATCAAGGTCACAGAATTGTTTTGAAAGAAAATTGACCAGGAATATTTTTTTTGGAGATGAGCCGTATGACATAATTTTATGACAATATTACTTTAGAACTGTCAACTTTTGAAATAAGCGCATTAACTTAAGTCCGAAAACAATTTAAAAATCTATCAAAGCGTGCAAATTAGCGCTTAATTAAAACAAAACAAAAAATAACAAAGCCAAAATACCGTTTGAAAAAAAAAAATAGAATTTCGTTCCATTGTTTAATTTTTTCGCAAAGTCCGACATATAATGCGTTTTTTGTATGTCTCGTCATAGACATTAACAGATAAGAATTAACCAAAAAGGTGAATTTATTCAATATGTACAAAAAATCCGTAATGTAATATGTTTGCTTTGTTTCATTTGTTGTTCTAAATTTTAGCGTACATCTTTAAATATATATTTCTTCTGTGCGTGTGTTTGTCACTGAGCTCCTCCTAAACGGCTGGACCGGTTTGAATGATTTTTTTTGTATGCGTTTGAGTGGGACCCTGGATAGTTTAGATTCACAAATCAGCCCAGCAGAGGGCGCTGCAGTCGATATCTAGGTTAAGTATCTACAGTCGGCATCGCTGCGCCATTTTGAGAAGGCGGCACGACATGAGAACCCTCTCATCGTAGCCGCTGGAAACTACATACCCGACCCAGTAGACCGAATGGTAAACCGTCGACGTCGCCCAAAGCACGTCATTACGGATCACAAGCATCGATCACCGTCCTCGTCGAACCCGTCGCTTGCGACGAAGGGCTCGACAAGCGAACTAACCCATAGACACAGCCCACTGAGTTTCTCGCCGGATCTTCTGAGTGGGTCGCGTTTCCGATCCGGTGGTAGATTCTGCGAAGCACTGCTCTTGCTAGGGTCAGTGTTAGCAACTCTCCGGTTGAGCCCAGTGAGCTCACCTACAAACGTTAGGGTGAAGCTGAAATAGCCTCTTAAGGCTATCAGCATAGGTAGGGAAAAAAAAAAAAAAAACTAGGTTATTTATCTTTCCTAGAAATAATTTATATGGCAAAACAACGTTTGCCGGGTCAGCTAGTGGTAATATAATAATAACACTAGATATTAGGCAAAAGCAATTTAAAATAAAAATGAAACGTCTTTAAGTTTGTATATCAGAATCGGTAATAGATTTTTTGTGATCTTTTTTTCATTTCTATTAAAGTACATTTTATTTAGCAATATTTGATCGTCAAAATTTATAAATGATAATTTCCACTTATTATTCCATTAATTGAAACCACTGGCCTAGTAATTGTGACGCACAGGGGTTACGTTTCAATTCTGGGACAGGTATCAATTTTCGACGCCCACTTGGAAAAAAATATCAATATTTGATCAAATAAAAGATACGTGTTTCTTTTTATTTATTGCTTAGATGCGTGGACGAGCTCACGGCCCACCTGGTGTTAAGTGGTTACCGGAGCCCATAGATACCTACGACGAATGCCGGCACCCATCTTGAGACATGAGTTCTAAGGTCTCACTTTTAACTACACTACTAAGACAGCAATTAAATTTGAATTCATAATAGCTGAATCTTGGGTAGACCGCGTTATCCTTTGCCAAACTATGTAGAACTTTTTTTTTATTATTTAAATTTTTTTTTATTGCCCTTTTAGGCGGACGAGCATACGGCCCACCTGATGATGAGTGGTTACCATCGCCCATGGACTTCAGCAATGCCAGGGGCAGAACCAAGCCGTTGCCTACCGTAAATATGATTGAAACGAATGAAATCATGTTTGATTATCACATTTACACACTCGGTGATCTCATCGCTTCGTATGTATTCATTCGTATTGCTGTGTGTGAATTGGCGTTAAACTCGACATCCTATGGTTCCATGTTTTTCGGGGGTATTTTTGTTTATCTTTCGACGTAACGTAAACATTTCCAATGATTTTACAACCCTGACATCCTATAAACACACTTTTGCGCGAAGTGTATTTGGAATTACTCTTCAGCCAAGATGTTTTTGACGTCTGAGCGAAAAGGTCGGTTGTCTATACCTACGTTTGACTTTTGAGAATTTTCATTAAAAAATCACATTCAAGAATTCAAGTTTTAAAGTACTCTTTAAATGTAGTATTAACGCCCTATATAACAAAAACAAACAATGAAAATAATCTATTTAAGTGAAACTCTTGCTTTTGAGGTCATTTACTGGTGGTAGGACCTCTTGTGAGTCCGCGCGGGTATGTACCACCACCCTGCCTATTTCTGTCGTTCGGTTTGAAGGGTGGGGTAGCCGTTGTAGCTGTACTTGAGTACCTTAGAACTTGTATCCCAAGGTGGGTGGCGCATTTACGTTGTAGATGTCTATGCGCTTTAGTAACCACTAAACACCAGGTGGGCCGTGAGCTCGCCCCAAGCTAAGCAATAAAAAAATATTCTTTGGCATTCCATCAACCATGCTATTATGTTTCACACAACACGAGAACAACTCAAACGCAATGCTTATTCCTCGAAAGAAACTTCAAACGAACACGAGGGTCGATGAATCGATTTTTATTCCAATTACAACACCAGCTTTGTGTTGACTCAGAACACACATGTACATTAATGCCTTGACATACAATGTTACATGTAATCGAGATGATAGATATCGTCAATATTTGCTTTCTTTGACACCCACTGTACACACAAAACCTACACATGTTACTAGTTTGTTATTGTTTACGGAATGCAACTACGCGTCTTCAGCCTGTACCTATCGTCAGTCAGCATCTTCTGTATCTAGAACAACAGTGCAATATTCATTCTAGTTTTTTTTGTTTGTCACGAGTATATTTTGTACGTCTTAGTGACAAGAATACCGACCAAGTCAAGTTGCCGGTTGTTTGCATAAGTGAACCAGGCTCACAACGAACCGGGAGAACTGGTGATTGCTCATGAGGCGCATAACATCTATCCACAGTAATGATACTGAATAACGACCACGACCGCTCTGACAAGAGTGATACGACAAAGGAGTAGTAGCATGGGAATATAACATGCAAAGACGGACAAAAGTATACATGGTCGGAAATTTTTTCACCTTTTTTTTCCTACCTATGCTGATAGCCTTGAGAGGCTATTTCAGCTTCTCCTTCACATGTAGGTGAGCTCACGGGGCTCTAGGCTCTAACCGGGAGTGTTGCTAACACTGGCCCTAGCAAGAGCATTGCTTCGCAGAATCCACTACCGGATCAGAACGCGACCCACTGAAAAGATTCGGCGAGAAACTCGGTGGGCTATGTCTATGGGTTAATTCACTCGTCGAGCCCTTCGTCAAGGACGGTGACCCGTGCTTGTGGTACCTAAAAGCACCGTTAATGGATCGGGAGGATCTATAGTGACGTGTTTAGGGCGACGTCGACTGTTTACCATTCGGTCCGCAGGACCGAGTATGCTTTCACTTTGTTTAATGGGTAAGTAGGCTAGACAGGCGTCAAATAGACGCTGTTGGTGCCGAATAGGTGCAATGAAACAATGAGAGGACTCCCAAAAGTTTAACGACCCTTAACAATAAGTGAACGATTGTAGAGGAGGAAGAGGAGACATTTATACTGACGTACATATATCTCTGCATTTTACATCATTAAGCATCAATGAAAAAAAAAAAAAAACACTGCAAAACGATTTTAATTCACAACAGAAAATAATATTGGTTCTGTAAATCCACGATCTGTGTCTTTTTTTTTTAGTTTGGCATTCGGCTTTCCGCGATGCCATTACACGGTCAGTCATGTGTATCCTAATGCGGTAACGATGATGTAAACTAAAACATTCAGCCTTGACTGATGCGTCAGTTATGGGGCCTCATTATTAAACTAGAAACGTTTTCATAAAAAATAGTTTTCTATTTATTTCTACGAGATAGCGACAGTTTCATTGACCTTTAAAGACATCTGAACTTTATATTATCGATGAGCGAAAGTGAGTTTGCTTCGTTTGTTACGATTTCAAGTCGCGCTCGTGACATTTTTCAAACACACTGTTAAGATAGATAAAGGTTATAGGGTATCATTCATCCAGAAATCCATTACATACTTATCCCAAGGCATATATATTTTTATACACAAAAGCAAGCGATTTTACTGGTGGTAGGACCTCTTGTGAGTCCGCACGGGTAGGTACCACCACCCTGCCCATTTCTGCCGTGAAGCAGTAATGCGTTTCGGTTTGAAGGGTGGGGTAGCCGTTGTAACTATACTGAGACCTTAGAACTTTTATCTCAAGGTGGGCGGCGCATTTACGTTGTAATGTCTATGAGCTCCAGTAACCACTTAAAACCAGGTGGGCTGTAAGCTCGTCCACCCACCTAAGCGATAAAAAAAATAATAGCGCAATGATAAGCTATAATTAATTACAGGAGTTCAAATCCGTTTCACATTGAATAACATGTAGCAAATTTCTAAAAGAAAACATTTTTTCTTGTGCAAACAAACAGTACATAACAAATTGTTCAGACTATGAAAAGAGCCGTGTGTACACACACACAACATAAATATTACACATCATCGCATTAAGCCCATAAAGCTATGGGATTTTTAACAAGTAAAACTAACAAGATAGCGTATTCCCGGAGTGTTCCCGGTCTCGATCTTATGAAATCTCAGCTATTCAGGACGTAAACATGGTGTATATAGGTCGATATGACGCTAAAACCGCTTCTGTTTCGTCGATCATAATCAAAGTGTTAATCGAGTTGACGTCTCGTTTAGAACGCGATTATAATAATCGATTAATTTTATGTAAATAATAATAACATTATTATAAATGTTTTAACTCGATATGTAAATAATGCTTATACATTATTATAAATGTTTTAATTCAATATGTTGATGACTTACAAATTTATTTATTTCGGTTCTAAACTTCGGACACTATAAGGGGCAATTAGTTCGAGATTTTAATAGTGTCTTCATCGTACAGTGTTTAATGTGGAAACAAAAGTAATTTAGAAACACGTACGGCATGTTTTCAAAATCTAAAAGTCTATAATTCGTATATTATGTCAAACGAAAAACAGAGTTCAAATTTTATTTATACAAAATATTTCTACTTGCTTTTAATTATTACGCGATAAGTATTTTATTAATAATTAATTAATATTTGTGAATGCGTTATTGTTTAAAAAAATTGTAATGCGAATGTCTCTATTCCGATTATTAATCTCACAGAAGTTGTCCTTAATAAATTTTTATTTAATAATAAATCAATTATTACATAATATACTAGCGACCCGCCCTCGCTTCGCTTCGGAAACTGTAATTTATTATTGATTTCTCCACTATCTAATGGATGTTATTGTACATATAAACCTTCCTCTTCAATCACTCTATCTATTAAAAAAAACTGCATCAAAATCCGTTGCGTAGTTTTAAAGATTTAAGCATACATAGGGACAGACAGATATAGGGATAGACTTTGTTTTATACTATGTAGTGATAATTTGATTACACAAAGAGGGGATGGCCGAGTACTTTCATATTCTTTAACATTTCGTTCCTTCAAACATTTGAAAAGTACTACTCAGATAAAAATATTGTACATTAACATACAAGAGGGAACGATATGGAGATATTTTATTGCTACCACTTGATTCATTCACGCATATTGACGCATGCTTTTTTTTATGGTTATGTTCTTTAATGCATTACATTAGATGTATTTTATCGAATTTAGACCTTAAGTCTTCTGCGAAATACACAAATTTATAAAAGGCGGAAAATCACTGCGTGCACTTTGTTATGAAAAATAACCGAATGCCAAAATTAGTCGTGCTAATTTGAGTAAACGCCATTCCGTTTCGAGAAATATTGAAACATAAACAGAGGAAACAATTAGAAAACACAACAAAACAGCAAGTAGTTAACGAGTAGAATAAATTAGCTGCAACTAAAACGAACGAAAACGCTTTCCGCTCATGAATTTTCATGTACAGAGTTTTTAAACAAAACAATAATAGCAATTTAAAATGATAAATAACCGTGTACCATCTTCGTTTGATTTGATGCACTGTAAACACGACACTAGTTTTTTCTTTTTCACTTTTTCTTTATCGTTTTTCGGTTTCCCGTTTGGTATTTCTTTGTGTTTCGCGTCCTCCGTTTTCGTTTTGTTTTTCTTGTGTTTCACGACGCCCATTTTTAAAAGTAAATAAATAAGTGAATAGCAAAATATAAACGGGTAAAAGCGAGCGCTTTTCAGCGAAATCCGGCGGCGAGGACGCGCTTTACAGCTGCGCGTTCGCTAACTAGTTCTCGACTAGCAACGCTAACTGCATTCGCGTGCGAGCGTGGTTGTACTGGCGTTTGGCGGATCGGATGAGGCCTGTGGACGCTCGCACCACGCAGTCGGTCGTCATAGTCTACAGCAGTCGGAGAGGCGAGCTGCGTGAGCTCACCCGCCAACTCGGGACCACCGTTCGGGAATCAAGGTCAACGAGCGGATTAATATTCCGAGTGTGGCCACATCCTAAACACAATGTTAATTTCACCCATTTGTCGTTTCGACCGTTCGCCTATTCCGGTGTGAAATTACGTACACTGTTATGTTGAATTATTCGTTAGAGAGACCCGTGTAACTTTTATACGTCATACGCTGTCGGTATTCACAGAATTAACTAAATATTTATAACAACGATCACTGGAGACGACCGCAAAGTTGATACTTACTACGAAACCAATAAAGGTTTTCCCTTCCCGGAAAATCGCGGCGCCGGCCTCCTAATGATTTAGTGATTAACTTTCAACGCAACATCGACCTTTACATGAATTACGAATATTGTGACCTAATTCATTTCAGTATCCCTCATTCGATTGGTTTTTTTTTTTTTTTAATCCATTTGTTACAGAACTACGCTCAGATAATTACACTCATAGATCCATTTAGATTTGAAGCGTAACAGGCAGCAGTTATTTCCGGAACACAAATCAATAGCGTCGACATAATAATAGACCGGGCAGTGGCCACTACAAGCTACTATCAAGGGCGGTTTAAAAGCTGTCGAATATAGTTTAAGAGACGGACTTTGACTTCACTTATGTTAAGTAAGTCGATATTATAAAATTGTACAATGTCGAAATTCGCATTATAAACTCTACGGCTACGTATGTATGTATATTGCTTGCAGGTAACGACACTTTCGACACACTAGCAAATTCTTTCAGGTTGAGCCCATGAGCTCACCTACCCATCTGGGCGTAGCTGGCATAGCCTCTTAGGACCAGCGAATAGGTAGGGAAAAGAAAGGGAAAATAAACCGAAGATCTAAATAGTACTCAAGGTTTTTCTTGAAGAAATCAAACTGGCCAATATTATTTACCGAATTTCGATTAAATTTCTAACGACATTAAACTACTAGAAATATGAAATATAATAAAACTAAAAAAAGGAATTAACATGACAGAGATAAATGATAATTCATAACTGAAATCATATTATTATGATATAGTTCTCAGTAATGAACCTAGATACGAGTCTCGGTCGTAGCGATGTGGAAAATTTTACAATAGTTCTTCAACACAAGAAATACAAGAATTAATTTTGTTGATTTTATTTTATTTTATTTATTTCGAAGTTAAAAGAAACTTTTTAGGTTGAAGGAGTAGCATTTTTAATCAATTATAGTGGAATTCAACAAACTTAATTACCTTGAACCGCATTCGTTGTTTTGAATAAATGAAAATAGATAAAGCGAAATAAATGACACGCGATTGTGTGTCTCGCGAAGTCAATCTTTACACCAATTTTGGTTGATTTGTAGAGAATTCCTACCTAAGGCATAAAGTATTTTTTTTTTATTCCTTAGATGGGTGGACGAGTTCACAGCCCACCTGGTGTTAAGTGGCTACTGGAGCCTATACTCATCTACAACGTAAATGCGCCACCCACCTTGAGATATAAGTTCTAAGG
The DNA here is from genome assembly GCF_030267445.1 of Bombyx mandarina. Classification (NCBI taxonomy): domain Eukaryota; kingdom Metazoa; phylum Arthropoda; class Insecta; order Lepidoptera; family Bombycidae; genus Bombyx; species Bombyx mandarina. Next base: position 5,048,214 of record NC_143234.1, on the reverse strand, counting down.
TCTCAAGTATAGTTACAACGGCTGCCCCACTCTTCAAAAACAATTACTGCGTTGGCGCTGCTGTGGTGGTACCTACCCGCGCGAACTCACAATGGGTCTTACCACCAGTAAAACAAAAAAAAAAACAAAAAGTTATGTTATCTTCCGGCTTCAGAAAATTATGTTACGATATTTTTTTTCTGCAATCAGAAGTACATGCAACTAATTGAGAAGTTCAATGTGATAAGACAAGCATTTAATTTTTTTAATGTTGTCAAATTTGATTTCTTACTTTGAACAGCGTATTGTAATAAAACAGTACTTCTAATTCGATATCTCAAAAGGTTTCTGTCTCCTAGACTGATGCGTAATTTAAGTCAAGGCGACTCGTGAATCGTGACTAACACCCGTAAGTCTTGATCTCCAAATATATTCGAAAAACATCTGTTTATTTTTATTTTAAATATAAATCATCAATAAATGTGTAATGTTTATTTGGTCCGCAATAATCGAACATCGATTTTAGGTCATAACGTCATACGTGATATTTAGATATATGCAGTTTAGTTACATGGAAAAAAACATGATTATGATAGCATTTTTATATCGCATTTACATATATACAAACATTCGTGTTATTTAAAGGAAGCTTTATGTATATTGACATTCAGTTGATTTTGTTTCGCACAAGTAACATCTGTCTACTTCTTAATTATATAAGTAATTTCGTGCAAAATTCTTTCTGTAAATCATTATTTTAGTAAAACACCATACATTTTGTTAGTGTTACTTATAATCTATGTTTTTGTTGCGGTTTAATTTTTTTTTTACACGATCTTATATTCCTTCATCGTGAAAGATATTCGTGAGCTTGTACTAAGTACGTTTTTAATTAGAATTTGATATGAAATTTTTAATTTCGCGATCTCAACATATAGCATTATTTAGGCCACGACGACTTAAAACCTCAACAATAATTTCGATTTCGAATTCAAATAAATCACGTCTTATAAAATAAAACACAGTTACGTATTGTATAAACAAACATCGCTTTATCTTTGGTTAAAAGGATAAACATTGCAAAATCGTGATGACTGCATCCGAAGGCGTGAAAGAACTCGTACCAAGGTCAGATTACTTTTTGAAGTGTACACGTTTATGCTAATGTCGCACAAGTCGAGTGTACATGTCAGGTATGACGTCAACATTAACGCTTACGCCCACGTGAACAGTAAGTAGCAAAAATTACGTTTATATGCTGTTGTTGCTTTTTTTATGATTGAGGGATTACTGGTGGCCTGGAGGCCTTTCCAGTTTCACCAGGACAGGTGGGCGAGCAAAGGCTCAGCCAGGACGGGTGGGATTTGCTAATAGCTGCCCGAGCGCCTCCTAACCTAACAACTCAAGAGCAACTGCTTTGCGAATGAATCTACTACTGGATCAGAATCGCGACCCGCTGAGAAGATCCGGCGAGAAACTCAGCGGGCTGATGCATGGGTTAGGTTGCACGTCGACCTCTTTGTCGAGTTCGACGCGTACGGTTACCGGGGTCCCTAAGCCTGCTCCTAGTATTAGAGTTGAAAGCGTCTAATGCACAGGTTATTGGATCTGATGGATCCGTAAGGACGTGGGTTGTTGCTGTTGTTGTAGTCCTAGGATACCCAGCGGGTACATAGAAGGTTTGTGTGGTTAACGTAATTGTGCTGTGTGGTGTGTGTGGTAAATGTAGTTCATGTAAGTAAACATTAAGGGCCGTGGTATATACCGAATAGATGGCGTTAAGTCTCATTCACTGATATTCATTTTGAAGTCGTCGTGGCCTAAAGGATAAGACGTCCGGTGCATTCGTGTTGAAGCGATGCACCGGTGTTCGAATCCCGCAGGCGGGTACCAATTTTTCTAATGAAATATGTACTCAACAAATGTTCACGATTGACTTCCACGGTGAAGGAATAACATCGTGTAATAAAAATGAAACCCGCAAAATTATAATTTGCGTAATTACTGGTGGTAGGACCTCTTGTGAGTCCGCGCGGATAGGTACCACCGCCCTGCTTATTTCTGCCGTGAAGCAGTAATGCGTTTCGGTTTGAAGGGTGGGGTAGCCGTTGTAACTATACTGAGACTTTAGAACTTGTATCTCAAGGTGGGTGGCGCGTCTACGTTGTAGATGTCTATGGGCTCCAGTAACCACTTAACATCAGGTGGGCTGTGAGCTCGTCCACCCATCTAAGCAATAAAAAAAAAATAAAAAAAAAATTCAGCTATTCAGAATGAGACAACACGAACGCAAGATTGAGTTACACTGCCTTTATTAAAAAGGCCTTATATTCATATTGACTAATTTCAATTATAATAACTATTAAACTTCTAATATATGGGCGTATAAAGATTTTTGTGAAGTTTGTGTTGTCTCCTTTTCGCATAGCGAGTCAACATTATAAAGTATACGTCATTCTTGAGCATTGACGTCACGGTTCGTTCAGTGTTGTTTAGCAAGAAATGATTACGCACATAACTTGCTTCCACCTTTATAAAGTTTTATTTTCTATTCTTTCATCGGTTGTTGTTGTGCTAACTTTTTATGAAACAAGTACACATAATCAGTAAGAAAGCGTCAAATGAACGTGGATTAATAAATATAAATAAATAGCTGACCCGGCAGACTTCATAGTGCCTCAATCGATAAATAAAAGACCTAAACTTTTGTATAAAATAAACTTAAAATGAACAAAAGGAATCCGTCCGACGGGGGGGCACATCAAAGGAAAAACAAAATTGTTATTCCGAGCATTTTCATATTTATCTAACTTTTAAACCTTCTCTGGACTCCCACAAATAATTCAAGACCGAAATTAGCCAAACCGGTCCAGCCGTTCTCGAGTTTTAGCGAGACTAACGAACAGCAATTCATTTTTATATATATAGATAGATAGATAGATTACATCAGAAAAAAATGCATGTTACTTTTGATACGTACATTGGTACCGGACCACTCTAGTGGACGATAAACATGGCCACGGTCGATTTCTAAGCGTTATGATTTATGTAGCCTAACTTCCGTGACCCTATTCAATGTTGCATTGTATATGAAGTGATATACTGTTTTTTTTAGAATGTAACAACTTTGATATTTCTACCCAGTCAATAACATTGACAATTTATATGAGCAACGTTGGTAGTAGTATTAGGGCCTGTTTTTGAGCCCATGCAACAGTACACCTATCTTGTCTATTCTGCCGTAATATCAGTCATTCGTATCAGTTTGAAGGTTGTAATAGCTGGTATGAAATTCAATTGTGTATTAATTGTATGTGTATTTACGGATATATGTATATATGTATATGTATGTGTACATATATGTATATGTATTTCACTGGATTGGTACACCGCGCTTAGTTCGTTTCCAAACGATTCTTGTCCACCTGATGGTTGTCTGGAAGAGATCGCTCTTAGCGATAAGACCGCCAATTGTACTTTTTTGTATTTAATGTATCGCACTGTTTATTTGTTTTTTGGTGTACAATAAAGAATACTCTCTCTCTTTTAAAACTTCTCAATTAAAACTTCGACCTGATGTGTGAAAATGGGTGACGGTATTCCTGTTATGATGTCTTTGAGCTTCGGTGACCAAACATCCAACAGGTGAGTCGAAAGCTCGTTTGTCTATTGAATACTTTCAAAAAAGCGCTGGTTTTGCAGATGTTTACTAAGTTAGCGGCCGGCTATTAGTAGTGAATTATTTTTCCGCGGACAGAAAAGCGGCTTCAATTGCTTCACGTTCAGTTGACATTCTTCTGTGACAGGAACAAGCGCGGCAGACTTAGAATCAAGGATTTAGTTTCAAAAATCCTTAATATGTATAAAGCTCCGTAAAATACGTTCCGCTGCATACAAAAGTTGAATGTTCTCATTACAAAAAAAAAAGCGAAAACAGATCCGTTTATTTCTTTCAATGTATTACGAAATAAATGCTTTTACCATAAACTCACTCGTAAAAATAATTTTATGTCTATATATTAATACATGAAGCAAAAGCTCTGTATCCCTTTTTACGAAAGTTTCGCGGACGGGGGTGTATGAAATTTTTCACACTTATAGTTTATATAGAGAATGTTACGCAGAATGTTATTTTTTTTTTAAATTATGCATTGTTAAAGAGTGGTCTAATTCGTTTTTAGATTAGATTAGATTGATATTGTTTCTCTTAAATATTACTTGTCTATAGTGAGCCTTGGCGAAATCTGTGATTATAAAAGTATAGGCCTTGACAATAAACCCTTAATAATGTTAAAACTTATAATTTAAATTAATTATGGTTGGCTGGACGATCACTATTCTATATAAAATAATATATAAAATTTATGAAAAGGTTTTGTTATTTAAAGAAATCTCTTCCGGCAGACGCGCGAAAAGAGTATGACAAGAGAAGGAGAGATGTCTGTACAGTTACATAGAATAGAAAACCTATTCGACATGTTAAGTGATAGAGTCAAATACACAATGTTATTAATTTAAAAACAATTCAGAATGTGATTTAAAATGCTAAATAAATTTCGTGACTAATTAAGGAATTAATTACTGAATCTGTTTAAGAATTAACGAATCGTGTAATAATAATGAATTGTGCAATCTGCATTATTATTGAGACGAATCAAAGCATTTCGTGTCCAATTATCGATGTTTAGTCACCAATTTTAGCACTGGTAACGCCATCTAGTTTAAAAATCGGAACTAACGTTTCCATCATTACTCACAGCGCGGCGCTAGTTGTACTAAGTTCCAGCTATCGACATAGGTATTTAATAAAATCATACCAGTCGAACAGAGCAACGTCTATTTACAAAATAACTGTATCCGATAACAGTAGAATATCGTAAAAGCATGTTTTATTACATATATTTTGAGGGAACACTAACTCCTTTATTATTTTAATGGTGGCTTGACGGCCAAGGATGAAGACGTTGGCTTAGCTCCAAATCTTATCTACGCGTCAATTAGGTTTAGACTAACAAATGATTAAGGCTTCCAATGAACATGCCGCAACTTGAATAATCCAACTCGAAACATGAGATGCAAGGAATTTATACGTCACAACTGAGACGAGAAGGAAGCTCTTTCAGATCCGAACACAATTTTGATTCGCGGCAGCAATTCACAGTGGATCTTGTGCGAATACCGTCCTTAAGATTAGTAAGCTGTCCAGAGCGTTGTCAATCGGCGAGTAGTAATATATACAAAACTAGCGTCCCGCCCTCGCTTCGCTTCGGAAACTGCAATTTATTATTGATTTATCCACTATTTAATGGATGTTATTATAAATATAAATCTTCCTCTTCAAACACTCTATTTATTAAAAAAAAACCGCATCAAAATCCGTTACGTAGTTTTAAAGATTTAAGCATACATAGGGACAGATATAGGGACAGAGAAAGCGACTTTGTTTTGTACTATGTAGTGAAAAATCTGCATTCCACTAACATTAAGTTTCATCACGATATTCGATATCAAAGAGGTACTGATATGGCACCGTTAATGGACGATTAGAGGACCCCAGGCAATAGTCTGATTCGCACCAGCAATACGTTCAATAAATTTTGCATATGACATACATAGTTGTTCTCTTACAAGTCCGACCGTCACGATGTCGCCATGTAAATCTACCGGGCAAAAACACCCGCTCGGTGGAATCTTAGATTGCAAATAACAACCCAATAAGAAACAATAATAAAGTACTGGTTTTAAAAACGACCTAATGTTGTAATATCGACATTTATTCATTTCTTTATCGATGATATTAGGATACTAACGAAAACAAAAAAAAAACGAATATAAATAAATTTCTAATAAAAATCAATTCACCAAACCGGTTTGATTTAATAGGGTCAAAGACTTAGGTCCATACAAGATAATCTTGCGAAGTTTCAAGATAGAAACCGACATAACAAGAATTTATTAATGACAAAAATCATATACATATGAGTATATAGTTTTGGTTATTTTTGGAACACAAGCTCTCTCAACTGTGAGCTTTCCTGAACAAATTTCATGAAATTGAAATTATAATAATACGCGCACAATTTCCTAACCTACTAACTGGTGGTAGGACCTCTTGTGAGTCCGCACGGATAGGTACCACCAGCCTGCCTATTCCTGCCGTCAAGCAGTAATGCCTTTCGGTTTGAAGGGCGGGGCAGCCGTTTTAACTATATTGAGACCTTAGAACTTATATCTCAAGGTGGGTGACGCATTTACGTTGTAGATGTCTATAGGTTCCAGTAACCACTTAACAGGTGGGCTGTGGGCTCGTCCACCCATAAAAATAAAAGAAAAGATCTCTTAATGAGGAGTACCTACGCACGACGAGCCATAAAAACTAAAATTGGCTTCGTATTTTTGACCTTGAAATTTGTAACCTTTTTAATAAAACTCTCTTATCGTTGGCTAATCTGTTGCCGCTTCACCAGTTCACATACATCGCACGGTCCTTTGTTGATAACTAGCTTTACACGAACAGCTTCTGATAGTCGCCGTGTTTGTAAAAATGGACGTTTTTTTTCACCCTACCAAACCTTCGGTAGCCTAAGAGGCTATTCCAACTACAGGCGGACGGGTAGGTGAGCTCACGATGCTCATCCTGGAGCAGTACCTCGCCGAATCTATCACCGGACCGGCATCGCGACCCACTGAGAAGATCCGGCGAGAAACTCAGTGGGTAAATGTACGCAAGAATGCAAAACAACGTTGAGCTAAGGAAGCTTTAGTTTTCGAAATGAGAGTGAATATACTTAGTTTTTATTATGAAGGTTCATTTGTACTACATTTTTTAGAGGGAAATCACGAGTCACCTACATCTGTGAAATATTCGAGAAGACGTGGAATATTCGAGAAGTCGTAAATAAACATAACGATAATAATAAACGCGATATTAAACCGTAAAAGAGGATTAAATATGAATTAAAGATGTTACTAAAACATAATGAGAACATAATAATATTTTTACAGAATTGTGAAAAAATAGAGGTAGTCGTAGAGATAAAATATACTACTCTCTCTCTCTCTAACTACCTCGTTCCTTTTTTTTAAAGCAAAAAGTTTTATCAAAGACGATTTTTTACTGTTTACGTGATAAAAAAATGAGACCCAAGTAAAGAGGCAAAATATCCGTAGGTAATTATAAAATCTCTAGATCTGATTCCGGATTATGGATAATACAGGATAGAGAGCGTACTTGATCGAGCGATGACGTCAATGGTTACGTGTTCCACACATATTTAGCACTAAGACTAGGAATGCAGGAAAGGGATAGAGCCCTCCATCCGCATAGATCGACTTTAACTCATGTATCTGAGAAATTTATTAGCCTAACCATAATACTGAAATTTACAATTTTTATTTAAACATATTGAAAGCCTATAATGATTTTAATGCGTACAAAGCTGATCAGGTACAGGTATAATACAAATACCCGATTTTCTCACCAGTCGATACAAGTAGCTCTGTAGATAAAATAATATTAATGTCATTGCGATGTCATTGAACCTACAATTAAAACGTCGAGGTGTCTAGGACAAAACGTGAACTACATACCGCTTGTTTAGAGCATTGCCAAGCTATTTACAACTGGACAAGTACTTGCGTCCGATTCTAACTAACAATATTCAGGCTGTCGTATTGAAAAATGGCGCGATGCAGCCTTTGAATAGTAATTTTAGGTCATTTCGAATTTAAAAACATCTTTGTTACGTGAAATGTGCCTTAGAAGTTTTGAATTTTACTAGAATTGTGGGCGTGGAGCGTTTTTTTTAATTACTCAGATGGCTGGACGAGATCACGACCCGCCTGGTGTTAAACGGCTAAAGGGGCTCATAGACATCAACAATGTAAATTCAGCCACCCACCTTGAAACCTTGAGTTCTAAGCCTCACTTTTAGAGTACTATTGTACTGTAGTAATATTGTAGTGTATTATTATTTTATGCAAATTCTAAATTTAAGCTATAAACTACGTCAACACAAACTGCAGCCCACGAGATAAATAAATAAGTTAGTAATTGGGCCACAGGATTAAACGAACAACCTGTTATTACAATTTCAACCAGCTATTCCGAATAATTTGACTCCGAACTCGTTTGCACGTCTATGGCAATCAAGAAGACAATATTGTTTCAAGTTTACTTGCAGTATTACGGAACCAACAGTAGTAGGTACCAATATCCTGCCTATTTCTACCGTGAAGCAGTCATGTTCTAATTTGAAGAGTGAGACAGCAATTATGAGACGAGCCCTGTGTCTCAAGGTTAGTGGCAGAATTCACGTAGTGATCCATATTCCATATTGACTCCGGTAGCCACTTAGCATAGGTGGGCGTTTATTCACATATCTAAGCAACAGAAAAAGAAAAAAAAAAAACTAAGATACACTAAAGCTGCTGAACCCGTTGAGCATATTTTGAAATGTAAGCACACTCAAATATATCTATAAGAGTACTCTCAAAAGCAAAAACATAAACATAAATAATATTCGTAAAAACATTACTCATTCACGAAAAAAAAAAACACACTCAAGAATTTAAATGTGTTTGTGTGTATTGAAGTAAATCTCTGACCGTGGCCAAGACGAGACGATTGTGGGTTGTGAATCATCAGAAGACAAAGCGAGCGACCAAAAAAAATATCGAAAAAATTTATTTTACAAGACGATAAGCAATCCGACGGAGCTTTGTTAAGCGTAAACTAGTACTACCGTTTTCTATAGACAACGGAAGTAACGAACGTTGACTGTTTTTTAATTTTCAATGACAAAATACTAATTTGTGCAATTACCGCTGAATGTTCGAACACGGTCATTATTAAAACGACTCAGGAACTTGTGTTTGGAAAAAAAATGCCCAGAAAAAAGTATTCTGACGAAACGTTTTCGGGTCAAATAACAAAAGGCAGGCAATGAAACTATAAAACACCTTGACATTCCTCGATAATATTTTTAAACGCATACCGGTCGTTGTTGGATTGAAAACAGGAAAAGGCTCTGTTAACAATCATAAGTACTCTTAAATATATGTTACATTACATCTTATAAAATGAATGGTATTTAAATGACATAGTTTCAGACTGACACACTCAAGCACTTATCCTCGATCTAATGAGTACCGGAATTACACTTACGAGATAGGCCCAACTACACCCAAACGCAAAATCGACATCGTACAATTGCCCTAATTTTGCAGACCACAAATCGAAAATTTTCATAAAGTAATCACAGAATTTAGAAGATAATTGCATCGAAAACCGATTACAATACCCGAATATTTTCTGAGTTTTATTCATTTGGCATTTGATTTTAAAGAAATTTACCCATGTATCATCATTATCCTGCCCTTCTCCCAGTCACCTGGGGTCGGCGCAACATGTTTTCTCCTTCCATACTCTTCTATCATATACCATTTCTTCGCTCACTCCCCTCCTACCCATATCGTCTTTCACACAATCCATCCATTTCTTCCTAGGTCTACCTCTTCCTCTAAATCCTTCCACATTCATAGTTAACACTCTCTTAACAACCTCATTTTCATTTCGTCTCATCACATGTCCATACCATCCCAAACGTGCACTCCTCAGCTTCTCTGTCACAGGTGCCACTTTCAGACTTCCTCTAACATATTCATTCCGTAAAATAAAAAAAATGACAGTATAAAAAATATGTATATTCTCATAAAACATATACATATTTTTTATTCTGTCATAAAACAGGTGTACAACCAAAGGTAATCGCACACGAACATGCCCCACATCACCGGAAACTAAAAGTCACGGACTACGTGAATCGAACAAAGCACGATTCATCACAAAACGTGTACCCTAATTGTAACTCTAATTAATCGGCCATTACTTTATGTTAACGTTCATATCGTTCGACCACAATTAACTGCATTATGATCGTTCCTCTGAGTATTGGCCTAGTAAGGTATAATTCGTGAAAGCGATATATCTAATTCCATTACCTCTCAATCGTGTTTCTCAGTGCGAACTATTCCTAGATTATACGCGGTTTATAAATTAAGATAATAGTGGTGTTTGTAAGTAATATTTGCAAACTGTTTATTTAGAAACGTATTAACTCGTCATAATTTTTGAAGTCGTCGTGGCCTAAAGGATAAGAGGTCCGGTGCATTCGTATCTAGCGATGCACCGGTGTTCGAATCCCGCAGGCAAGTACCAATTTTTCTAATGAAATACGTACTTAGCAAATGTTCACGATTCACTTCCACGGTGAAGGAATAACATCGTGTAATAAAAATCAAACCCGCAAAATTATAATTTGCGTAATTACTGGTGGTAGGACCTCTTGTGAGTCCGCACGGGTAGGTACCACCGCCCTGCCTATTTCTGCCGTGAAGCAGTAATGCGTTTCGGTTTGAAGGGTGGGGCAGCCGTTGTGAGTATACTGAGACCTTAGTACTTATATCTCAAGGTGTGTGGCGCATTTACGTTGTAGATGTCTATGGGCTCCAGTAACCACTTAACATCAGGTGGGCTGTGAGCTCGTCCACACACCTAAGCAATAAAAAAAAACTAAAGTAATGTTAATTGCTAGTCATATATAGGAATGATTGTCCCAGTATGTCTTTAGCCATATTTCCAAACACTTCCAACACTGGTTATGGGGCGTATTTTGAGCCAACACGGGTTGGTGCCGCATGCCTTAAATTGTGTGGCGAACTGACTTTTTATTAGCACGACCTTTTCTATTCATTCACATTTGTAAGGTTGTTAAATCCAAAATCCTTTTTGCAAAGATTTGATGAATATTTTCTATCAAAATCCTCGAACATTCAAGGCTCAATATGTATTGGAACTACTAGGAGTGCATAAAATAAAGAATGTGTCTAATCCATGACTGCTTATCTAGCGAGTTATGGAAGTCGATTCAAGTCGTTCGGGGTCCAGTATGTTAATAGACTAATCAACAGTACTTGTTTGTGACCGTTTTAGATGCTGTGTATCCTTTAAAGAATAGTGTAGATTCGTAAATTAGGTTTCAATCAATTTTGTATTCGTTAACTTGAAAAATACTGAAAAGCCCCTCACATAATATTCTAATTACCGCCAATGTGTGATTTTGTACACTTTCAACCATTTTAAGGGTCATAAGTTATAAATAATTGGTAATTAATTGTGTCAATCATCGAATACATAGTACACCTATGGTGCTACAGCTGACTTCTTATTGATATTTTCGCTATGCGCCTTTTATCGACATATTTTAATTATTGGAGTTATGTGGACATTGAAGATATTTACCAAATTGATTGTATGGTTAGGTAAACCATGTAGCGATGAGGAATGAGCTCTGATGTCCGCGGGCACTAGCTCGTTTCTTTACTTACTATACATTATTTACCGTGGAGGGACGTAATGAGTAACGACATCACGAGATATTTGACATTTGGGATCTGCACATTTATTAGGGCATGTCGGGCATATTATCGCGTATCTTCCCAGCGCCCGTAACAAAAAAGAAAAATATCCTAACTTGGGCAGTTGTGAGACAAAGCTTTAGTTAACTTTAAATTATATTTGCACTGGGCGTGTATACAGGCGACCACTTCTTTGCAGTTGATCAACACTATGTACCACGATAAATGAAAAGATAATAAGTGTCCTTAGTGCCAGTTTTCCCTACGTTTGCAGTTAGGACGTTACGCTATCGAGAAAGTTAAAAAACTCGCACTAAGCACTCAGGTCTGTTTTTCTTGGTATTAAAAGCATAACTTTTATCAAACGACTAGACCCTTTTTCCACATAAATAATACTTTTTGTATATACTGTTACTTATAAATTTTTTATTCAAGTTTAACAATATTTGCTATGTGTATGTGCATTACTATAATTCTCATGTTGTATTTGTTATTTTAGATATTCTACACACACTCATAACTTTTAATTATTATTCTCATAATCCTCTCGCAGATCTGCTGGAAGAGATTTCTTAAAGAAATAAGCAGTGCCTTTGTACATAATTTTCCTATTACTCTGTACTATGTCTTCTTTTTTGTGTGTACATAAATAAATAAATAAAATAAATAAATAAATTATAAGCTACTTTAATAATATGTTTATAGTCAAAGTGTAAGATTTCTAACCGTATAGCTTATGTCTGGGCCAGCTTAAATTGCGTAGTGCGTTTTTTACGTAGAATACTGTCGGAGTATTTAGTCGCAGCGTACATAACTCTACGGAACAGGTTTCCCGGTAGGTACCATGAGATAACTCATACGAAACATCTGAGGTCAAACCGGGCGTTACATCACTCGGCTATTAAAACCGTACCCATGAGGTGTTTGGAAGCTCGCGTGACGAATTAACCGAAATTAACAGACTTGATGACCGCAAAACTTTAAAAATAAAAAAATATATATATTTCAAGTTCATTAAATGTATGTAATCTATTCAAAATTATATTTTTAAGCCAGTACATGTAAATTTATACTTTATGCACCACATTTTCGTACTATATTCGTAGTATCCGACTTAGCTCTTCCTTAATGCCTACTGAATTATCCCAATTCAATAATAAGGCAACCAACGAATATAACGATATATTTCTCTAACGAGTTGACTAGGAGATTCTACAAGTAAAGTATTTTTCAAAACCTTATCGAGTCTTTCTTGCTGATTATATTATTACTAAATCGACTCGAAGGACTAGTAAGTAAACTTAATTTCGCAAGTTATTTTGATCAGTTCAGCAGCTTTTTAATACAATGAAGCATAGTTACGCCATGTGCACGTTAATGATTCATATTTCTAATCAAAACATGACTGTGTCATCGTTTATTGAACAATAATGTGTGATGTTTTATTGAACATTTGTTATTCAAGGAAAATAATTTAACAAAAACTACGTTAAATTGAATATCTAATTTAAATTACAGACACAAGAATCAATGAGTGTTGTTAAATTGTATTTTCAGGTTCTGTTGTTTTCATAACAGCTAATTTGTGGAAAGACGTAAAGTAAATCACTTGTCAGCTGCAAGTTATTTTCGTTGGAACAATATACAACAGACTCAGTTGTTCAAAGTCATATGCGAATATCAAAAATAACCCCTGAATGGCGTGCACTGTGTGTAAAATTAAAATTCCTGCTGGCAGGTTTAATAATAAATTTTGGCGATCGGCCACATATGCTAACCATGCTGGTCAGTACGCGTGTATATTAAAAAACGAAGCAACAGATCATAAGAACGCACTTATCTAATCAGCGAATGAATAAACATACCCAAACTACAGCAAAGTTTCTGTATTTAGCGTGTCACTAATACACTTTCGGTTTCTTCTTAGAGCCGCACTGTTAGAGCACCGGTGTCGATCCGACGAACAAAGCGATCACACACCGATTCACCACTTACATCATCGAATATTCGCGGAAACCAACAACGGTACCGTACGTACAAAAAGAAACACTATAGTGAAATACTTAGCGTAAACGCACAAATTTTATTAACGGCAAATATGGCCGCGCCGACGGTTGAGCGCTACAAACAGTCCGTTCCTTTTTCGAATTCTAAATATTAGCGCGTCGTTCTTTATTTGAATTGGATTTAGTTGATCGGTTAATTGAATTGTGTAGTGTTGTGCGTCGTGATAAGCGTAGAGAGGTCGCGCGGCGACTGCCCGCGCCCGCCCGCTGTATCATTGACGCCGGTTCACGTGCGTTTGTATGCAAAAAAAAAAAACTTTTACAGACTTAGGATTCTCGCGGAGAATTAACTTTGTCGTAATCCTGGAGGAATGCCCGACGAACGAGCGAGAAGCAAAACGTCCATCCTCGTCTTTCGCGTAAACATCTGTCGAGTTTTTAAGTTCATTCATCTTAATCATTTCCTTTCATCGTAAACTGATAACAGAGATAAAAAAAGACGTGTGGTGTCGTGGGGTACCGGATAGGAACGAAGTTCCTTATTATAAAAATTTTAATTTTAAGTTCTATTCGAGGTATAAAGAAAATAAAACTGGAGGTTTCGCAACAGCCCACGGTCATTCGGTAATGTGCGAACTTATTGTGGTACACTTCATTGACGGTTGTTTGCATAAGAATTAGTGTATTGCGCAAACGAACGCTCTGAGATTCGTGGTCAATGAATGATAAAAAAATATATGATTTTTTGTACGTTATTACAAAGATAAATCGTACACTGTGTGCATTACTAATTTGTACATTATTACAAAGTTAAGTCGTACACTGTGTGCATTACTAATAAAAATCTTACGTTACGGACGTTTTTCCCGGTTAGGGTACCCTTCCGCATCGTCCCATAAGAAACTTCGTTTAAAAAATTTAAAAATTATCAATTTCTTTCTAAATAAAAGCACACTAAAACAGTTTGTTCTATGGTAGCATTGAAAACCAATAAAATAAGAGGTTTCGTATTTATTTGCTGAGTTCATTCGATGAAGGCGCGAACTAATAGTACCTACCTATGATGATGTTGTTATACATACATATATATTTAATAAACACGTTTCACGCTATATATAGACGTGACCCAAATAAGCGTGGTTAGCAGTTAAAATAATATTAATACAGCCAAGTATCAATTAAAGTGAATACTATATAAATAATATGAATAATATATTTTTACCTTAACTACTCTGAAACTGGGACTTAGAACTCATGTTTTAAGGTGGGTAACGGCATTTACATTGATGTCTATGGGCTCCGATAACGAGATATCTGGTATGCTATGAGCTCGTCCTCCCATCTAAGCAATTAAAAAAACATTATAATTGTTTGGTCTTTAAGTTTTCCCAAGTATGATACATACTTTTTTACGCTTAATTTTTACAATCCAAAGGCTACAAAAGTTTCCGGTATTTGTATAGATACTTTACATTTTTCGTGATCACAAACGAATAAAAAACCAAGCCGTTTTACTTTTAATCATTCACATTGTATTTATTAATATGATCTATCGTTTCCGGTCTTCAACGTATGTTGGTTTTGAAACATCCGACCTTTCATACAAATGTGGTCGTACCGTTTCACTTGATAACGAGAGCGATACTGAGACCACTAATATATCCAGTTACGAAACTTTGCTTCATCAAAAGCGGCCGAACTTTTCTCCGTTTCTATTTTAACACGTAACACATCTCGTGTTCTTTGTAGTGATACCTATCGCGACAAACATGACTCTCTCGTTGTCAATATTACCCAACACGGGTATTTTGTATACTTATTGGGCTTATCTATACTAATATTATAAAGAGGGAAGATTTGTTTGTTTGTATTGAATAGGCTCCGAAACTACTGAACCGATCTGAAAAATTCTGTCACTGTTTGGAAGCAACACTATTCCCGAGTGACATAGGCTATAATCTTTTTTGAAAAAAATTAGGGATCCTTACTAAATCTCCAATAATGTAACCCAAGGTGTAAAAAAATTACCTAAAATATTCTTTACATCGGGTGCGCTGCGAAAACTATTGATTATAGAATAAAATATTGTACTACGACTTTGTAGAACACATTATTATTCACAAAATGTGTCGCGACAGCATATGTCTAATTACTATAGTTATGCTGCAATAAGTGTTATTTTATTGAAAAATTAATAAAAAAAATTGTTAAAGACCCGAGCGGAGCCGGAGCGGGTCGCTAGTATTTGAATAATCGTATCGAACGATCTGACAATGTTGTTCATCAATCCGGCAGGTTTTTATTTCCAACCTATTATTGTAACCTCGAGGGGTTATTCTAGGTTCTCCTAACTAACTCTAGCGCGCTGGCACCAGGAGGACGGGACGGCGCGTCGGCGGCTGCGGACTGCGATGCGGTCCGCATTTTCGTCGTCGCTGTCGTCGCCGAACATACTGTTGAAGAGCAACCCGGTCGGCGGTGTATCGCGTTCCGACCCGGCAGGCTGGTTCTGGCCCAGCGGGGTATCCCGGAACACCAGCGGCACCGCCCGGGCGGCCTGGTAGGGCCGCCGTACCGCGGAGACCGACGTCGTTGGTCGTCGACTATCGCCTCGACGACCCGTCGGTCGGGCGTCCTCGGGGTGGCGCCGCGTGTCTGGTTGTAGTGTTGACCGCGGGAACCCCCCTACTCTGAACGGGTTCTGACCCCGGACGGAGATCGGACGTCGGGTGTAAGAGTGCAGGGGAGTCGTTTAGTGGGTGGGCCCTAAAATCCTTGGGCCCGCGATCTGCTCTCAACACCTGCAGATCGTTGAGTCTCACATACCCCGCGCGCCCCCTAGGCGCGGGGACCTCGTAGGAGGTTCGGCCCCCGGCCCGAGAAAAAAAAAAAAAAAAGGTTCTCCTAACTAGGAGCTCCTAGGAGCTCACGGGGCTCTAACCTGGCGAGGCAGACAGGTACCAATTTTTCTTATGAAATACGTACTTAACGTAATTTCACGACTGACTTCCACCCAGGAGGAACAACAGAAGTAACATCGTGTAACAAAATAGTACATATTGTTACGCGCTGGGGTTCGGGATAAATAAAAATTCTACCGAAATACAAGTTAACACCGTATTAGCACCTAGAACACTCAAAAGACTCAACAATCACTTTAAAACTCTCAATTCGGTTCTTTCGCTTCGCTTCAGGTGATCCGTTCGCTGTTTCGCTTCGAGTAGTTCCGATTACTAATTGCCTGCGTACCATCTCTACAACGCTTTTATAGCCGATACCACATCCCTAGAATTATCGAGAATATTCCACACATTTCTAGTAGTGTTTCCGCTATCTCACAATAGATGGCGTTGTACTTCTCGAGTGTTCTAGGTGCTACTAGATCCTTCGATATTCTCTCTATTATTCGGCGATAGATGGCGTTACTCATACCGGCGTAACAGTATTAATAGGGCCTCTTGTGTTTTTTTTTTACCTAAGCTTGAGATGTTATGTCAGCGTTACCGAGCGAGTAGGTGAGCTCACGGGGCTCAAACCAGGAGTGTTGCTAATACTGGCCCTAGCAAAAGCAGTACTTTGCAGAATATACCACCGGATCGGAAACGCGACCCACTGAGAAGACACGGCGAGAAACTCAGAGGGCGCCTCTTGTGTGACGGCACGGTTAAGTAACACTAACCTGCCTGTTTTTGTTTCGAAACTGATATCTGTACTGCTTTGATAGGTAGGACAGTCGTTATACTATTGAGACTTAGAGCTCATGTCTCAAGGTGGCGGTATTAACATTGTAGTGTTTATGGGGTCCGATACTCGCTTAAAACACAGGCCCTAAGCTTTACCGTGACATTCTTTTCCAATCAGTGTAATATATTCCGCAAATCTCCATTCATGTTGAAGTTTTATGAGGCAGCTTTTACATCTCCAACTAAATTAAATAATAAAATTGTTAGTATAACTAACGGAGTATCTGTTGTCGAAGTATTGCCATTTGCATTTATAATGCAATTTTCATACACAAAAATGACATGACAATCATTATCATACAAATCGTTATTTAGGCACGCATGATCAATCTTTGGTGATACGAGTCCGCGCCTATAGAATGAATTGCAGTTTCTGGTTATTAGTGAAATCGTAGAAACAATGGCAAATGGCCAACAAACTGACGAAATTACGTCGGCGTAAGCCATGCTTGTTGGATTTAAAGGCGTTCGGACGCGTTCATAAAGTAATGTTATTTTGGTTTTATATTTTTAACTAGCTGACCCGGCAGACTTCGTAGTGCCAAGACCTAAACTTTTGTATAAAATAAAATTAAAACAAACAAAAGGAATCCGTCCGACGGAAGACACATTAAAGGAAAAACAAAATTGTTATTTTTATTTAATTCCGAGCATTTTCATGTTTATCTACCTTTTAAACCTTCTCTGGACTTCCACAAATAATTCAAGACCAAAAGTTTTTTAGCGAGCTTAAAAGCGTTTTAGCGAGACTAACGAACAGCAATTCATTTATATATCTATATAGATTATGTAATAACTACGGATAATTAACGATAAGATTTAATAATACAAATTTATATTAAAATACAACACGGGCTTGAACAAAATAAAACGAGATTATTATTAATGTATAGTCAAAGTCATTTAAAAATGCTACTGAGGATAACTCAAAAACTATTGGTCAGATCTTGATAAAAATATATTTGGACCCAATAGAAGCTGCTATCAAATAAAAAAAAGAATTTTCAACATCGATTCACCTAGTAAAAAGTTCAGAAGTTATATAAATTAAAAAAAAACAAAGGGAGGACTTTTCGCTGAAATCAATGTCTTCTAGTTGACTTTTGAATGGATTTGTTATAGGAAATCGAATGAAATGATTACGATGATTTCAGTACTGGACAAATAAAAGTTCACGATTTAAGTGAAACTAGATGATAACCGAGCTCTGCTCGTTTTTTTTTTTTTTGATAACGCCATCTTTTTGTGTCTTTAAAGCGATTAGTTGCCCTCAATTAAAACAAATAGTATTATTATTCGCCGATAGATGTCGGGAAGAGTTGATTAATGAAAACACGAATAAAACAACATTTTCTGAAAATATACGTAGCTAGATCGATTTATCGCCCCCGAAAACCCCCGTATACTAAATTTTATGAAAATCATTGGAGCCGTTTCCGAGATTCAGATTATATATATATTAATATACAAGAATTGCTCGTTCAAAGGTATAAGATATATATCTTTTATCCATCGAGACACGTATTCGATTCCATCGTGAACACGCCCTAAAGCCGTAATCTAAAAACGGGAACACACAAAACGTATAATCTGCTAAAGTTATAGTTTAAACTTTAAACAAGAAAGATTTAAACAGGATTCGTTTAATACGCAAACAATACGTCTTATTTTATTCGTAGTTCAAAATTAGTGTATTGCATAGTAGTCACATGGTAAGAGGAAATGACAAATAGAGCAAAATAGTTACAAATTGGTACCCAAGGGAAGGTGAAAGGAAAATAGGCAACCTATGGTAGGGCCTGTTGTAAGTCCGCACGGGTAGGTATCCTGCCTATTTCTGCCGTGAAGTAGTAATGAGTTTCGGTTTGAAGGGTGGGGCTGCCGTTGTAACTATACTTTAGACCTTAGAACTTATATCTCAAGGTGGGTGGCGCATTTACGTTGTAAATGTTTATGGGCTCCAGTAACCACATAGCACCAGGTGGGCTGTGTGAGCTCGTCCAACCATATAAGCAAAAAAAAAACAACAACAACAAAAAGATGGGACGATGATATCAGAAAGGTTGCAGGTATAGCATGGAGTAGAGTAGCCAGAGAGATCAGAATGGAGTAGGTTGGAGGAGGCCTCTGCCAACTGGCACATGAATTTCCAGAAAGTAAAGAAGCAACCAATACGCGAACAATTTTAATTGTGTAAAATACATATATAACAGTATAAGAAACATAATTGTATATCTATTGTCCGAATAAAAGGCTTTATTATTATTATTATTATAGTAGACACGTGAATTAGAAGAAAGAATACTAATTGGTAACATATTTATTTACAATGCCGTCCATACTAATGACCAATGAAACACAATTTTCTCTATGACTATCACTAAATGTATGTAATAGCTCATCTGTTGAAATTACACATGTGCCATCTGTCGTACGTTTGTAATACTATGACAAACCACGAATTTTGAAAGGATTACATTACACCAATTTCCGAAGAGCTTTGTTCAATTTTAGTATAGACAATAGTACAATCAAATCAGTTTACTTATGGTAAGACCTCTTGTGAGTCCGCACGGGTACCACCGCCCTGCCTATTTCTGACGTGAAGCATTAATGCGTTTCGGTTTGAAGGGCGGGGCAGACGTTGTAACGATACCTTAGAACTCATATCCAAGGTGGATGGCGCATTTACGTTGTATATGTCTATGGGTACCAGTAACCACTTAAAAAAAAATTAAGTGGGCTGTTAGCTCGTCCACCTTTCTAAGCAAAATAAATAAATATTAACTCTAAAATAGAGAGTGTTCTTTATCCACTCACGTTTTTGGAGTGTCACGGTACAAAATAAACAATTGCTCGCCCCTCAATGGAGAATTTCGTATTTCGATCTCGTATAATGCAAAAGTACAATTCAATTATATTTACTGATGCATTGTTCTGACGATATGACGTGAACATGTTGTCGGTAAATATCAAATTGATTTGCTTACAAAGAACGTTCTGGTGTGTCAGTAGGACAGAATTGCTCATTGAAATGTATTATTGTACGCCTTACGAGAAACATGAAATGTATTTACATAGTATATACTTTACAAGCTGACGTAAGTACATATTTGACCAATAATCCACATGTTTCTATATACAATTTTTTTAGATCCTACCTTGGAATCTTCATCATTTTATTGTTAGTCACTATAGGAATTTATTGAAAATGTATCAAGGTTATTTAAAGTGTTAATAAAATTTGTGTTTTTGGAAACAGCAATAAGCGGTTTGGATCAGCTAGCGACTTTGCCCGAGTAGTAATATTAAATTTTAAAATAAATATATAATATGAGAATAAAAATCAGCTAATACTATGATATATCGCTTTGGAAACGAGGTTTGAAGAGAGTCCTCAGTAGCAGGCAGCGGCATGGCTGTGCCCCTGGTATTGCTGATGTCTATGTGAGACCATGAATATACAGCGGCTTGGCTGTGCCCATGGTATTGCTGACATCTATGGGAGACCATGAATATACAACAGCTTGGCTGTGCCCCTGGTATTGCTGACGTCTATGGGAGACTATGAATATACAGCGGCTTGCCTGTGCCCCTGGTATTGCTGACGTCTATGGGAGACCATGAATATACACCATAGTTGGACCGTATGCTTACTACGGTAATTAAAAAAACGCTTTTTCGTAATAATAACATTCTTTTCCTAGTCATCACCGTTAAAATATTCAATTATTGTTTTGTCGTCGGTCCTTAATACGTGTGATATTTTTTTAGATCATCGCATGTCTTGAAGCTTGGTCAAAATTACTTTCATAAATATCGATATTATAAAGTACGGGTCAATTTATTAAAGACGGGCTAATAAAGCATATTCACATACATAGTTACACGTACGTCGTTCGAAAAACATACTCGACTCGTGTGATCGTCTTGAATATAAAGGACGTATACTGATTCATTCGTCCAAGTTTAGTAACGTGATCACTTATTTTGGTTATACATAAAATGTAAGTGGCAATACAGGCTCAATTTCGAACAGATTTTACAAAGGTTTCGGAAAAGATTTAATTAGGTACTTCCTATAAAAAAATTGTTTTATTCGTTTTTTTTTTTTATTGCTTAGATGGGTGGACGAGCTCACAGCCCACCTGGTGTTAAGTGGTTACTGGAGCCCATAGACATCCACAACGTAAATGCGCCACCCACCTTGAGATATAAGTTCTAAGGACTCAAGTATAGTTTCTGTGCACGAAAATCACGGCTACTATTTTGGAAGCTTTGACATTGAATCTTATGTTATAGCTATTGCACGTAACCTTAAATTTAATCACTGTGAGCATTTACTTTTTTTTTATTTATTGCTTATATGGATGGACGAGCTCACAGCCCACCTGGTGTTAAGTGGTTACTGGAGCCCATAGACATCTACAACGTAAATGCGCCACCCACCTTGAGATATAAGTTCTAAGGTCTCAAGTATAGTTTCTGTGCACGAAAATCACGGCTACTATTTTGGAAGCTTTGACATTGAATCTTATGTTATAGCTATTGCACGTAACCTTAAATTTAATCACTGTGAGCATTTACTTTTTTTTTTTATTGCTTATATGGATGGACGAGCTCACAGCCCACCTGGTGTTAAGTGGTTACTGGAGCCCATAGACATCTACAACGTAAATGCGCCACCCACCTTGAGATATAAGTTCTAAGGTCTCAAGTATAGTTTCTGTGCACGAAAATCACGGCTACTATTTTGGAAGCTTTGACATTGAATCTTATGTTATAGCTATTGCACGTAACCTTAAATTTAATCACTGTGAGCATTTACTTTTTTTTTTTTTATTGCTTATATGGATGGACGAGCTCACAGCCCACCTGGTGTTAAGTGGTTACTGGAGCCCATAGACATCTACAACGTAAATGCGCCACCCACCTTGAGATATAAGTTCTAAGGTCTCAAGTATAGTTTCTGTGCACGAAAATCACGGCTACTATTTTGGAAGCTTTGACATTGAATCTTATGTTATAGCTATTGCACGTAACCTTAAATTTAATCACTGTGAGCATTTACTTTTTTTTTTTATTGCTTATATGGATGGACGAGCTCACAGCCCACCTGGTGTTAAGTGGTTACTGGAGCCCATAGACATCTACAACGTAAATGCGCCACCCACCTTGAGATATAAGTTCTAAGGTCTCAAGTATAGTTTCTGTGCACGAAAATCACGGCTACTATTTTGGAAGCTTTGACATTGAATCTTATGTTATAGCTATTGCACGTAACCTTAAATTTAATCACTGTGAGCATTTACTTTTTTTTTTTTTATTGCTTATATGGATGGACGAGCTCACAGCCCACCTGGTGTTAAGTGGTTACTGGAGCCCATAGACATCTACAACGTAAATGCGCCACCCACCTTGAGATATAAGTTCTAAGGACTCAAGTATAGTTTCTGTGCACGAAAATCACGGCTACTATTTTGGAAGCTTTGACATTGAATCTTATGTTATAGCTATTGCACGTAACCTTAAATTTAATCACTGTGAGCATTTACTTTTTTTTTTTTATTGCTTATATGGATGGACGAGCTCACAGCCCACCTGGTGTTAAGTGGTTACTGGAGCCCATAGACATCTACAACGTAAATGCGCCACCCACCTCGAGATATAAGTTCTAAGATCTCAGTATAGTTAGTTTTGGAAACTTGTAACCAGTTTGTTGTGTTCAATAAATATTATGTATATCATTCGTATTTAGGTATTGTTTAAACGTGTCAAATAAACACATAATAAGTTGCTGCTGGTAGGGCCTCATGTGAGTCCGTGCGGTAGGTAGGCACCACCACCCTGCCTATTTCTGCCGTGATGCAGTAATGCGTTTCGGGTTTGAAGGGTAGAGCAGCTGTTGTAGTGTAGACAGCTGTTGTTGAAATGAGACTCTAATCTCGGGGTGTTGTACATTGTTGGTGTCTATGGACTCTGGCAGCCATTCAGCCAAGGTAAACCTTAGGTCGTCCATCGATACCCAAATCCAAAGCAATAAAAATACTACTGTAATTACAATAAAAAGTTTAAATTTAAAATTTATTGAAGAAGAGACAGTAAGGACATAATAAACATATTTTCATATAAAAATGTCAATATGTGATAAACACAACTTAACTTAAATGTTTTATCCTATTTTTGTCCAAAACATATGTTACGCTGATCAATTCACAGGGTGACGCCATAATTATAAATAGATTGGAATAAAATTATGTCGGATTTTGTTTGGTGCAAAATGTAATTAAGCTTTTATAGCATTTTGTGTTTTCTGACGATGTTTTAAAGTTCGATATTTAATGTTTCAATGATCCTGACCTTATAGTATTTCGCAACACAGATTACACTCAATGTCCATTACGTAATTCTGTAAACCAGTTTAATGAGGCGGTATGTATTATTAAAAGTGTAGATATAAGTTGTATAGTTATAACGGCTGCCCCACCCTTCAAACCGAAACGCATTACGGCTTCACGGCAGAAACAGGCAGGGCGGTGGTACCCACCCGCGCGGACTCACAACAGGTCCTACCACCAATAATTACGCAAATTATAATTTTGCGGGTTTGATTTTTATTACACGATGTTATTCCTTCACCGTGGAAGTCAATCGTGAACAATTGTTAAGTACGTTTTTTATTAGAAAAATTGGTACCCGCCTGCGGGATTCGAACACCGGTCCATCGCTTCAACACGAATGGACTGGACGTCTTATCTTCTAGGCCACGACGACTTCAGATTCTATGACCTGATATTGACATTAAACATAG
The DNA here is from genome assembly GCF_030267445.1 of Bombyx mandarina. Classification (NCBI taxonomy): domain Eukaryota; kingdom Metazoa; phylum Arthropoda; class Insecta; order Lepidoptera; family Bombycidae; genus Bombyx; species Bombyx mandarina. The sequence continues at coordinate 5,024,257 of NC_143234.1, read as the reverse complement.
GAAATTGGACTATTGTGTGTACTTAGTCGAAAATTTTCGGTAGTAACTCCCCGTTTTTTTTGTGTGGAAGACTTAGTAAACACAAACTATCAAGAATAGTTTGTTTAGTTCACGACACAGGGCGGGTTCCTCCATCCTCCAGAACTTTTTGTTCTCCTTTCTCCCACCGACCCACTGAGAGAAGATCCGGCGAGAAACTCAGTGGGCATTCCAGAACAGAAAGTGAACGACAAAACAAAAATCTTGCGATTGTTTTTTATTTATTTTAGGATTGAAGGATTACTGGTGGCCCGGAGGCCTTTCCAGTTTTACCAGGACAGGTGTATTGAGATTGTGATTATCGGAGTCCGTGAGTTCGGCTCGCGACATGAGATCGAAGCGAAGGTATTTACGCGTAACCCTTACAGCGCGAAGCGTCGATAGACAGACTCTCTATCAATGCGTATAAAGCACGCAGCGTCTGAATATCGACTATTGCGCAGTTTGATTATAGATATTAGGTATCGACATGTACGGACGTGTCTTAGCGCGCACATCTATAACTTTTTTAATAACTTAATAACATTATGTAAATAAGTATTTAAAATTATTTTACTATGAATTTTTCTTTAAGTTAAAATTTTAAATAAGGTACTCTTTTTTCAAAAATGTTTTTTAGCAATTTCCGTAAAATATCTGAAAATAAACTAAGCACCAAAAGGGTTAATTACCCAACCAAAACATTCGTTATTTTCTCAAAATCACGCTGCAATCGCTTGGCGCTTGGCGCTAATCCAGCGTCCCCACTGTTTACGTCTGTACGGCACAGCTTTATAACTGTGCGTGTTTCCTTAATATATATTTAGATCAAAGAGATCTCTATGCGAATTTTTATTTAACCATTAATTTTCTGGTACAAGTTTTCGCGACAAACACTAAGCTTGGTTCCGTGTAGGTTGCGCGAGGTCATTGGCATTGACAAAATACCGGTCGTCGCTTCTCTGGCGGCAAAGTGTATTGTTAACCCGCATAGGTTGTACCACTGTTATTGTCATAGTGGACATCATCTTTCCAATTCGCTCAGTTTTTACCATCGCACCGCCCACCACAGTACAGTTCATCCTTACTACCTGGAGCCACTGCGTTCATCCACAGTGCGTTTCCAGAGATATTTTAGCCACGTACCATCCGGCTTTGGAGTGAGCTCCCCTCCACGGTGTTTCCCGAGCGCTATGACATGTCCTTAAAACGAGGCTTGTGGAGAGTACGTAACGGTAGGCAGCGGCTTGGCTCTGTTCCTGGAATTACTAAGGTCCATGGGCGACACTAACCGCTCACCATCAGACCGTATGCTCGTCTGATTACAAGGCCAATAAAAAAAGTGTGTGTGTTTGCAAGTCACACACGGTATAAGTGAAACTTATAAATAAGATATAGATATACTGACTATCTCACTACACAGGAGCATACATATGGACAATGTTTAGTAGACGATAGTGGGGATGCTACGAAGAGTCGCACAAAGAGGACACCGAGAACGTTAATGTGTTCTATCTCATTCTCTCGCCGGCTGAATCCTATACATTTATGTGTTTGTGTCTCTATGGACTTATTTTTTCGTTTCATCGAGTTTGAAATCACAACGTTTCTAAAGAAGTTTCACTTCAAAACATCGAGATTGCGACCTCATGTCTCAAGGTAGGAGTCTTATTGAAGCGCGTCACTTACCGGTGTCCCCGACGGCCTGACTGAGCGTGTTCTCGGTGACGGGGCGCAGCGCCTCCACCGCGCTGATGTAGCCCAGCCGGTCCGCGATGGCACACGGCGTCTGACCGTTCTGTTTGAGGAGAACATTTTAATAAGTCACTTTTTTTGTTGTCGGTTCAATTCAGACTGTCAGAAAGACTTTATATTAACATCTAGTTTGGTATTAGGATCGTTGGTATATCCACATTAGGTGATAATTTTACCTAACCAATGGAAGATATCTAGGATCGAGAGGACCTTTTAAAAACAACTATCCAGACTGTTTCTAAGCTGTTGATTTATATATGGTACCTTCACCAATAATAGTCTTATTCTATTAAATTTTTTTTTTCGAATTCCCTCTCTAGCTTTGGTCCTGTAGCTACGCAGGGCATAAAAAAAACTCACGGCTGACAGCGCGTTGGGGTCGGCGTTGTGTTTCAACAGCAGCTGTATAATAAGCGTGTGTCCTTGTTGCGCGGCCTGGTGCAGCGGCGTGAACCTGCCAAGGGAACACGAGAGACGTTATTGAACCAACTTGAATAGGGCCCTTTACTAACCAAATCAAATTTTTTTTTTTATTCAACGTATATGAAAGTACACACTTGTTAAACGTCAAAAAGAACTACCGCCAATTCACAAAAACTAGCCTCCGTTATGAGAAGAACTGGCAAGAAACTCAGCGGGCATGTCTTTTTTTTTTAAATATTGGATTTTTTTAAATATTCATTTTTACAATAGTTATTATAAAGTAACCATTATTGCAATATTGAAATGCCCAAAGTGAGCAACCCACTTTGTGAAATCTTCTAGATAATCATTGACTTAATACTAAGGAAGTTAGGTCACTTTATTTAAGCCGTCTCTTGCTAAGCATACAGGTTGTAATCAAAATTTCACGCCATCTATCGGTCGTTTACGGTAACATCAAGCATACAAAGTTTCTCGAACGTATAAGCGTGTATTATTTTTATCTTTATGACACAGTTCGAGGATTGAGTCAAATGGTAGTTGCGGTATTGAGAAGACTACTAAGTTTTAATTAGTCTGTTATTATTTTCTTTCTTTTTCCTACGTTATCGTTGGTAGCCTAAAGGGTTTTTTTTTAAACAATCACGCCACGTTAACTGGTCCCGTGATAAGTTCGTGAAGAACTTGTGTTACAGGTACCAGATATCGGAAATAAATGTAAGATTTTTATTATACACATACATATATTTAATATACATCCATAACCCTGGAAAAGACATTTATATTTATCATACAAATATCTTCCCTTGGCGGGATTCGAACCCGCGACCCCCTAGTGTAGTGACCATGCCACTTACCACTACACCAGACAGACGTTAAGCTTCGCGCGGACCGGTAGGTGAGCTCACAGGCTCGACCTGAATTACTAACCCTAGCATAGGGAAAACTACCCTAGCATAGCCTAGAGCATTGCTTCGCAGAATCTACCACCGGATCGGAATCGCAACTCACTGAGAAGATCCGGCGAGAAACTCAGTGGGCTATGTCTATGGGTTACTTCCCTCGTCGAACTCTTCATCGGAGTGGACGAGGGCGGTGACCGGTGCTTGAAGAGCCCAAAAACACCAAGAGTGGATCCGGGGGATCGGACAAGACATGTTTTGGGCGACGGCGGCTTTGCGTTGCCTAGAGGGTTATCGCGCCCCGCCGCTTTTTCAAAGTAGCGTTCTGACGCTTAAAACTTAGTTAACTATTAATCCAGACAACGAGCACGTCGTGACGTCCCGTGTAGGTCAGTACCCGTGTGCGGCTTTAGCTGTGACGTCAGCGTCGGCATCGATGAGCGTCCTGGCGGCGGCGTGGTGGCCGTGGTGCGCGGCGGCGTGCAGCGGCGTGTACCCGTCGCGCGTCTTGGCGGAGCACTGCCCGCCCGCCGCCAGCAGCGCCTTCAGCACGCCCGTGCGACCCTCCGACGCAGCCAGGTGCACCGGAGTCAGACCTGACCACGTCCAACGTTATTATTACACATTTCATCAGTCTACTGGTGGTAGGACCACTTGTGAGTCCGCACGGGTACGTACCACCGCTCTGCCTATTTCTGCCGTGAAGCAATAATGCGTTTCGGTTTGAAAGGTGGGGCAGCCGTTGTAACTACACTGAAACCTTAGAACTAATATCTCAAGGTGAGTGGCACATGTGACGTTGTAGATGTCTAGGGGCTCCAATAACCACTTAACATCAGGTGGGCTGTGAGCTCGTTCACCCATCAAAGCGATAAAAAAAATTTAAAAAACGTTATTTTTACATCTCATCAGTTTATGATAAATCGGGAACAGTTTACTTTACACACAAAAATGGTAACTTTTTAGAAAACTTATGAGGCCAGCCCGGCTTAGATTCGGGGATCTCTCCCTGTGAAGGTACTACATGAGCAAGGTTTTCGGACGACAAGAGTAATACTATAATTATCAACTAGTCTAGTGCTCTAATTTACTATATTGTATTCGATTGAATGTCTAAAACCAAACTATGCGACCATTGAGTAAATTAAAAGTAAAAAGTAAGTGTTAAATTACTGCAAAAGTCTGGTAATTAGGTGCTGAGTTGATAGGGTGCTCTCTCCTTATCTCACAAAGCAGGTGTTAATGCACATATTTTCTTGTACACGTAAATTCAAACACCATAGTTTGCCATTGGTCGCTTTTTGTTGAAAAAAAATTTTAGTTTTAAATTTATTGACAGACTTCAAAACAAGATGAGGATCCTCAATTCAGTGGTTTTATTCTTACTGCTTGTTACCAAAGAACTCGGAATTCCGAATTCATAAGCCTATTTAGAAAATATATTATATATTTTTTAATTTGTTTCAATGGATATGATTTCGTGTTCATAAATATGGTCAACTGTTGAAGTCAGTTTAAAAAAAAATCAATAGGTTATTTTGGTTATTTCCTTAAATTTATTAGGTTTCGAAATATACCCATTATTGTTGGCATTAGGAATATGTATCTTACTAATTTAAGTAGAAACAAAAATTCAAATTTAAATCTGAAATTATTTAATTATTTTTATAAATCATTGAACATTTTTATTTTTATCAAATAAAACTTCCCCTTAGCTACTTGCAATAAGAGCCACAATAATGAGAAGACCCGGCGGAACAAACTCAACCGGCATGCGCTTTTTTTTAATTTACGTATAGTTAATTATTGTTTTTTACAAACAGAGCGACGATTTACATATTATTATATTAAAAGAAATATGATTATTGATAATCTATATATTAATACGTGAAGCAAAAACTTTGTACCTCTTTTTACGAAAAAAGCGCGGACAGAGGAGTATGAAATTTCCCACACTTATAGAGAATATAGAGAAAGAGAGAAAAATGTTATTTTTTTTTTTTAATAATTCATTAATAATACATTAAATCAATAAAAAAAAAACATTACACACACTACCATGAATTTGACACACACATAATATATACTCATTGGTTATTGTCAAACTTTACTTATTGCTTAAAGTCTGTGGTCAAATTGAGAATAGATTAAAATTGTTTATCTTTAATATATTTATCTATAGTGTGGTCTTGGTGAAATCTGTGAATAAAGAAGTACAATGGTCTTTGACAATAGAACCTTAATAATGTTCAAAGTTATGATTTCAATTAATTATAGTCGAATTTCGACTACTGCGGGACTACTAGTAACAATAATTTTCAATAATCTCTACTGGATTATGATGATTGTATAGTTTACCATTATTTGCAGGTACATTAACGTCAGCTCCTCTCTCGATGAGCATCTCGACGCAGTCCTCGTGTCCCTCTTGTGCCGCCATGTGTAGAGGCGTGAACCCGGCTTTCGATTTTACCCCGGGATCGGCATCTGAACGAAGAGAATATGCTTATATTATCTATGGCTTCATAACCAAACAGTGTTGCGAACTATCTGATGGTGACTATAATTGTGATTGTAACTGTACTGAGACCTTAGAACTCATATCTCAGCGTGGGTGACAGCATTTACGTTGTAGATGTCTATGGGCTCCGGTAACCACTTAACACCAGGTGGGCTGTGAGCTCATTCACCAATCTAAGCAATAATATTTAAAAAAGTGGAGGCCGTTGGCTCATCTCCAACAGTTTCATAGTCAAACTATGGCTTACCGGTGACGACTGTTTTGAAATCTCGTTTCAAAGATACGCCCTAGCGCGCAGTAAGCACCGTGGAGCTATCCATCTAACCGTACGGTACGTAGAATACGTTATGCGTCAACGCAGCGGTACCAGATGGCGGGATGGCCTCTGCTCCAATTGGTGGGGCGATGATGAGCTCAAACAATTCCTCACAGTACTCCACTTTCGATTTTGACAATCTTACAAAACGAATATGAGGCCTTCGATTAACAAAACCTTACAAATAAGTCATATGTTACACAATCATTTTAAAAAATGTTTACCGGTGTTAGGACCTCTTGTGAGTCCGCACGGGTAGGTACCACCACCATTGTAACTATACTGAGACCTTAGATTTTATATCGCAAGGTGGAGGGCGCATTTACCAGTAACCACTTAACGCTAAGTGGGCTGTGAGCCCGTACACCCATCTAAGCAAAAGAAACGCAAGAAATTTCGTATATGTTGTTTCTGTTTAACAGCCTATCAGAATATAAAACATGTTTTTCTTATTATAAAAATAAAATTGATTCCGATTTACTCGACAACGATTTCTTATTTTACGTCAAGTATTATTATTAATTTCAAAACGTCGTTGTCAAACCAATATTCAGCTATGTGCACTTTTTGAGATTTTTACTTTTTGACCTTTTCGTATAGTTCACAGCCCTATCTACTGTATAAAAAAAAAAACTATTATGTGTCTATAGCTTTAATATTTATCTATAGCTTTCATTTGATAATATAGTCATTAAAAATTCACCTTCATATAAAATTTTATACGAAAATGTTTTTACTCGTTAATTCAAAATAGAGTTTTTGCACATATGTAGCAGATTTTGGTTTGATAGCGACGAAAAAGCGTTTTTCCTCTATATCTTTATACTCTTTAGTCTATAACTAGCGACCCGCCCTCGCTTCGCTTCGGAAACATTAAAACACAAATGAAACCAAAAAAAAAAAAAATTTAAAAAAAAAAAAAAAGTAGCCTATGTTCATCAGGGACAATGTCGGCGTCTAATGGAAAAAGATTTTTTCAAATCGGTCCAGTAGTTTCGGAGCCTATTCGAAACAAACAAACAAACAAATCTTTCCTCTTTATAATATTAGTATAGACAATATCTTCAAGCTTATATACATCATGTTCAATCTTACAATATACATTTTTATTTACATGAGCGTCAATTAGAAATAGTGTCAATAGGAAATTAGCCATTGCTTTATGGCATTTAAAGTATATTAGGAAACTCACCGTGTTCAAGAAGTGCAAAGGCGATATCGGGGTGGTTGTGCCGACAGGCGATGTGCAGAGCCGAGTGACCGTTTTTGGCTAACGAATGCGGAGATGCGCCTATAAAAACATCAGTACTAGCATTTAGCTTAATAACACTAGCGTACTAAGCGTACAGTCATACAATAATAATAATAATAATATTTATTCAAGCCTCTTAAAATACAAACACGTACAAGAATTCTTAACACTAGTATAATATACATGGCTTTTTTATGAGGTATACAATAACAATATTCCCTGACTTTTATGCTAGGAAAACCTGTGTTACAAAAGTCATTGGAAAAAACAATAGAACGTTTATTTCCATAAATTACTTTCAAAATGCGGTACATTCGTCTGGTGAAGCGTAACTACGTGTATAAAGTCAATTATAGCATAAGTTTTTGATAGTTTTAACACGTTGAACGCCACATGAAAAATCGAGTGTTTTCATTTAGGCCACGGTGGTCACCGGTGAACCGTATCTTACTGAACCGTTTTCGCAATCAGGGTCACCCGTGATGCGCCTAAGGGTTCCAACGTAAACGCTTCCTACAAGCCACAGATTGCAGCCATTTTAAACTTACGATATTACGATTTTACTGCTCCGAACAGAGTATTAAGGATTCGCGCTTCGTACTTTTATTGTAAGAATAATTTGAGTAATTTATTTTTTTATTATGTTTTTTTAATTCATATTCATTCAATATCTTAATTTTTTTAAATTTCATTCCTAATGATTAACAACAACTATTGTATAACTATAGATCATTTATAACTGAGTTAGCTATATTGTACCTTGTGCATCGGTGTGGAAATTGGGTAAGAGCTTTTTAAATCATAACAACACAGCCACAGATTGCAGCTATCAAACAAAACGCGTTTATTCTCTAAAGCCGCGTCAGCCGCGTGACCCTTTAGCTAAACCGAACGACACGGTTTTCTAATCCAATAGAAACTTGTGGTTTTTATCAAGGCCTTTTAAAATATCATAAAAACTAGACGGTTAAAGTCGCTTTTTTTTCTATCTTCTGTGCAATTTATCGCATTTTATAAATTTTAGGATGAAAATCTCAAGTTGATAAAAATTACCGATCCCCTGATTTTGGCTTGGCCCGAATGGTATAGTACGCTAGGCCCACCTGTGAGTCGTAAAGCGTTCAACGTGTTAAACGTATCTACCGCATAAATTAATTGATGAAGCGATATGCAATATTCCGACACAAAAAGGACAGGTTTTGTGCACGAGAAAGAAAAAACACACAAGGTAAGGTAAGGTAATTGAATATATTCTCACCAGGAGAGGTGGCAGGGCAAAAGGTATTAGTACGTGTATTCAGAATCACGGTTCTTATGTTGAGCAAGATGTATAAAAATTAGCGAAGATAATGTTTGTGTGTGTTGTTGACGGTGTTAAGTTTCCTCCTTATATCTGATATTGGCCCAGAACATATCGTATTACCAAAAACCCTGTACAGATATTCATCGATGGTATTTCTGGCCCGGGCCCATGCAATGTTCAACGGACAGAGTTCAATAAGCCATAATCGTTTTTCGAAACAATTTTCAAAAAGTTTCTTTTATTGCCCGAGTAGACGAGCATACGGTCTACCTGATGGTGAGTGGTTACCGTCGCTCATAGTCGCCAGCAATGCCAAGGACAGAAGCCGCTGCCTACCGCTTAATACTCTTCATAAGCCTCGTTTGAAGAAGGAAATGTCATAGCACTCGGGAAACACCGTGGAGGGGAGCTCATTCCAAAGCCGGATGGTACGTGGCATAAATGATCTCTGGAAACGCGCTGTGGATGAACACAGCGGTTCCAGATGATATACATAGATGAACTCTGCTCCAATGGCGGGAGGTGCGATGATAAAAAGGAGATGAGGGGATCATCTCAAGCAATTCCTCAGAGCACTCCCCATGGAACATACGGTACAAAATACAGAGGGAACCGAAGACCCTCCGCAGGTTCCAAACGATCCGTGAGAATGGGATTATCGACAATCCGAACAGCCCTCCTCTGTATGGAGTCAAATGGAAGAAGCTGGTATTTGGGAGCCCGGCCCAGAGATGGGAGCAGTACTCCACGCGAGGCCGGACTTGTGCTTTATAAAGCAAAAGTCTATTATGGATGTACTGTGGCGGCACCTTTATCCAAGAGCAGCAAGGCGATGTCGGGGTGTCCGTAGTAGGTGGCCATGTGCAGGGGGGTGATGTGGCTCTTCCCGGGCGCGTCGGGCTGCGCCCCGCGGGCCAGCAGCAGCCGCGCCACGCCGATGTCTCCGTACTTGGCCGCCAGGTGGAGCGGCGTGAACCCTTTGCGCGTCTCCGCTTCTATGGGCGCGTTGTTGTCCAGGAGTATAGCCGCTACTTCTTCCTTGCCTGTCGAATTATATCACAAATTACATCGATATTTTTGATTTTTTTTTATTGCTTAGATGGGTGGACGAGCTCATAGCCCACCTGGTGTTAAGTGGTTACTGGAGCCCATAGACATCTACAACGTAAATGCGCCACCCACCTTGAAGAGCCGATCGAGGAACGGATAGAGGTCGCTCAAAATTAACTAATAAATCACATGGTTTTTCATCACATTTTTTACTGGTGGTAGGACCTCTTGTGAGTCCGCGCGGCTGGGTACCACCACCTTGCCTATTTCTGCCGTGAAGCAGTAATGCGTTTCGGTTCGAAGGGCGGGGCAGCAGTTGTAACTATACTTGAGACCTTAGAACTTATATCTCAAGGTGAGTGGCGCGTTTACGTTGTAGATGTCTATGGGCTCCAGTAGCCACTTAACACCAGGTGGGCTGTGAGCTCGTCCACCTATATATGGTATACGAGTACGAAATATAGCATGCATGGAGGTGCCGTATGTAGCGAGACAAGGCGCGGCGCTGTCGAACCTTCTTTAGCGGCGATGTGCAGCGGCGTGTACCGGTCCTTGGTGGTGGCGGCCACGTCGGCGCCGTGCTGCAGCAGCAGCGCCGCGATGTCCGCGTGCCCCAGCCGCGCCGCCACGTGCAGCGGGCTCTGCTCCTCGCGGGCGCGCGCGTCCACCTGCAGCACGTGCGCGCTCGTGTGTACGTGTTCCCGTAACCCGTCCAAGGTGTCGGATGGATTAAAAGACAATACCAAATTTCGAATTGTCTTTCAATCTTTGTTTCTTAGCCTCTAAATTAATTTTAATTAACAATACCTGCGTTACATGTTTCACCTTATCTGTATATAACGGGCAGATAAAATATTTAAATACATTTTTTCTACTTAGTCTCTATTTTTTATTTTCTTCAATGTCTTTACATCAACAGCGAAAAAAATTCAATTTTATAGCAAACCGACCTGTACGTTACCCTCGGGGCCGTATGCCCGCTCCCTATACATATTTTTTAGTATCTATGTCCGTCTTTTGACAGAGAAGTGTATATATAATCTATGTTCCGGACGCTTCCGTTTTAAGTGTGAGTAGCGTGCGCCCGCGTCTTATTGTAATTACCGTTTTGAATCGAAAATTGTTTGTGTATATAACAAGATTAGAATTCGAAATTAAATATAAGTAACTAACCCATAGTTTTATCGAATAAAAATACCTCTGAGACCTATATATCACTATAATTTGGATTTGTCACCTTCACTAAAAGAAATTAAAAAAAAGTTATGATAAAGATAAATGAACTGTATTATTATGATAGTGCACCTTAGCGTTATTCCTGAGGAGCACCCGCACCAGGTCGGTCTGGTGCGCCCTGGCGGCCAGGTGCAGCGGCGTCTCCCCGCGGGCCGTGGCGGCGTCGGCGTCCGCGCCCGCCCCTATGAGCACCAGCGCTATGTTCATGCAGCCCATGAACGACGCCACGTGGAGGGGCGTCAGGCCCGACTCTGTAGTCGCCGATTTACCTGCAACAAGCGGAAGTTACACGCACCCGGATGTCTGATATACCACCACCTATTTCTGCCTTGAAGCAGCAATGCGTTTCGGTTTCAAGGGTGGGGCAGCCGTACTATACTAAAATAAAGGTAGGTTACAATATAATATAAAGGTAGGTTTACTGGTGGTAGGACCTCTTGTGAGTCTCAGGTGGGCTGTGAGCTCGTCCACCCATCTAAGCAATAAATAAAAAATACACCTAGTTCGATATCTATATACATAAAAATGAGTTGCTGTTCGTTAGTCTCGCTAAAACTCGAGAACGACTGGACCGATTTGGCTAATTTTGATCTTGAATTATTTGTGGAAGTCCAGAGAAGGTTTAAAAGGTAGATAAATATTAAAATGCTCGGAATTAAATAAAAATAACAATTTTGTTTTTCCTTCGATGTGTCCCCCGTCGGACAGATTCCTTTTGTTTGTTTTAAGTTTATTTTATACAAAAGTTTAGGTCTTTTATTTATCGATTAAGGCACTAAGAAATCTGCCGGGTCAGCTGGTTTCATATAAAAATAATAGTTTGCGTAATTATTGGGTGCATTTATTGAACAATAGACAACACAATACTGCCTTATTCTTCTGCGAATTAATCAAGCAATCAGCAAAGAGTCATGTTTTTTAATGACGCCAGAGACTACACTAAGCACAAGCAATTGTTGAAGTCACGTACAGCCGCGATCAAAAATTGTTTTTCTTCTTTCATAGACTAATGCAGCATTATATTATCAACTTACTGGCGCCATATTTAAGAAGCAACTCGACGACTTTGAGTCTGTTCTTCTTGCAAGCGATGTGGAGGGGCGTGAACCCGTTCAGCGCTCGTGCGTTCGCATCCGCGTTTCTATCTAACAATAGTTTAGCCACCTGAAAGTCATATAAGACAAATAAACCAACCATTTAGGAATTATCGCTACACTCATTATTACTATCTTTTAATAGATACATAATACTCTGGGATTCCCTTTGCAATCGTGAATCGAGAGAGAGTAATCTGTTTAGATTAACTTTGAGTTAAATACAAGTATCCTGCTTATTTCTGGCACAAAGCAGTCCGCGTTGCAGTTTGAAGAGTAAGAAGACAACTGCTACAGAATATAATTAAGGCTTCGACCGCATTCGTCTCGAATTGAATGTTTATCTTTGAGTAATTTTAGTCTCTGCATCACTTATTATAAGATCGAAATTACCTTGACGTGTCCACAATGAGCCGCGACATGCAGTGCGGTGAGGTAATCGACCGTGACGTCATCGATGGGCGCGCCCTCTGTCAGAAGTACTTTGGCCGTCTCCACGTGTTCGCCTTGCACGGACATGTGGAGAGGAGTCAGTCCATTCTGTAATTTAAATTATCAATTTTGTTTATTTAAATGTCCTGCATACCTTCCTGTCCTTTTTACTGGTGGTAAAACCTCTTGTTAGTCCGCGCGGTTAGGTACCACCACCCTGCCTATTTCTGCCGTGAAGCAGTAATGCGTTTCGGTTTGAAGGGTGGGGCAGCCGTTGTAACTAAACTTGAGACCTTAGAACTTATATCTCAAGGTGGGTGGCGCATTTACGTTGTGGATGTCTATGGGCTCCAGTAACCACTTAATATCAGGTGGGCTGTGAGCTCGTCCACCCATCTAAGCAATAAAAAAAAAAGTATCTATTTACGTAACGAATTACATATTTCAATATAATTTTCACTAACGTCGGACAAACTTGAAAAATCAGCACACGTATCAGGGGCGATACAATAATTTTATTACTTTGGCTTAAATAGCTCGATCAATAAGGATTGTGTGTATTTTTGTATTTTTTAATTCTTATTAATCTGGTTTGAAAGCAACAAAGAAACAATGGTGAGTAAGATTGTCCCTTAAAAACAGAATAGAAGATTTTAGATTTTAGATAGCATTTCAGTGGTAACGCCAAAACATTAATTAGAAAGTGGGAAGATAAATTTAGCTGATCCTAACATGTTAACTGCAGTGAGCTTGAGGTCGCGGCAGTAGCACTCAAATATCAGTTTTTAAATAAAAAATAAAGTTCGTGGAAAGAACTCGTTAAATAATATAAAATTATATTACTGTCTACCTTAGTCTTGCTGGTGATCGGCGCACCGTGTTGCAGCAACCGCGACACTACATTGCTGTGTCCGGATCGCGCCGCGCAATGTAGCGGGGTCAGACCGTCGCGGGTCACTGCTGCTATATTCGCGCCTATAATTCAAAAGTGTATCTATTATATATCTTCTTCTTCTTTTTCTCCACCTTATCCTACTAGTTGGGGTCGGCACAGCTAATTTTTCTCTTCTATCAGCCGTCATCTCAACATTCACTCTCTCTTTCTCTCTCATATCGTCATTCACACACTCCATCATGTCTTCTTCGGTCGACCTCTTCCCCCTTTACCTTGCACTTCCATTTCCATACATCTCCTAGTCACAGGCATCTTCTCTCTACGCATCACACGCCCATACTCTTTATACATATATCGACGCTTGAAAGGCAAACGTGACTAAGCCTCAATGCGTGAACTTTACATTAGACTAATTTAAAGTTGAAATCTCTGAAAAAAATAATATTCTAACGAATCTGTAGGATTGAAATGATTTTAATAGACCTAGAAATATATTTTGTTTTGCGCATCGAATATGGTTATTGCCTATCATTTATGTACAAAGCAGTTATTGTCGCTTAGTCACGTTTGCCTTTCAAGCGTCGATATGTATCCATTATACACCCCTATTTTTTAATTAGTACAAAAAATTTAACTGGGCTCTAAGTATCTTTAACTAATCATATTTGTGTAGTTAAAAAATAAAAAACACTAAGTCTCAAAACTGTCCACAAAAATACGTAATAATTGGTAAATGCTAAATAACTTTAAAAAAAATCAATCAATGACCGATAGTAGGTACGTGCGGCGGGGTTTGGGTACTTACGGGGCGCTGCGCCATTGATAAATTCCGGGAAACTCAAGTCGAAGCCCGCCACCCCTTGTCCCTCTGCGCCCGCGCCGCGCCCCGACGCAACAACGACAAAAACAGTGCTAAATTGTTAGCGGAAGTGTGCGTATGCTTTTTTTCGTTGCAAAAGTTATTTGTTTAAGTTTTCCCTGACACGATGGCTTATCAGTTCACATCACGGGAGTATGTAGCTATGCTTCGTGCGTACTTTTTGAGTGGAGAAAACGCGAGTGCAGCTGTACGTATGTACAGGGAAGACACCCGAACGCTCGACAGCCAAATGTGCGAACCGTGGTAAATGCTTACCAGCGTTTACTTGATCACGGTTCATTCCACGCACGGTCACATAATCAAGAACGAGGAAGACCGGCGTTGTAACAAAATCTGTACGACGATGTACTAGCGTATTTTGAAGAGGATCCCCGGCGGAGTGCAAATGACGCTGATCGACGGTTTAACATCAGGCAGTCCTGTGCCTGGAAGATTGTTAATAAGGCTGGATTACATCCATATCACTACAGGAAATCTCAAGAATTAACGCCCATGGACTTCTTTTTGTGGAGTGAAATTAAGAGACGTGTGTACAGAAGCGAGCCAATTAGGCTCGAATGATCAAAACAGCGCATAGTGGACGCTATTCACGAAGTGAAAAGACAGAGAAGCGTACTTCTCTCGTTAAAAACAATTTAATGAAACGAGCCCGTCTGTGTATTGACAATAGTGGTGGACATTTCGAAGGACAATTGAAATACTTGTAAATTTAGGAAATAATACCTATGTAAATAATTATTGTAAATAGCACCTGATTCTAACTTCATTAATATGCCAAAATTTCTCTTTTCTTTTAGTACAGAATACCTTATTTTATTTTGATATTTGTTTATTGTTTTCTAATCACATACGTATTAAAGGTAATTTTGCCGGTCCTAAGCCCGGATGAATATGAAGGAGAGGTTAGAATTTAGAAAATTAAATAAAGTAGGTAACTACATCACATGTTCTTTTGTTTCATTTTATTGTCTAAGGCTACCTACGTCACAAGTGCGACAGTACGAATGCGAATGAGTAGGATGGAATACTATCAATGAAGTTCAATGAACTAATGAATGGATTGTAAATTAATATGTCCATGATTTCAGTGAGATTTTTTACAATAAACAAATGATAATAACTTTGCTATTTAAAGGTATTATGAGATTCTTCCGTCACATATATAATAATAATGTCTTCCCTAATATGTCCTTAAAATTTTTGTACTAGTTAAAAAATAACGGTGTATAGACCTCTGATTGTACACACAAAACAATTAAGTGCATTTGTCTCTTGTTTGTTTAGTACTATTGAAGAACTTTAGAGATATTAATGAAAAATAATTGCGGAAGCATTTACCACACTTAAGAGAATATGTGAAATTTTAATCCGATAAATGAATACCTTAGTAAACCCTTCCTCGACGGTGACTATAGTGCAACTTCGATCGCTGGGCAAATATTAGTGTCTATAACTACTTTATAACCAATTACAATACATATTATTTCTCTTCTTTTATTTCGCTAGCTAGCTAGATATGACAGTTATGCAGTTTTTTTTGTCTACCTACTGTTAGTAACCTTGGGGGTAGTGATGAGACGTACTTGCAAAACTGAACCAGGGCTTCTAAGTACGAGTAGGTAAAAATACCAGGGTCAAAAACCAGGTTTTAAAAATACTTGAAAGTATTTGTTAGTTAGTATCAAAGATTTTTAAGTATCAATTTTTTATGAAATGCATGTTTACGCAATTATGCTCCTAATTTTGCTTCAATTATTTATCACTGGTGGTAGGACCTCTTGGGAGTCCGCACGGGTAGGTATCACCACCCCGCCTATTTCCGCCGTGAAGCAGTAATGCGTTTCGGTTCGAAGGGTGGGGTAGCCGTTGTAACTATACTGAGACCTCAGAACTTATATCTCAAGGTGGGTGGCGCGTTTACGTTGTAGATGTCTATGGGCTCCAGTAACTACTTAACATCGGGTGGGCTGTGAGCTCGTCCATCCATCTAAGCAATAAAAAAAAAAATATGTCAGCTTATTTGATTGACAAGTTCCCGAGCCGATCGGATAGCATGTGCATTAAATTTTCGGTTCATGCATTCGGCTTTCATCGGAAATACTCGGGTTCGGCCACCCACTCCCTGCGAGTCAAGTGCGTCAACGCCCTGAACCCCATACGCGTACGTACTGCTTGAGATGCCGCCTCGGTGTCTCAAATTTGATTAGACTTGCATAGGAATTCAACCCGTATTCTATGAGGGATAAGGAGCAAAATCGTATAAAAAAATACTTTGAAGTTTAAAGTTTTTTTTAATTCACAAATACGATTGTGTTTTTTATTCCTAATACGATATAAATCATTTTCCTATGCAATATTTTCATGTGAGTGTTCAAATATTTTGACCATCTGACTTCAGCACAATAAGTATTTTTTGCTCGTACCAGGGCGCCCTACTTTAAAGTGAAAACCTGGTAGCGTAAATACGCCTCATTTTTACTCGGGGGGCTATGCTAGCTTCACCGGATGTCTAGTCACAGGGCTCAGTCTGGGAGACTTTTCTAACATCAGCTCTAGCCGGAGCCTAGGGGGTGTCCATTAATTACGTGAGGTGTTCTAGGGGGGAGGGATCAAGCTAAATCTTTCCAAATCTCAATGTTCTCGCAGAAAACGATGTAAAACAGTGTGTTGAAAAACACTTGGATATATTGGTTCCAGTAGTCACTCTTGAGGCCGTGCACGAGTCTTCATGGACTGAATTAGAATAAATCTTTTCTTAATTTTTGTTTGATATTCATTAGTTAATTTTATGATTGTGATTTTAAATTACGGTAATATTCACAAATACTAGTCTTTGCTAGTCTTCAATAAAAGTAAGAGAGCAAGTTTTTTCTCAATAATTCAACACGTTTACAGTCCAAATAGAAAATTTGAAGAATCTCGCGAGAGAAGGAGGGGGGTAGGGTGTTGAGAAAAATCTTACGATATCTCACCAAGGGGGTAGAGGGGGTTAAAAAATCTCAAAAACCCCTCACGTAATTAATGGACGCCCCCCTAGTAGTAGCGTACGTACCGTGTTCGAGCAGCAGGTCGAGCATGGCGAGCTGGCCCCACTTGCTGGCCACGTGCAGCGGCGTGATGGCGTGCTTGGCGGCGCGCGCGGGGTCCGCGCCGGCGGCCAGCAGCGCGCGCGCCACGCCCGCGTTCCCGTAGTGCGCCGCGATGTGCAGCGGCGTGAACCCCGACTTGGAGCACGCGTCCGGGTTGTGCTCGTTCTTTAACAAAACACTTATTTGTTACACACACACATGCATACTCACACGCACGCACACGCAACAACGCACGCGCACGCACTTAAATTACGAGACTCGCGCGTTACGTCTACTGACTAGGGGCAATAAATAATACTAACTTATGGGACAATTCAGAAGCTAAAACTTGCGAAAGAATGAGATAGAATAGTATTTATCCTATAGACATAAACGTTTATCTTTTTTTTGGTATCGCTTTCTCGTTTCATCATTTTTTTTAAATCACAGTAGTACTAAAGAATGTTTCACAAAAAAAAGAGATTGCCGTTCTTTTTTTTTTACAAAGTATAAGTGGATGCACTCTTATAGCGAAAGGACTGATCATTATCCTGTACATTACAACGCATTTAGTACGGACGTCTAATCATTAAATAATTCACTTTAATTTAATTTAAAATTATAGCCAATTCTAATATATTATAATAATATGATCTACTGTATATAAAAATTGTTAATTTTTTTTTTATTATCCCATGCTACATATTTTTCTAGCGGTGACCATATCTACTTTCTACTTATAGAAGCAAACATAAAAGTAGATCCAATTATACTCCTAACGTAGAGTACTCTCACCTCTAACAGCAGAGTTGCCGCTTTCACGTCATTTTTCTTGGCCGCGATGTGTAACGCCGGCAATCGAACCTTGCCCCTTGTGTCGGATTCCAGTAGTTCCGCGACTACCCTGTCGTGTCCTTGCTGCATGGCCACTGCTAATGGCGTGAAACCATCCTGCAAATTAATAACAATAGTACCATAAAAACTTGTCCATTGCATATATGGCGCAGTTTTTAACAGCAGGCAACGGCTGAGCTGTGCTCTGGGCATTTTTGGTACGTTAAGTGGTATCCGGAGTATAGACGTCACAACGTGAGCATTCCCATCTACCTTCCCATCCCATCTAGCCAAAAAAAAAATGAAACCTTAGAACTCATATCTCAAGGGAGGTGACGGCATTTACGTTATACATGTCTCTGGTCTCCGCTAACCAATAAACACCAGGGGATCGTGAGCTCGTCCACCCATCTAAGCAATAAATAAAAAGGCTGAGACATGAGGTCGAAATCTCAATCACGTCGTACGACGGATGTCACATCCTTCAATGCGTACCACACGCTTCACAGCAGAAATAGTTCGGATGATGGTACCTATCCGAGCGGGCTTACAAATCGTATTACAACTTTACGCTAGAATACAGTTAAGTGCCAAAAAACAGCTTCATTCTCTCTGGGATCCCTTGAGACTGCGGGTCGCGCGTCAATTGATTTTGAATCATTTTACATAGGGCACAAAACAAAAAATCAAATACAGCTTTACGAACGTTTACATCTTCGAGATAAATTTCTATACCCTATAAAAATAAACAATCCCCTATTTAAACGATGTTGCAGTCACAATTATTTTCTGGATGAACGATATAAAGTATTTGTTTATTTACTTCTGTAGCGAGAGTTTGACTGGCTCCAGCGGCAAGCAGCATCTTGACGCATCCAGCATGATTCTCTTGTGCAGCCATGTAGAGAGGTGTGAAGCCTGCTGCGGATTGGGCGTCGGCCTTCGCCCCGGCCCCGAGAAGGGCTTTCGCCACCGCCTCCTGCCCCGCGAGACATGCTATGTGTAGGGCTGTGTTGCCTGTAATTTTTTTAAATATATTAATTCCTAACGGCCCGCCCTCGCTTCACTTCGGAAACATTAAATTTTATTATTGATAACAGAGTCCCGCGATGTTACCCGCGGTTGTTGCCTTACCGCGGGTGACGCCGCGGGGCGAAACTAGTCACAATCACCCATTGAACTTTAGTAATAAAAAATATCTATTTAAAGTCTATAAAGTCATTTACTGTGTTTACACCACTAGTAGTGAGTATTATAAACATCCTTAGAGACGAGACAGAGGTAAGATACCCAATATAATTGTTTTTAGCAGGAAGAAGATTACTGGTAGCCCGAATGGTCTCCAGTGTCACTACGACGGGTGGGCGAGCAAAGGCCAGGAGGGAAAAACATAATTGTGTTCTCGACTTCAGCTACTAGTGTCACCGCGACAAATCACTAGTGACGCTATCATTGTTTTTTTTTTCTTCCCTACCTATTACCTGGTAGCCTAAGAAGCTATTCCAGCTACTCCCGGACGGGTAGGTGAGCTCACGGGCTCAACTTGAGAGAATTTGCTAACCCTACCCCTAGCCAGAGCAGTGCTTCTCAGAATCTACCACCGGATCGGAATCGCGAGTCACTGAGGAGATCCGGCGTGAAACTCAGTGGGCTAATCACTGTTCTTCCTATGTGCGCCTCCAATCACTCCTGCTTTCCAACCAGAAGAAGAAGAAATTACCTTTTTTAGTAGCAGCGTCAACGGTGGCGCCCCGTTTGAGCAGCTCCTCGACCACTGATATGTGACCATCTTTCGCTGCTAGATGAAGAGCATTCAGTCCATTCTGAAAAAAAAATTTTGTATTAAAATAAAATCAACAACGCATTCGTCCGGTATTGCATCTACAGTTCCAAATGCTCTGAACATTTCACAACATCATTTTTCAGTTTTTGTTCAACGACATATATTATTGTGTACATATATGCATGGCGGTACAATTGCAGCGTTGTTTTTTTTTAATAATGACGACAGCGTTGCTCTCTTCGATTATTATCATTGCCCTCCACAGTGACAGTAATTAAAACTTACTTTTTTGGAAAATGAATGAATTACTGGTTTCAGTCTTCTTCAGATCTTATATCAACTGCTTAATGTACAATTGTTGGTCTATACGGAAAATTTTGATTACCTTATACCTCGAACCTGTGTACCTGATTTAAGATCTGATACTATTAATTCATTCGGGGGAAATGTAACGTACCAATTTAAAGATATTTTTACAGAAACATAAACGGTACTTAGAACAACATTAAGATGTCGACGAATAACGCCAAAAAACTCGATATTAAACCTAGCTTGAGACAAAACTCAGTCGAGCAACGGACCGCCAGCTACTTCGGTTGGGGAGCTTCTTGAAAGCCGTCTAGAGGACGCCGCAAAGATATGCTCACCAATACTCTGCTGTGTCATTACCTGTGCGTCGAGCAACGCATCAGTCCGTAGCCAGTATTCTGTTTCAAGACGATTGCACACCACAATCATTGCGTTATAGTCCTTATCACATCATCAAATAACGAAGGCTTTTAAAATAATTATTAAGAAAACAGCGGTGACAACTCAAGTGATTCGCTTGACAGTAAAAAATAGAAGACTATTTTAAATCGCTCAATATGCAATATGCTAATTTAACTTATAAGCTATAAGATCGCAAACTACATCACTTCCAAATAAAAAATAGTGTTTAGTTTTGTTGAGTATAATTTAGTGGTGTAAGATTAGTTCGATCTTGCTAAATATCAAAAATCTACATATTAAATCTAGTATTGTTGGCCTAGCGGTCATTGAATAGTCCGGCCTGTTGTTATTTGATAGAAGATATTTAGCATTTGGGATCTGAGTGTTTCTTCGTTCTTGCCTTGAATCTTTTTCTTTCCGTTACTCAAAGCGCATAACGAAATCCTAGGTTGGAGCTGTATTATATGGAACGTTAATAAGGATATAAATTTTTCCTCTATCGCACGGTATTATCCTGGGTATCGATCCTGAAGCCAGCGAGGCGAAACGTAGCGTCAAGGTCAAGTTCGCCTCGCAAATAACACTACGACAGTGTTGTGAGGTTTTTACTATACGCATATTAATTTTTTCAGAATCACATCGGCTTCACAATGATACAATTTTTTTTGTTATACATCGTAAACCGTACTTTATCTAGTTTTAAGCACATTACTAATATATTCTTGTTTGGTTTGTACTTTTAAAGAGTAGAGTGGCATACGTACCGCATTCCACGACCTGAGTGACGTCGTTCCACATAATAATTAATAATTGAATATAGAATCTACAACGTAAATGCGCCACCCACCATGAGATATAAGTTCTAAGGTCTCAAGTATAGTTACAACGGCTGCCCCACCCTTCAAACCGAAACGCATCACGGCAGAAATAGGCAGGGTGCTAGTACCTACCCGCGCGTACCTATTCACAAGAAGTCCTACCACCAGTAATTACGCAAATTATAATTTTGCGGGTTAGATTTTTATTACACGATGTTATTCCTTTACCGTGGAAGTCAATCGTGAACATTTTCTGATATCGGAATTTTGCTACCCCGACCTGATGTGTTGTAGCATGATACGTCCCAAGTTTATCATCACCTCGTACTTCCGAGAGCACGTAGAATATGTTTTTTTTTTCCTATTTGAAAATCTATATATTTGTGTAAATGTTTATATAATAGTAAAATGAAAATCATAGAACGAAAAGCGAATATTGTAAACAAAAGAAACACCAATCGTAGAAACAAAGTCACGCCGTAATGCATCATGCAAGGAATACACTGCTGGAGATATAGATAAAGTAGCTAGTCTAAAATATATTTGTTTGTGGTTTTCTTAAAATCACAGATTCGCGTATGGAAAAATGGATCTAATTTATTTGTGTTTAGTATTTTTTTTTCTCTAAACACCTGTCATTTTCGTACATACTTTGCCATTAGCAAAATCAATGCCAAAGGCGTTGGAGCCAAATTCCTGTATAAAAAAAACGCAAGTAGGATTGATATCAGACATGCATCCGTTGGTGAAACTCAAGCCAAATCCCTATGCAGCATGATAAGAACGCATGTTGCTCCGACTCCACATAATGAGGGATAAGATCAAGAAGACGCTCAACAGCGCTCGTCAAATTTTTTTTATTGCTTAGATGGGTGGACGAGCTCACAGCTCACCTAGTGTTAAGTGGTTGGTTTAAGGTGACATCTACAACGTAAATGCGCCACCCACCTTGGTTCTAAGGTCTCAAGTATAGTTACAACGGCTGCCCCACCCTTCAAACCGAAACACATTACTGCTTCACAGCGGAACTAGAAAGGGTGATGGTACCTACCCGTGCGGACTCACAAGAGGTCCTACCACCAGTAGTACCAGCTGACAATTGTGTTGTGTACAAATAAATTGTCGTCGACTAAATTATTCTAATTATACTAAATTTTCTCAAGAATATTAAACAGAAGAAAAAAAAAACACTAGAATAACAAAGCTGGTCGTTAAAGATCTTGATTTCAAAACCACTCGGAAATTCTAACTAAACGCTCCGCTTGACTCAAACGCACAAAGCATTTACCGTAAGCCTTCTCAAATCTCTGTTGGTTTCAAACGTTTTACTTATAATCTCTACGGAGTTGATTGTATCGCACGAATAGTTATGCGTAGGTACTAGGAACCGTAATATATAGGTTGCATTATGTTGCCTGTGTATCGCAACGGTCTTCATTGAGGAAGTTCTATATGCATCAGATTACTGCCAAGGTTCAAAGTCGCAATGGTCAAAACCGAAGTGTAAAATAATTTAAATTAGGAATTCCAATCCCAATTATTTTCCTTTTTCGAGATCGCTTTTCTTCACAATCTTTCTTCCAATGATGATGGACAGACAAGCCACCGATGCCGTAATTTTCAAATCTTTAGTTATTAACAGGGAGATGGCTGACAGTGATATACTGTAATGATCTTACGTCATGACCTCTGAGTCTGCGGAGGGACTTCAGTTCCCTCTGTATTTTGTATTGTATGTTCCGTGTAGAGTGCTCTGAGGAATTGTTTGAGATGATACCATTGTCTCGTTTTTACCATCGCACCGCCCGCCACCGGAGTTGAATTCATCCATACTACCTGGAGCCACTACGTACATCGACAGTGCGTTTCCAGATATCTTTTTTGGCACGTACCATCCGGCTTTGGAATGAGTTCCCATCCACGGTGTTTCCCTTCTTCAAACGGGGCTTGTGGAGAGTACTTAATTGTAGGCAGCGGCTTGGCTCTGCCCCTGGCATCGCTGGAGTCCATGGCCGACGGTAACCACTCACCATCAGGCCGTATGCTCATTTGCCTACAAGGGCAAAAGAAAAAAAAAAACGGTTTTGGCCATGCCAGGACTGTCAGTTATTAAGTGCGATTGCACTATTCTAGTGCCTTGTCACAAGGTACAAAATATATGACCTTAGCTAAAACTCACCGTATTACATGTGTTGATATCTTTGACAGCGCCCGAATCGAGGAGCTCAATTACTGTGTCGAGCTGACCGGCGCGTGCTGCTCGCAAAAATGCTGTGTTTGGATCTATCTGTAAAAACAAAAGAATAAACAATTACTTTGCAATAATTTTGTTTTGTTCGCGTTTCAGTTTCTTGTGTAGCCGATTTAGAGCGCATTAGCTACAGGTCGTTACTATATTTCTTTTTTTATTGCTTAGATGGGTGGACGAGCTCACAGCTCACCTGGTGTTAAGTGGTCACAGGAGCCCATAGACATCTACAACGTAAATGCGTAACCCACCTTGAGGTATAAGTTCTAATGTCTTGCGCAAATTATATTTTTGCGGGTTTGATTTTTATTACACGATGTTATTCCTTCACCGTGGAAGTCAATCGTGAACATTTGTTGAGTACGTATTTAATTAGAAAAATTGGTACCCGCCTGAGATTCGAACACCGGTGCATCGCTCAACACGAATGCACCGGACGTCTTATCCGTTAGGCCACGACGAATTAATATTATATTATTATTGTTGTTGTTCTAAATATAACCATCACCATGCCATATGAACCAAACGCAATGTAACAAAAATTAAAAACTAGTAACGCGTGAGGTCAACTTTCCTATCCGTCAAGAACCTATTGAGGTGAATTCTCTTTATTTGCTTTCAATTGACGAAAATACTAATTTCCTTAAAAACGATAAGAAGTAAACGAATATTGATTTCCGTTCATGTTGAGGTAGTATACTTATATTGTTCTATCTTCTAAAACTTTTTTTATTGTTTAGGCGTACACCTCCTTTATAATTATGATTAATATGTGAAGCAAAAACTTTGTATCCCTCTTTACGAAAATTGCGCGGACGGAGGACTATCAAATTTTGTTCTTGACGTCTGTTATCAAATTGAGAATAATTTATAGAGAGAATATTAAATATTTTTTGTCTTTCTTAATATTGTTTATAGTGTAGTCTTGGCGAAATTTGTGATTATAGAAGTATAAAATACAATCATAATAGTGTATAAACTTATTATATAATTCCAATTAATTATAGTCGAATTTCGACTACTGCGGGACCTCTAGTAATTATGATCATATCTAATATTTTCTTCGGTTTTTAGAAGTCGGAGCTCGAATTAAAGCTACTTTTCCCACTTTTATTAAGTCACGAAAATAGTTTGAATTATGATCATAAAAAATATCTAAAAAAATTAGAACGCTAAATCTAAGAGTAATGATGCTAATATTCCATTGCAGAGTACCTTCAGTACCTACAGCATTCGCTTTTACTATTACCGTAACACGTAACATTCAAGTGATTAAATTACAATTCACTATTCACTACTACAGTTCCAATGGAAAGTAGGAAGAAATACGATCGAATTCCATGAACAAACCTTTGGACTTTCTTAGTGTTATTTAAATTTAAAATCCATATTTCCTTACACTGTATGTTTACGTGTCTAACCTAAGAAATTATCCGAATTTGAGTTGGGATTTATTTATTCTTCTATATTTTAAGGTACAGAAAAATCTATGAGGTCATCAGTAATTTATATTTGATGTCGGTCGTGCCCTTCGATTTCACGGTGAGTTCGTAGACCTGACGATTCCCGTAATACATGGAAAATCTTATTATGCGCTCCATTTACCTTTTGCGGAGGGCCGTGAGGGAGCGATGGGCTTTTATATACTTTGTCAGAATTCTGCTATGTAATATTTATTTTAGATTTTACACATGTTCCTTTAGTAAAATAAGTATTCTATTTAGGATATCAATACAAACTTAGAAGGAATTATTACTGAAGTATCATATTAAGCTCATATGTAGTTTGTGTTTTTGTGCTTAATGGGAATAACGACCAAGGGAAGATCTTCCTCCGAGCGGGTGATATTATTGCTTGGTAGACCGACGCGACGGTCCTAATGTTCTAATGTTGTTGTTCTAAACTTGTATTCAAGCTTATCTTGAAAATGTCGTAAGCGAGATTCAGGCGTCTGTCAAATATCTTGTGTTGTATGATGGCTGCTACCACCACATGCTTATTGCACTAGAGCAATGCGTAGTTATAAAGTCATCGATCTGGACACGTCTTCTATTTACAAGTTTTGACAAACAACAATTACGTAACTGAACCATAAATATGAGAGTACCACGGTAAATTAATTAATCTAAAAGCTTCAATAACACTAGCAAGCTATAAATACCCTCCATAATTGCTTTGAAGTGCTTTCAATAAAAATAAATACAATATTGAATAATAACACAATTACAGTTGAATTTCTTGTCGAAGAAAAGTATTAAATATCTATAAATATATTAATACGTGAAGCAAAAACTTTGTATCCCTTTTTACGAAAATTGCGCGGACGGAGGAGTATGAAATTTTCCACACTTATAGAGAATATAGAGAAGAAGTGCACAATGCTAATTTTTTTTAATAATGCATAAAAGATACATTAAATCAATAAAGAAAACATTACACACACTGCATACCATGTATTTGACGCACACACGCATTCATACTATTTATTTTCAAACTTTTGTTCTTGACGTCTGTGGTCATATTGAGAATAGATTAAATATTGTTTGTCTTTATTAATATTTTTTATAGTGTAGCCTTGGCGAAATTTGTGATTATAGAAGTATTAAATACAATCATAATAGTGTGTACAAATTTACAATTACAATTAATTATAGTCGAATTTCGACTACTACGGGACCTCTAGTAACAAAAGTTTTACGAAAAATTTAGATATTAAAAAGATTTCGTTCTTTATGAAGGAAGAAGAAGAAACAAGACACTTTTTTTTATCCGATCCGATAATATCTCTCTGTATTCTGCTATACTATATAAATACATAATAAATATCGTACACTGGTTTTCCGTTTATCTGTCACTTGTTATTACGTTGATCTCCGGAGGCAGAGACAATTTGATTTCAATGATGTATTCAAATCAAATTATAGGTTTCATTAATTCGATTTTCAGTATAGGTCAGTACCATTGACACATTGTATTAATAAAAATTCTCAATCCAAAAAAAAATTAGAAGAAATTATTAAAACACGCTAACTTTTTTAGACGTGCCGGGCGCTTTATTACTCTTAAGTAAAAATCCCAAAAGAAAAATTTAACATTCCAGATTCCTAATAAATAATAAATGCGTTGTAGGTGTTTTGAAAATATTTTCTCAGTTCGCAATTTTAAAACGTTTCTCTTTATTCTTTCTTGAACACACAGTTAATATAACAGTAATTGAGATAAGTTATAAAAATGGCGAGCTTAATTCAACAATTGAGTTTTCGCTACCAGCTAACCGTTCTTAACGAAGGAAAGCTTTAAATGAGTGGGTAGAAGAATACAATCTAATCAATTTACAATCTAAACAATAACAATAACAATAATAAAAAAAAAACACTAATACATAATATATCAGACTACATATATACATACACACATAAATAACGTAAACATATACATACACGTACATATATAACATTTCATTCGCTTTTTTTAAATAATGTTCTAACAAAAAAAAAACACCTCCTACGTTTTATATACGTTAAATGTTTGTAGTAACAAATAACGATAAGACGATACGATTACTTAGAGAAAAAGTGTTATGTATTTTGTCAATTGCTTTTTGCGAAGTAACGTACACCCGAAGAAGAAAAAACGATACCAGACAGCTTAGATAGCTTAGTAAAAAATCGATTCGGGATCTGCGAGAAGCATCGGAGATTTAAGATAAAATATCGAAACTCCTGTATCGGTTGTCAATCGATTCGATAAAGATAAGTCGTGACCGAACTAGTGCGGTGACTCAACTGAAAGGTCTTTAAAGATATAATAACCGGCAAACTTCTTGAGCATTTGTTGACGTAGTGGGGGTAAGTTTGCGCATGGTACACTCACGTGCAAAAACATTACTTACTCTGCGTCATAATGCTATTAAATTATTAAAATCAACATATGTATTTATTTATATATTTATTAGAACGTCAACAAAACATATAGGTTAATAATTGTAATAATTTAATCTTGGGGTAAAATAGATATTCCTTCTATTAAGTCAAAACTAGAGCTGTTGCCAGGTCTTGGTTCAGTTGAAGCGAAGCTGGTATTTGTAATTTTTTTTTCGTTATCATAATCTTGACCATCATCATCATCACTGTTTTCATCACCCGAGTCGCTATCATCGTGATGAGTCGACATAGGGCTCATCGGCGTAGTTTACAACTCGGTCGATTCGGTCTTCTTTTTTGTCTATAATTAATTATTTTTTGAAGATATCCGATTCGTAGTAATCGAATGTTACTTTTTTCAATTACCAGCTTCCGATTATTTTCTGTTCTTTTCTTCCATCTGAAGCCTAGCTCTTTCATAATTCGTCGTAAGCTTCATTCCGAGCCATTAAAATTTATATCTTCTTTAAATTTTTCGAAGCCTTTCTACGGTACGGAGTTTCGCTGCTTGTTATGTAGTTATTATGATTACATCTTTTTATTACAGATTGAACGAAACTATCCATTCCGGTAACTTTCTTCTTCCCTGATCTTTTCTTACCCGGAGTCCGAAACACGGCGAGCAAGCCAGAGCCTTTAGCTTCGTTAATAATGCACCTAACAGTACTCACTGATGTTTTTGTTGCTTCCGAAGTCTGTTTTAATTTTTCCATATCATTCTTCCCCTGTTTTTATAATGAAGCAATATACATCGTACACAAATTTTCTACCCTTTCTTTTAAGTACTACACCAGTTTGTCACGGCATAGTGTATGTTTTATAAAAAATCAACAAACACTCAACAAATAGCAATGGCAATAAAGTCCACAAGCAATTCTAACAAATAACTTAACGATTAATAACGATAGACTTTCCACTGTACGCAAGCGTACTTTTGGGAGCAAGCGGAATGAGGGCGCGGTGCGGGACGCAAGGCTCGACTGATCTACCAATAACGCGCTCGATACGATTTCCCCTGCCGTCGCGCCTCACCCTCACCACCAAAGTGATCTAAAATTCGGTTCTGCGCAGTCAAGGTCATTTGCTCAAGAAGTTTGCCGATTACTATACAATGATGGGTTCGAGTTTATCGAGGTTTATAGAAATTTGTTGAATTTTTAAGAATTCTTTGACTACATTTTTATTACCTCATTTCAATGCTTATAGTTCACATTAGAGAGGGTCGGGTTAGAATGGTTTTTACTACGCTTTTATTAGCTTCAGACGTATGTATGTTAGTATGTAACGGAATCTTTGAACATGATTTTGAGCCCCTTCAAAACGTCGGATAAATTCGAAATTTGGTATACTTATTAAAAAAAAAATAAAAAAATTTGAAATTCAACTAAAAAATGAAAAATAAATAATAGATTCAAAAAACAAAAAAAAAAACGCTTTTGTAGAAAATCCAACTAAAAAATAAAAAATTGAAAATAAATTTAATAAATTTGAATTAAAAATAGTATAAGGAAAAATGATTTTATCGTAAAAAAAAGCGTGGGGTGCATGGTATCAGTAGTTATAAATATTTTATGAACAGATATGAGTAGAACGGTTATTTTGATAACATCCTGAAAAGCACCCCACGCTTTTTTACAATAAAATAATTTTTTCTTACACTATTTATAATTCAAATTTATTAAAATTTATTTTCAATTTTTTAGTTGGATTTTCTATAAAAGCGTATTTTGTTAGTTTTTTTAAACTATTATTTATTATTTTAACTCCTCGTCATAATACAAATGGCTATTATTAACATTGTCATACAATTCTAAAGATCAATTCTCTTTTAAACGGAAGTTTTTTTTGGATTTATGTCATTATAAGTATTTCTTGTGCAAACAAATAACGATTAAGTTTTGTGAGAGTAATTTTCGTTTCATTTACAATTTGATATTATACTTAAACTATTACAAACATAGAACATTACTACAACATTTTTTCTTCCACTTTATTTGCAAATATTAATCCTATCAATCTTGTTCGAATGGAAGCATAAAATTTTCACAAATCCAATTTTAACATAATGTGATTTTTAATGATGAAGGTTTATTTCTGTTTTAAAAAATGTAAAATTTATGTTTTGATTATTAGATTGCATTCTGTCTGTCGCGATTAGACAATAGCAAAAAAATATTATTCCATTCTTTCTGGTCTCAGAAGTATTATTTCAATAGTTTTAAATTATTCCCTAACACTCAGCCTTACATGATTATGCATTTATCTAACTAGTGAGTCCTTTTTTTACATTTATAGAAAACTCAACGGCGTGTAACATTCTATACATCACGCAAATTTGCATTCAATTTGCACTTATGTACGATCGATATTTAATATATATTTTTTTTACATTAATTGTTCTTTCTTTTTTCCATCATCACGATCAATTTACTACTAGGAAATAAACAAAATATATTTAGACAAATATACAACAAATCTCATTGTTTTCAAATTACACGCAGATTCAGCATATCTGATAAAAACTAGAGAAATAGCCCCTCGGTCACCGTCCTCGTCGAACCCGTCGCTTGCGACAAAAGGCTTGACGAGCGAATTAACCCACAGACACAGCCCACTGAGTTTCTCGCCGGATCTTCTCAGTGGGTCGCGTTTCCGATCCAGTGGTAGATTCTGCGAAGCACTGCTCTTGCTAGGGCCAGCGTTAGCAACACTCCGGTTTGAGCCCCGCGAGCTCACCTACACGTTAGGGTGAAGCTGAAATAGCCTCTTAAGGCTATCAGCATAGGTAGGAAAAAAAAAAGATTAACTGTCGTAAACACAAACGCACCACAAGAGTGAGAGAATAAACGCGTCTCTCTAGAGGCAGGATGCGCGCGCCGCACCACACCGCCATGACAGCACTGACCCGTCAATTGTAGCCTGTGGCTGCGCGGACGCGTCACGCACCAGCAGCCTCATATGACGGCAGTGCACCGTAGGAAGGAGGTCGTAAATCGAGATCTACTGATAAGAGGCCTACATTTAATGTAATAACGCTGCAACTAGTGATTTACAGAAAGCCCAAACGATGTAAAAACAGATATCAGTTTTTGTTCGTAATTTAATTCGATGACGTCTAAAGCAGAAAAAGCACAATTGTTATTTGTTTTGTTGCATTAATGAATAAAGGAACTATTCGCCGGATCTGGTGGTAAAGAGTTACCTTAGCCCATAGACATTTTAACGCGAATGCCGTAATCCAACTTGAAACATGTTAATATTATTACCGTGCGAATTTCAATAGTTCTCTACTACATTTGGTATACATCGTATCTAATTTTCGATCTAAATTTGAAATTGATCTTCAATAAAATTTAAAGAATAATCAATTACGATCTATTACGAAACGGTTTTTTTTTATTATTGCCAGAGCAATACACTCCCAGCAGTCAATAAACAGCAATAATGATACAAAATAGCGATTCATCGTGATGTTTGCTAATGAAAAAAACGCTCAAGGCTGTTGTAACAATGTGCTAGCAAAACATAGCATACATATTAAGCTTTAATATTAGAACAGATTGATTGAAATTAGAACGTCTTACGAGAAAAAATAAATAATAGTTAAAAAAAACTAACAAAACACGCTTTTATCCAACTAAAAAATAGAAAATAAATTTGAATAAATTCGAATAAAAAATAGTGTAAGAAAAAATAATTTTACTGTAAGAAAGCGTGGGGTGCTTTTCAGGATATTATCAAAATAACCCTTCTGTTCATAAAATATTTATAACTACTGATACCATGCACCCCACGCTTTTTTTACAATAAAATAATTTTTTCTTACACTAGTTTTTATTCAAATTTATTAAAATTATTTTTTTATTTTTTATTTGGATTTTCTATAAAAGCGTATTTTGTTAGTTTTTTTAAACTATTATTAATTTTTAATTTTTTAGTTGAATTTCATATTTTTCAATTATTTATTTAATGTTGAATTGTCATCGGTCCTTAATAAGTATACCAAATTTCGAGTTAATCTAACGTTTTGAAGGGGGTCAAAATCATGTTCAAATATTCCGTTACATACTAACATACATACGTTTGAAGCTAATAAAAGCGTATTAAAAATCAGAAAGAATATTTAAGAACAACATTAACGTTTGAATTTTTAAGCAATGTTACTGACGATAATGTCGAATACAGAGCCAAATAAATGAGTAAAATAAAGAAAGTTGACCTTGTTGAACAGAGAGATATTACTTTTTATTTTTTCTTCTTGTCCTTTGTCTGACAAGGTCGGATAAGCGCAGTTTGTCCTCTTTTTCCATTTAGACTTATCATACGTTATCTCTGTCTCATTTAGACCTATCACATACGTCAGGCCCTTCTTTCGCATATCCTTTTTCAGACAGTCCATCCAAACCTTTTTAGGACGCCTTCTCCTCGCCTTACATACCTAGACATTAACTGATTACTTATTTCTAGTTTACATTCGAAGAATAAGATCAATGTCCATGTGAAAATGTGGCTGGCATAGTATTAATTTAAATGTGAAAAAAATAACTTTAATGAATGTGATTTTAATTACTATTTTATTATATTAATTACTATTTTTTTTTTGTAAGTTCTTTGTTTAAGAACCTCGTTATTACACTGCTTCCGTTGATATTAATTTGCTAGGTTTAAATAACTTCCCATAATTTAAATTTTTATTAAAACTGTATTTTCAAAAAGTTTATAACACCATGTTTTTTTTATTGCCCTCGTAGGCAGGCGAGCATACGGCCCACCTGATGGTGAGTGGTTACCGTCGCCCATGGACTTCAGCAATGCGAGGGGCAGAGCCAAGCCGCTGTCTACCGCTTAAAACTCTCCACAAGCCTCGTTTGAAGAAGGACATGTCATAGCGCTCGAGAAACACTTTGGAGGGGAGTTCATTCCATAGCCGGATGGTACGTGGCAAAAAAGACCTCTGGAAACGCACTGTGGATAACCGCAGTGGCTCCAGGTAGTATGGATGAATTCTACTCCGGTGGCGGGCGGTGCGATGGTAAAAACGAGATGCCGGTATCATCTCGAACAATTCCTCAGAGCACTTCCCATGGAACATAATTTAAAATATTGTAAAATAAAAAGTATGAGATTAAAGTAATTTCGTTTAAATTTGATTTACAATCTAAAACGAGGCACGAGCATACACCTAAGAATAATTTGATGAAATGATGAGTTATTACAAAACAGATTAGATACACATCTCGAAAGTAATAATGACATGTGAATTGATGTTATTAGAATTACAGACAAGGGTTTCTGTAATATAAATGAAAGGTTCATAATGGTTGCGTTCGACAATGATTAATCGGTTTCTTGTTTTTACTTCGACAATGAGTACGGTACTAATAAAGAAAAACTTCACTTACATTGCACGCTTTCAAATATTGTATCGGTGATTTTAGTATTTATATAAAAAAAATTTTTTTTGTAAAATATATAAAAAGCTTGGAGATAAATTAATAACAGAACAAGTCTTTATATTTCAAGAACATCACAGCATATCGTCGTTGTCAAACCAAAATCTGCTATGTGCACTTTTTGATCATTTCGTATAGTTCACAGCCCTATCTACCGTATAAAAAAAAATGTTATGTGTCTATAGCTTTATATTTATCTATAGCTTTCATTTATATAGTTCTTAAAAATTCACCTTCATATAAAATTTCATACAAAAATGTTTTTACTCGTTAATTCAAAATAGAGTTTTTGCACATAGCAGATTTTGGTTTGACAGCGACGATATCCAGAAAGAAACATACAACCGGATAACAGCCGGATAACATCGCACTTCGAAGTCACGTACAATGCATCTCTATGACCAATGATATCCTGCATTCAAACTAGACACGACAACCAGATATTTTTCTCGTAACTGATGGAATCACGCAAAAATTACGTGCAGATTAAATGCTATTGTAGGGTCGTTGACCGCATTTGTTATGCATTTAACTGTAACAAAATTCTTGATTACTATGGCATATTATCGAATAAAGATTTTTTTTAATTATTATTGAACTTAATAACAAATACAGTCAGATAGCTTTCCTGTTTCTATTGCAATTTTTATTTTGAACGAAAAATGTTTTAGACAGACATCATTTTTTTAAACATAATGAATCTACTTAAAATTAAATATAATATCATATGTATAGAGATAGCCTATATATTAATAATTGAAAATCCGAACAGTGAAAGGTCTCGGGTCCGTTAAACTAATTAAAAGGTACAAAAAGGTTCCAATTGAATCTCAAATCATGCCCTTGTTACTTTTCTAGGGCGAGCCGACAATACTCACGGAACAGCCGCGTTGGCGCGCTTTCTTCTCAAATGCATTGTCATGTTTTTTATCTCACCGATAAATTAATTTCTAAACACTATTAAGTTATATGCAAATTTCATGATTGGGTTTTAAGTTTAGAAACAAAAACATGTACATATTATAATGTTTTTTGATTAGTTAGGATCGATGGACCAACTACAGCTCACAGCCTTGTTAGTTTTCTCATTGTCTTTATGGGCAGACTAGCATACGACCCAACTGTTGATGAGTGATCAATGCCACTCATGGTCGTCAGCAATGCCAAAGGCACAGCAAAGCCGTAGCTTACGGCTCAGTACTCTTCTCATTTAAAGAAAGTTCATGTCTTAGCGCATAGTTAATGGTTAACAGTACGATGTTCAACAAATATGAATTAATAAGTGAGTTGTAATAAATTTCATTTGAATTAAGACAATAATAGACCTGGGTGGGGTCTACCGCTTTCCATGACATGACACAAAATTGTTATAATAACGACTGTTCTGGCCTTTAAAACGCAACGAATAATTCGCGCCCAAGATAAGTAATATTTCGGTACAAACCCGACGGGCTAGTAACATGGGCAATGTGTACCAATTCTAAACAATGGTCAATTTGATTTTCTTAAATGTTATGTCAAACCACTTAATACGGTGCAATGATGTCAAGGTTAATATAGCTCGAAGCTGTTCCCTTTATAATGTTTAGGAGCGCTTTTTGTAAATTAACATTAAACTGGTAAATTTAAATTATTACTGGTGGTAGGACCTCTTGTGGGTCCGCACGGGTAGGTACCACCACCCTACCTATTTCGGCCGTGAAGCAGTAATGCGTTTCGGTTTGAAGGGTGGGGCAGCCGTTGTAACTATACTGAGACCTTAGAACTTATATCTCAAGATGTGTGGCGCATTTACGTTGTAGATGTATATGGGCTCCAGTAACCACTTAACACCAGGTGGGCTGTGAGCTCGTCCACACATATAGACAATAAATAAAAAAAAACATAATTAAATGTTATATTAGTTTTTCCAGGCACTCGACTTCATAAATCTTAAATTTACAAAAATTGGTCTATTAGACACCTACGCGTAACAGTGATTCGTACAATTTTGCACACGAGTAGGTACCTACGGTTCAAGGAAACAAATCGACAATTGGATAAATAGTTTGTTACAATTGAGCATTTGACCTACTAATGTCTTCATCAAGATTTTACGTCTCGTTTTGACGGTAATGAATACAAAAAAAACAAGTATACGACGTGTGAGTATTTTTTTCGATTACTTTGATTTAAGGGTAAGGATCAAGTTTTTGACAGATCTGTTGATCCGGTTGATTAGTGGCAAAAAAGATTCTCATAAGTACTTGCTACTTAAAATGAGACTGCTTTCACATCTGCACTAAAAAACTTCTAACTTTCATGATATATAATGTGTACATGAAAACAACAAATAATTCTTTGCAATCTATTTCTTTTGTACCCAAAAGTATCTTAATTTTCATTGTTCTATATGAAAAAATGTGCTTGCCGCCTAAATAACATTAATTGGGTTACCAGGGCTAATAGACAGAATAGCGTAAATATTAACATTCACATTGAGACCTACCTTGTCCCACGCAGATCATCAAACACTCTGTCGCACTCTTTCAAAACAGAAAGACAGTATGGTAGTACGGTGCCGTGCCTTACTGTGGACAGTTTGTGCAAAACATCCTAACTTATTTATGAAGGACTTGTCAAAGTCGACATCAATACGTGCACCGCGCAGTTACGCAGTGGACATGGTACGTCAAGCGGGGTCGCCTTGAGCGCACCGGATCGTGTTGCCTCCCATAGGTATTGGTTATCAATAGCAGGTGTCCGGTAACCGGCAGCATACCTATCGCATTTACAATTAAGTTATATTAATACGAAACACTAGTTGATTTCCCAAAATCAATATTTTTTTTCTGCTGTTTAATTTGACGGCTTCAAGAAAATACACATGCATTTTTTTTATTGCTTAGATGGGTGGACGAGCTCACAGCCCACCTGGTATTAAATGCCTACCGGAGCCCATAGACATCTACAACGTAAATGCGCCACCCACCTTGAGATATAAGTTCTAAGATCTCAGCATAGTTACAACGGCTGCCCGACCCTTCAGACCGAAACGCATTACTGCTTCACGGCAGAAATAGGTAAGGCAGTGGTACCTACCCGCGCGGACAAACAAGAGGTCCTACCACCAATTATGACATTTTCATTGATAACTTACCCGCACCCACCTTGCGACCTAAGGCAGATATCTTGATTGTATTGTAGAACAACTCTCCCTTCCAACTAAAATGGCTTACTGTCTCACGATAGAAATAGACAGCATGGCAAAACCCACCTTGTTTGTTTACTGTACGCCCTAGCACCACTTCAATGGTCATAAATCTTGTTTTTATGAACCTACTCCTACGTGCGTTACAATCACAATGTCGCAGTAGGAACGTTTGCTTGTAAAATTGTGGTAGGCGTACGATATTTTTTCACAACATTACAGAATAATGGTTTAAGTTTATAGAAGAGATAATAAGCTTCTAATTTATAAAATGATCCTGAAGCCAATATGGACGTATGGATTGCAACGGTGGGGAAGTGCATGCGACTCCAGTTTAAATGTCATACAAAGAATTCAGAATGGCATCTTAAGAACCGTAGCAAACGTACCATGGTTTGTGACAAACACTAAGATC
This sequence comes from Bombyx mandarina, assembly GCF_030267445.1. Taxonomy (NCBI): domain Eukaryota; kingdom Metazoa; phylum Arthropoda; class Insecta; order Lepidoptera; family Bombycidae; genus Bombyx; species Bombyx mandarina. The sequence goes on along the minus strand of NC_143234.1, from coordinate 4,987,737 downwards.
CATGAAGCCATGAACATGAGAACTGTTAAGGAAGAGATAAGGTTAACAGGGACTAAGTACAGAACTCGGCTGGAAAACCACCCAAATACCCTAGCTAATGCGTTGACAGAAGTTAGTTACATCAAGCGACTGAAACGCCATGATACTTTTTTTTATTGCCCTTGTAGGCAGTCGAGGATACGGCCCACCGGATGGTGAGTGGTTACCGTCGCCCATGGACTTCAGCAATGCCAGGGGCAGAGCCAAGCTGCTGCCTACCGCTTAATACTCTCCACAAGCCTCGTTCATATCATAGCGCTCTGGAAACACCGTGGAGGGGAGCTCATTCCATAGCCGGATGGTACGTGGCAAAAAAGACCTCTGAAAAGTGCCAACTAACACAGTTTTATTTATTACTAGCGACCCGCCCTCGCTTCGCTTCGGAAACATTAAAACACACATGAAACAAAAAAAAAAAATGTAGCCTATGTTCATCAGGGACAATGTCGGCTTCTAATGGAAAAATAATTTTTCAAATCGGTCCAGTAGTTTCGGAGCCTATTCGAAACAAACAAACAAACAAATCTTTCCTCTTTATAATATTAGTATAGATAGGGCCATTAGTAATTTATCACATCCAGAAGGCCGCAGACATACGGACACGCGACCAGACAGACAAACGTTCATCACCTCAGATGATGCAGATTCGGCGCTTGAGTGTAATAACATTAATATCCGGTATATTTTGCTTCTCTTAACACGGGCACTACTTGCCTCCCACCTTGCGGAAATTGGTTTATCTTATTATCAATATTTTCATTTAAATTTCAGTTGAAATTGAATGAAAATCATTTGATTATAAACTCATGACTTCATGCATAGTATATATTGTAGTAATTGTAATTGTATTATATATTTTTCTTTTTTGAAACGACAGATAAAAGCGAAATGGACGGTGGTAGTTCCCTACCCATATTTCCTTAAGGAATTTGGAGATCGATTTGTAAGTTCGGCTATCTTTCGCGTTTGAGAGCTATGTATATAGGTCGCCTCATGCAATATTCCTCTTGGATTTGTTATAGGCTTGAAATGTGTAATTTATTATTGGTTAAGATCCCAAGTGATTTCGAAGATAATTTTTTTGGGGAAAACGATAAAGGGAGGCCACCACCCAGCGGGTGAGATTGCTCGATAACCCGACGGTCCGAATGTTTTTGGTCGGTACTTGTATGTAATCTTATATATATATGTGTTAAATATCTTATGTTCTATCATAACTATCGCTACATATTCAATGTGAAATTTAGGAAAGAGTTAAAGAGTTAAACATCATTATAGAATATTATTTGTTCAACAATTATCTTGATCATTATCTTGATTTTTCCTTAAAAATACAAATAAGATTCGCAAGAGTCTACAATGCTGAAGACGATTTTAATTTAAAAAAATGTATTGGCTGTTTCAATATAATATAACCAAACAAGTCTGAATCAAACAGCTATTCCCGTGAAAATCGGTCAAAGAAAACCATTGATTACAATGTAATCCATTTTTAGGCACACTGAAAATAGCTCACCCGTATCTCTAGCGCATGTTATACTGGTACACATGCTTACATCAGCATTTATTTCAGATTGCCTTGTTTTTAAATAGGTTTCTGGGTTGCTGTTTCATAATAAAAACTTTAGCATTAAATCCAATGTTACATTTTCTATATTAAAATATATGTAATTACATTAAACCACTCCTTAGCATGTATTATTATAAATACGTTGTTTTCCCGTCATTCCATCATTTACTTGTTCTATTCATCTTTTACTGCGTCTACAATAGACATAAAGAACGGCGTAGCTTTTATTTTAATTAGATCGAGACTGCGATATCTTGTGACATTTAAATATTCAGGTATTGAGGTGTCTTACGAATTTCGACCCCACTGAACTCCAAATTAAAGGCCGGTCGTTTACCAAATATTACACAACAAAATCCAAATTCTAAAAGTTTTGTACAAATTAAAATATGCTTTGAAGACGTGAAGAGCAAGAACAGAAAATTAGTTCTTGAGAAATAATTTGCCGTATTTCAAAAGTTTAAGATGAGCTAGGTATATATGTAAATAACTTTGAACGTTTACCTACTTACAATTATTTTCTACAAAATCTTACTTAAACGCAAATATGTAAATCTACATAAATATTTATAAGTTTTAACTACAAAAATGATACTTACGAAAATTAGTACCGCACTATTATTCAAAGACCAAAGTATTGCTTTGATCATCGCAGATCAATAGTAAGAAAAAATTTTAAAAATATTGCAACGTGTCAAATATACTAATTTTGATATGTATTAAACCGCATTGTCTTCCTTTCGATTGGTTTGAAATGTTATCTAACTGCAAAACGCAATTGTATAATATCTGAAATATTATATAACCTCTCGAAGGCTGAACGTCGAGTGAATGACTGTACTTGGCAATGACACACATACATAGTTTGTTTGATCGACGATTACAATGACCCGACTTTAGCTAGTGTAGTCTAATTAGATAATCCGTAGTGACAAAACGTTTATTTAGCGGGCAATTTAATTGGGGCGAATGAGCGTCCGTTACGCCACGGGTTACACACCCTGCTAGCTAAAGTGGGTCATCATTTTACGCCAATGTCTCGTTATAATACAACAACGTGGAATATGAACAATTCCATTGTAGCAGTATAAGGTTTTTTCTTGTAGAAAATCTTTAATTATATTAGAAGCTTACGTTGCTGCATCTGTTTGATGTAATCTTTTATTTAGACATATTCAGTATCAATAATGATAGAAATCGCCTGAATGGCTAATGACACTTTTTCTTCATGAAGTAAAAACGTGACGTTTTTTCTACAAGATAAAATTGAAAGTACCACTTTTAAATGACTAACTTGATAAATAAAAGTATTTCTAGTTGTAGCGTATACTGCAGAGAACGTTGCTGCAGTGCGACAAAGCTAGAATGAAAATTATGACAGACATTATTGGACTCTCATGATACCAAGCAAAATAATCGTGGAAATTTTAAACCAACTTACTTGTACAATACATATAATCAAATCGGACTAAAAATATATTTTGTCTGTAGGTATATGTAAATGTTTAAGCTCTATCAAAATATCGTGTCATCGCACTTTTGTTTATATTCAGAATTCTCAAATACGAATAAACATCTGCAAAATTTATTGAAGCACCCTGGTTTGACATGAAAAATGAGTTCCTTCTACACAACCAGCATGTAATGTTAGTGATACTATTCTAAGCACGTAGTTGCATTATGATTCTATGTTTACTATATCGTTACGACGTTAGCTTAGTTATGGTAATTCTGAGTGCGGTACCGTCACGAAACTTCCCATCTGTGGCGTAACCGACGATTAATATTCAAGACACGGTCCGAGCAGTCAGTCATTCGCGATGCAAAATGACATGTTAGTACACGCAGACCAAACTGCATAATACGTTTTTCCTTTTAACAAGGAAAAATCAATTTTAATTTAAAATCGGAAGCATCAGTGTTTCTGTCTTCATTTTGAGATACAACTATTAATTAGGCACTTTTTATCATCTATAGAATTTATTAGAACACAAAAATTAACATTTTCTTTGGGTTCCATGAGTACTAGACATGGTTAAAACTACGAAACACTCGAAATTGAAACCCTAAAAGCAGCTTGAGTTATTACATAAACAATGTTAATTTATGGTTCGTTTTTTTTTATGGTTGGTTCGCTGTATTTATTAGGTTGTACATTGTACAGGAATGAAATGTCCATTGGCCTCCGTTTAATACGTTTTTTAGGTCATATCTTAACGACAACAATCTGTTCGGATATTAATCATAACATACGAAAACGCAGAAAGCCCAGGCGGTCGCGAATCGCCGCTACGACCTTTAGTACCATCTATCCGCGGTTATATATCTTTGCTTTTTCTCATAACAATAAGTCCGTTCGGATTGAGGCCACCTTAACTCCTATTTCTGGCGAGAAATAATAATGCGTTCCTCTTTAAAACGTTATTTCAATACCATTGAATTTTAACGATGATTATTTTATTTATTTTAATTTTGCGTGTTTTGATTTTTATTACACGATGTTATTCCTTCACCGTGGAAGTCAATCGTGAACATTTGTTAAGTAGGTATTTCACTAGAAAAATTGATACCCGCCTGGGATTCGAACTCCGATGCATCGCTCAATACGAATGCACCAGACGTCTTATCCCTTAGGCCACGACGACTTCATGCCGTACTATGGTGATATTATGTACGAAAATGTCGTTGACGAGAAACTTCTTTTAATTATTTCAGATATAGGTTGGCACTGTAGACGCACAGTTTTGATCTTCAGCAAGAAACAAAACTGCATTACTATGAAATCATTGAAATCGGAAAGCACATTAGCAATTATTGCATGTTATTAAAATAAAATCATTCCTCTTGATAAAAAATCAGTGAAACCAGTTCTTTAAATCGTCCTTGCCCGCGCCGATTGCCATGTAGAATTTTAAGGCAACGATCATGTTTTCCGTAATTTAGTAGGTATACACTTCAACCTGTAACTCTGTGTTTCTTTTTTTTAAATACACCTTGACCACAATGAAACCTTGATACATTATTGCAGCAAAAGTACATTGTTGCTTAAAGTTTGGTTTTGTTTGATCCAATTTCTGCCCATGCATAGGTATTTCGTACAATAATAATTGGACTACAGTTCGTTTTATCACTAATTTTTGAGAAAGGGAAAGGATAGAACCCGATTTTTACCTTCAACTTTCATTAAATACACCAAGAAAAATGAAGAAGCCCTGCCAATAGTAATTTGCTGTAATAATTAGTAATAGTAGCTGGAAGAGGCCGGAGCATTCTTGTAACTTTTGTACAATAGTCATAAAGATAGACATGGTATCGCGGACTCAAATCTCCGTAAGCGCTGCATTAGCATGTAGATTATTCTGTATAGCAGTAATTTCGTTGATATGGGTCGTTTACCTTAAGCAAAGTTTTTAACGTCGCTAATAATATAATCACTATGTACTTCAATGTATCTTCACACATCTTGGGCTTACAATTTGTTAATTGATAGGGATAATTATATACAGGAGCTAGCATTAAAATATGAAGTAGCTTTGAAGTTCATGAACTATACACTAAACTTGTTTGGCTAAACACGAATTTCGACTTAGTTTTGTATATCCTAAAGAAAAATTAATTTAACTTACCTCAAATTTGACAAGTTTATACTGAAAATCCTGAAAGAAATTTTGAATTGACAGACATGTATTAATAACAATCTATACTAATATATAAATCTATAGTGGTTTTTACGGATGTTCCGTTATAACTACTGAACCATGCATCCGATTAACTTGAAACTTGGTATCCATGTAGAAAATACATGTAGGTACTTAACGGATAGGCTGATATTTATATGAGTTGGACTCCCTACACCAGTTGCGGGGTTATTAATGATGAGAATCTTTGTGGGGATGAGAAATAATAATGTTAATTTTAAATGCCCAGCGAAGCAAACGGACGGGTACAGCTAGTACTAGATAAGCCTTAATTTCATTATGATTTGCTTTATAACAAAATTTTGGTCATCTTTATATTTTTATTATTACAACTCACTTTTTGTACCTTCACGTTATATTTCGCCATTAATTTCAATTTAAGTATACACTACCCTACTTTTTCCTATTTTATGTATACAACGTGCGGAATTACAGGAAAAATGAGACATCAGAGGCCGCCCACGTCCGTTCGCTTCTTCGGAGCTTGCCAAGTATCCGGGGTTTATATGGACTTGCCTTCCCATGCATTATTTTCATATTTACAGTAGTACAAAAGATGACACATTTATTCCCCCAATAGGAATAAAAGTTTGAAGAAACTCCACAAAAATGATTCGTTACAAATTTATTAATAAATGTATCTTCTCTGTTGATTTTTTTACTTTGCTTAGACAGTTGAATGAGTTCACGGCTCACTGAGTGTTAAAGGTAACCGGAGCCCATGGACATCAACAACGCAAATGCGGTCACTCATCTTGAGACACGAGTTCTAAGTCTCGTACATCGTTTTTCTTTATGATTGAAGGATTACTGGTGGCCCGGATGCTTTTCCCGTTTCACAGGACGGCTGGCCGAACAAGAGCTCAGTCAGGAGGGGTGGGATTTGCTAACAGTTATCCGAGCGCCTCCAAAGGACACCTAAAAACTCTAGAGTAGCTGCTTCGCAAATGAATCTACTGCCGGATCGGAATCATGACCCGCTGAGAAGACCCGGCGAAAAACTCAGCGGGCTGATGTTTAGGTTAGGTTGCACGTTGAATTCTTTGTCGAGTTCGACGAATACGGTTACCGGAGTCCCTAAGCCTGCTCCTAGTGTTAGAGCTAAAGGTGTCTAATACAAAAGCTATTGGATCTGATGGATCCGTAAGGACTTGACTGCTGCCCCGCCTTCAAACTAGAACTCATTACGCTTCACAGCCAAAATAGGCAGGGCGGTAACGCAAAATAAAAATGTATTTATGCGCAAGAACTGTGAACTAGTGAACTAAACAGTATCAACAAGATCCAAATACTTTACCCATCAGTAGGAAAATGGAATAGTGTTACTAAGCATCAATACTTCACAAAAAGTTGCAAAACTTTACCATTTTGTCGCGACTACAAGAGACATACTCGTACTTCGAAACTTGTTTATAAAGTAGTTTTACGATACGAAAACTGTTCAATTCAAAGCTTCGTGTACTGCTGCTAAATTTTGTATTTATTTAGCAAGCAAATACAATTTTAGTTTTCAAAACACATCGAACCAGAGTCCCAGACTAGGAATTACTAAGCCAGGCATTCTAGGTCATGTACTGCTAGGTCACGAGTCTTTAACCTCAATAATGCTTCAACGGCCGACAATGTGCCGGCTCAAAAAAAAATCGAATAGGAACATTTACAAATCCAGGCCTTGCGAGTCTTTAGTTTTCAGATCTCATAAAGAAATTTAATTCTACTCTGGAAACACAATCTAAGTTCGGTCGCTAGCTATTATCTTTTATTTCTAAAAACATATTTTCTGAACGTTCTTATAGTTTTATACGCTAGCCTAATAGCGTAGCTGGTGTTAACTGCTTATAGAAGCCCATAGAAATGCTAACTTTAATAGCGTTGTCTACCTAGAGACGAAGTCTCAAATGTATTGTAATAAAAGGTGTTCTACTCATCGATCGATCGATCATACGATCTGTATGCAGCTTCTCCTCAAGTACTTCGGACACGTGGCCAGACGAAATTCTGACAACTTGGAAAAACTAATAGTTGTAGGTCACGTGGAAGGAAAGAGAAGTCGAGGAAGATTGCAAACCAGGTGGACGGACATTGTCAAGGAGGCCACAAACACCAGCGTCCCGGGCGCCATCAAGCGGGCCGAATGCAGGCAACATTGAAGGAAGTTGGTGCAAAAAGTAGACCAAGGTAGTCACGACCTTCAGTAATGGGGAAGCGACGAAGAAGAAGAAGACTCATCAACTTAGAAAGTACCAATGCTCACGCAAGAATCTGTAGGATAACTTAATAAAATAATTTTTTTCAATTTTGCGGGTATGTTCTTAATACACAATGTCTAATTTATGTGTATTATCTATGCACAATGTTACCATCGTGAAAGATGTTCGTGGACGTCGTGCTATAAAAACTGACTGAAAATCACCTTTATTGTTACTTTCTATACGTCTGTTTATTTATTTGAACTTTCGAGCCTCATACAAAAACCAGTTAACTTTTTTGGGTTGTATATATGAAAAAAATATTTTCTCGCTCCAATAACATGAAACGGCGTAACAAATAATATTTTTCCAACTTTTTCCTTTTTCGTTTCTTGTCAACACAGTGCTACCAGTATTTTATGGGGAGTCAGTTCCCATATGAGACATATATATTAATATTTCGCGAGTAAAACTCCGAGACAGATCTAGGAATAAATATTTCTGACGCGGTGAATAGTTTTTGGTGTGACTCATTTACAACCTATAGCGAATGTACGGGTACATTCTCGACAAGTATTGCCATCAATATTATTTTTAGCACGATTACATTGTAACACTATGACCTACATACATAATTTTATGAATTATTACATGTGGTTGCAGTCAAAATTATTACAAAAAAGCATACATCAACTATTTTAGACCAAAAGTTGGTATTATAGTCACACAGCTTTCTCGTGCTTATTATTGTATCGGCCGAAAAAATAATATCTGAAGCCATAATGATATTTGTTCGTCTACGTTGTTGAAGAGTTGATACTGGCTTTTGAAGCGGCCCAATTTGGTATTAAACTTCCATCCTCGACTTATTTTCGGTATGTTATCTTCTAATTTGACACATCAACATACGTACGTGATTCTATCATGTAAGAGGAAAGGTTTTAAATTCACGGACAGCCTTAACTGATTTTCAGGCCAAATTTGACTCAATTTATTGCTATTGCGTCGTTTGGGTATTTATGTACTACGCGCATACCAAGATCGCTTGATATCCGTCTGCACCAAGCGTAATGTCCTTACAAAGCTTTCCAACCTGTCTCTCTAAAAATAACTCAACTAGAGTGCTTCTAGCAGAGGTGCTTCATTAACGTTGTGATATCTATAACCTCTATAAAACAGTAACATCAGACAGACTCGTGAACTGGTCACCATACTCGTCGTATAGTTTGACGTGACACTTAGTCCATAACATCAATCATTCGTTTCTCGCCGGATCTTCTCAGCGGGTCGCGATCCCGATGCAGTGGTGGTCATTCTCAAGCAGCTGATCTTCAAATGTCCCAGTTGTGAGCAAGCATCACGAATGTGTATTGAATATATACGAATATACGGTTCGAATCCCGCCAAGGAAAGATATTTGTATGATAAATATAAATGTCTTTTCCAGGGTTATGGATGTATATTAAATATATGTATGTGTATAATAAAAATCTTACATTTATTTCCGTTATCTGGTACCTGTAACAGTTCTTTACGAACTTATCACGGGACCAGTTAACGTGGCGTGATTGTTAGTAAATATTTATTTATTATTTATTATTTATTTTATTTATTTATTATTTATATAAAAAAACCTTTGAGAATGGATCAAAATAAAGTTTATAAATTCGATATTATAACGGTTGGGTTTATAGGTTTCAAAATCATTGGTCTGGAATTTAAGCACGCTGGGAGAAATACGTTTTTAATAGACACTGAAGGTATTTCTTAAGTCAGGAAATATAACATTAAATAATAAATAAATAGACGGTATAACACAGCTTACATCAGCTATTACGAATAGGTTTTATAGGTAAGTATTCACCAGAAAATTCTTTGATGTTGTTTGTGAGAGAACTGAATTTTACGCAGTATATCATTCAAGAAATGACTTCTGCGAATTGTTACAACAATTTTCGATAATCTTTTGGATGTATTATAATCTAACGCTTCGAAATATTCATACTTCATGTAATTTCGGTACCAAAAATTTATACCATATTTATCAGAGAACAATGTTTATCATGAATGAACTGGCATGCATATCAGAAGAGTGCGGTCACGTACCGAACCGGTTCCACGACCCTTCCACCTACGAGGGCGTTCACATGATTTACTGTTTCATTGTAATTTGGATAAACGATCCCTTTTGCTGCATGAAGCTAGATTAGTCCGCAGCATGCTATTTCTTCTTGGGTCAAGTACTGGATTTTTAAGTGAGCGGTGATTTCTCAATTGTCGTTTGGAATAAATAAAGTGTAGTAAGGAGCGTCAACTATAGCTTAATGTACATTGGATACATATGCATTATCGGGTTAGCTGGTCTAGGTTTTCATTATACTACCTGGAAATATGATCAAATAACTCAACTATGCTAAAGAGATCGATGCAAAGAAATGCTTTCGAAAGCCAGAAACTATTTAGATTATACGTTGACTATCGATAAATGTGGCATCTTATTATTATAGTAAACTGACCTGTTCATACGATGAATCTAATAATAAATATATTTTATTATCTTATATATAAAGTTTCCGTGTCACAATGTTAGTTACCATACTCCTCTAGAAGGATTTGACCGATTTTTATGAAACTTTATATGTATGTTCAGTAGGTCTGAGAATCGGCTACTATCTAATTTTCATACCCCTAAGTGATAAGGGTTGTCCACCACTATAATTTTTTTTGGACAATTTTTTTTGTTATTATGAGGTATTATGTGGTTGAATGAGGTTTTTTTTACACTAGAAATTCCCTATAAATCTTATATAATAATATGGCAAAACGACGTTTGCCGGGTCAGCTAGTCGGGAGAAACTTCGCTTGCATAGTAACATAGTAACCATAAGAACAATTAAGGTTCATCATATTTCATGTCTAAGATTTTCCAACATCACGCATTCAGAATAGATTTTTATTGGTTGAACTACTTAAAACTAAATTTTAGCGTTGAAATATCTCCATAAATAACCTTTATGTTTCGATTGCAACGGTATTATTTTCAGTCACTTTTTTTAACAAGACTGCCGTTTTAAACTTCTCTCTCACCACTAACGCACTTCTAATACGTGTTATAAAACAAAAATAAAAGCAAATTGATACATCCTCAACCGATTTGTCGCGCAAACGTCCGATTAGGTCACGAGCGTTCAAGGGTACCAGGACATTACGGTTCGTATCCGTCGCGATTGAAACAGGTTCTGCATTTCTCTTCGGCCCTTCCATTCGCTGGCCCATTTTCATTACAACAGATCTCGTTTGCCACTTCCAAGTTATATTTACCGATAGTATTTTAACTACTAATAGGTTCTATTTATATTTCGAACACAGTGAGCATCAATTAAAAGCTTGAACGATTATATTAGGCAACTAGCGACCCGCCCTCGCTTCGCTTCGGAAACATTAAAACACACATGAAACCAAAAAAATAAAATAAAAAAAAAATAAAAAAAAGTAGCCTATGTTCATCAGGGACAATGTCGGCTTCTAATGGAAAAAGAATTTTTCAAATCAGTCCAGTAGTTTCGGAGCCTATTCGAAACAAACAAACAAACAAATCTTTCCTCTTTATAATATTAGTATAGATATAGACTAGCGACCCGCCCTCGCTTCGCTTCGGAAACATTAAAACTCACATGAAACAAAAAAAAATTTTAAAAAAGTAGCCTATGTTCATCAGGGACAATGTCGGCTTCTAATGGAAAAAGAATTTTTCAAATCGGTCCAGTAGTTTCGGAGCCTATTCGAAACAAACAAACAAACAAACAAATCTTTCCTCTTTATAATATTAGTATAGATTGAATCTTAATTTACTGCGTGAATGTAACATAGCTTTTCCTTTTTTGTACAAGTAGTACGTTAGAATTAGAACACATTGAATGATCAACCAATAAATGTGATTAAGTGGTATCATATAATCAGTTAGAGCATTGGCATCGTGTTTTCGTAACAATAAAGAAGCTCTTAGTATCAATCAACTTAAAGACCTTAAAGATAATCAAACAAAAAACAGAGGTAAGACAAACTTAGCTCGCCACCCTCCATATATGTATGTACCTGCCGCGAGACAGTCATTCTGGTTTGACGGGTGGGAGAGCCGTTACGTAACACAATCAAAAGCTCAACCTCTTTTCTAAAGACGGGTGATACCGATGTTGTGACGTCATGGGCTCCGGTAGCCAAACAACAATCGACGGCTAAAACTAGTCTACGCATACCAGTGACAAATAAAAAAGAGACAGATCGATAGAGGTGCGTTTGGAAACAACAGAACGGCGCTGTTCAAATATTCAGATTACAAACATTACTAACATCTACTAGTAAAAGTACGAATTGTGGGTAATTGTACGAAAATATCGATTTGAATAATTAATAATATGTGATTAATCGCGGGCCACCAATTTTTAATGATACAATAACAGAAACTTTTCGTCGAGTGTATAAACTGTGCAAAGTTTCATTGCAATCGGATAAATGTTTCACGATAATAGAAACATACACATTTGTATTTACATAGATAACATTACAATTGAACGCATGTGTATACAACCTACGCTCCGGGTATATAGTCTTAAAAACTAGTTAAAGACGATAAACATACATACGCTAGTAGGATTCGTTGTGTTCAAGCGAAGCTGACTCATCGTCGCAGTACTATGACCAGTCTGCCCACGCTTTCTCGACGAAGATGAGACTCGTTTATCACGTGATTTATATATTTGAATTATATTCAAACTTTATTAGTTACTGCAGTTCCAAATTGTGCTTAACGATAGTGTTGAATACGAATAAATTGAATAATGTATCAATAACTAGATATTTATTGGCCAATAAATTTCATATAATATCCATAACACCACAGCTTATTCTCCGGAAAATTATTTAGTCGTTTTTTTACGACACCCAAGGAAAGAGATGGGGTGTTTCTGTTCAAGGTCGATACCGCATGACCTCCATAGAAAATCTTGTCGCCAGACGCTTTCGGTAGGCAGCGGCTTGGCTCTGCCCCTGGCATTGCTGAAGTCCATGGGCGACGGTAACCACTCACCATCAGGTGGGCCGTATGCTCGTCTACCTACAAGGGCAATAAAAAAAAGTCTATTTCGTTGATTTTTTACATTTACCACATCTCTACGTTTTACATTTATCTTTCTAATCACCACCCTGCCTATTGCTGCCGAGAAGCAGTAATGCGTTTCCGTTCGAAGGATGGAGCAGCCGTTATACTGTAAGAACTGAGACTTAGAACAAACTCGTTCCTCAAACCCCAATTTGATTCGTGTCACCTCACATACTCGCAAACTTCTGCAAAATTTAATGTACATAATTGCCCGTACAAACATTTTTCCAACCAAGATTTTAAGATAAGTCATTTTTTTAAGTAGAAACCCCGAGGCGATGGGCATGCGAAATACCTGATTCAAATTTATCAAGACATAGATAGACATATCGTTACAACTAACAGTTTTCTCAATATTAACATTGCTTGTACACCACGCTCAGAAATTACCGTAGCGAAGTTCGTTCACACAGACTGTACTGCAAGGCATGTCCGGGCAAAACTGGTGAAAACTGGGTAGTTTTCGGCGAATTCCGGTGACGTGGGTCTCTATAATTTAATTATCTGATTACCTTGCCTCTTTTATCAGCTCTCGGCAACTTTTGATTGACAAAACAATTTACGCCATCTTCTTCTTGCCCTTATCCCACTATGCGGGGTTGTCGCATGTGATGTCATCTTTTTCCAATTAGACGTATCATGTGAGAAGCCTATCGCATATCCTCTTTCACACAGGCCATCCATGTATATTCAGAACACTCCCTCTGTGGAATTAGACCGCTCATATCTTCATAGGTGTCTTAAAAGTTTTGTAAAGGATCTCTTCTGACTAACATCCTAAGCCAACGATAGTATTCACAAGGAGGGCTCTCGTCAGCCAGGTCAAATCCCTATGCAGTATGACAAAACAATTTACGTGTCAGAATTAATTACATTTCAGCTTAACCACAACTAGCACATTTCTGCATATAATTCAAACGCATCGCTGTATCAATAGCGGTAATTCAAAGGGTGCGCGTTACTTTCATCAGGGGCCCGATACCCGGAGGGTTCGGTTATAATAACACGGATTACAATGCGCTGCAGAATCATATTCTCTCGTGTGAATCGTAAAAAAAAACGACATCGTGTGTTCGTTGTTAAATTAGTTCAACGCTTTACATTCTATTAAATTGAATTTTTAGTATCCAATAGTTTCTTTCACCAAAATAACTTAAAATAACGAACACTTAAACACCTCCTGCGTTTTTTTCTCAAAAATAAATCTAAAGCTTGCACGTACATTTTTATTTAATTCATTTCTAGGCACCACGGCCCACCTGATAGTGAGTGGTTACTGTCGTCCATGGACGTCAGTGATGCCAGGACACAATTAAGCTGCTGCTTTTACGGAATTTTGCGAATGAAAATTAATGAAGTTATTGGTGATTCCCTCAGCTGTTTTTATCCTCGTATTAAGCGACCCTGAAGCAGAATTCGTCGCTACTACCCAGAAACGTTACAGGCATCCACAACTGCGTCAAGAAACCAAACTTTCCATACCAATATTATCCGGTTCTATTTCTATTTCCTTTGAGCGCTATTTACTAATTTCACAGAAGTGCTATATCATACTTTAGGGATAAAGTCGAGTGATTTTAGTATTTGGTTTAGATTTTTAAACAAAACTTGATAAGATACTAATTTTTCTCTACAAATAATGAAAAGCAATTGAATTTTTTTTCAATTTAGTAACGAACAAGGTCACGGCCCATCTGGTGTTAAGTGGTCACCGGAGCCCACCTTGAGACATGAATTCTAAATCTCAGTTTTACTTTTTTTTTTTTTTTATTGCTTAGATGGATGGACGAGCTCACAGCCCACCTGGTGTTAAGTGGTTACTGGAGCCCATAGACATCTACAACGTAAATGCGCCACCCACCTCGAGATATAAGTTCTAAGGTCTCAGTATAGTTACAACGGCTACCCCACCCTTCGAACCGAAACGCATTACTGCTTCACGGCGGAAATAGGCGGGGTGGTGGTACCTACCCGTGCGGACTCACAAGAGGTCCTACCACCAGTGATTACGCAAATTATAATTTTGCGGGTTTGGTTTTTATTACACGATGTTATTCCTTCACCGTGGAAGTCAATCGTGAACATTTGTTCTATACTTGCCTGTGGGATTCGAATATCGGCATAGTCGCATCGCTAGATACGAATGCACGAGGCGTCTTATCCTTTAGGCTACGACAACTTTAACATTTCGATCATTCGAAATATAAAAACGATTATACATTAAAAATCGTATTATATCTAACCATGGCAATGACACACGGATATGAACAATAGTCATAATAACCGCGAAACGCCTTCGTGTAAACATGGCGTCCTTGAATTATCAATAAATCAATGTAGTTGAATTTCGTCGGTTGAACCACGTCAGTGGGTAAAATAGAACGAACATTATCATGATGTTCGTGCTTGTAAAATATTAACTCAAAAGTAATTAAATAAGTGAATTAAAAAAAAAATATTCTATTGTTGTTTTGATGTAAACGCGAAAACAAACTAATTACGTAATTAAAAATGACTTTTCGACGTTTGATTTGGCGTTTTTTATTGTAATAATATATTATTACAACAAAAAAACAGTTTCAAATTTGTCTACGACTCGCGAAAACCGAAGAAAATACTAAATTAATGACGACTAAAAATATATATCACTTTTCAATTAAAAAGTAAATCTGGACAAGTTAGATACAAACAATGCGGATGCAGACAGACCCGACTGTCCCTAATTTCTCACGGTTGTGAAGAGCACGTCACACGCATTTTCTATAAGGGCCTGCTTGATGTATGTACATGCAATTTACAAATTTACAATTTGATTGTTTATATTTTATTTATTTATTTATTAATGCTTTATTTCAGTTTTTTTTTTAAAACCATAACATTTTGTTAGTAATAATTACTTATAATCTATGTTAGTAACTTAAAAAATCTAACACATAACTATCATTATATACATTTTATACCATTATATATATTTTTTTTTTCTCCTTCCAAGTGCCTACTGCCAAGGCTATTGATCAGCAGTCCCTCGATCTTGCTCGATATGATTCTCAAAAGACTGTTGCCATATATAAGTATAGATTAGCTAAAATCTTAAATGGGGAGGATGGTGGTCCAAAACGCGTGCAAGTTAGGCACTTTTAGTGAATTCGATTTTTATTACACAATGTTATTCCTTAACCGTGAAATTAGTTCGCGAACATACCTTGCGTATTTGCTTCGAATTTTTTTACCTGTGTGTGGTATTGGAACACCGATACATCGCATCACTTGAAGTATACACCGGGCACCTTATTCTTTCGACCCCAGCTTCAAGCGTTACCTCTAACGCCTCAATAAGGCGATGTATTATGTTAATTCAAAAATTATAAGCGTCTTTTAAAGTTAACAATTACTATAATATATTACAACATACAACCAAAGACTACACAATGTAGCATACGCTGTTCAATAAAACTTGTATTTGTCCCGTTATCGCGTCAAAACAAACAATAGAACCAATTGAATAGAAAGGAAACACGGTGTCGTTACTGTGGGAGCCCTGTCAACAAATATCAAAGCAATAACTGTACCACGTTCCGCACCATCTTTGTTGCATGTAGGTCAAAACTTCCCTCGTACGAAGACTTGAATACACCGAAGACAATGTTGAGTTTGTAACAAAATCGGACATTATCCAATTTAATGTTAAATAAACTTTTTTTGGAACAAAGTTCCTTATGGGACGATGCTGAGGGGTACCCTAACCGGGAAAAAACGTCCGTAACGTAAGATTTTTATTAGTAATTCACACACTTAACTTTGTAATAACGTCCAAAAATAACATCTTTTTTTATCATTCATTGACCACGATCTCAGAGCGTTCGTTTGCGCAATACACTAACTTTTAAGCAAACAGTCGTGAATGAAGTGTACCACAATAAGTTCGCACGTTACCGAATTACCGTGGGTTGTTGCGAAACCTCCAGTTTTATTTTCTTTATACCTCGAATAGAACTTAAAATTAATATTTTTATAATAAGGAACTTCGTTCCTTACCGGTGTCCCACGACACCACACATCTTTTTTTTTACTCATTCGACTTCAACAACGTAAAATGAGATATCATCAAGCAGTCAAAGTTAAATAAATACCTATGCACTATTAAGGGTAGTTCAATAGCTATCATCTAGCTAGCTGATTTACATAAAATTTAAATGGGACCTCATGAGAAGCACCAGGTCTAATAAAAGAATCAAAACCGGTTCACCCAGCAGAACATTCTGAGTTACACATATATAAAAATACAGATAAATTGAGAACATCCACATTTTGTTCGAGTCGATCAAAAATCAACACAATTTGAAATTTAAGCATTTAAGTAGGTAATAGAAATGTTTTTTTAGACATTTTTTTATTAGCTTATGCTGTCAGATAGGCAAGCAGTTTAAACTCAAACGTCGCCCACGCCATTAACAATGTAAACAATATCGTGAAAACACAACATGTTATACAAATTTTCAGTAAAACTGCTTTAAGGTGTCGAAATGAAAATCAAAATGTTCCTTTATTAAAATAGGCTCTTCATTTTCACGTTTCCGATCCGGTAGTAGATTCTGCGAAGTACTACTCCATTGTTAGCAACATTTGCTAACACTGGCCCTAGCAAGAGCCCCGTGAGGTCACCTTTTTTTTTTGCACTTGTAGGCAGACGAGCATACGGCCCACCTGATGGTGAGTGGTTACCGTCGCCCATGGACTTCAGCAATGCCAAGGGCAGAGCCAAGCCGCTGTCTACCGTTTGAACCTACACGATAAGGAGAATCTGAAATAGCCTCTCAAGGCTATCAGCATAGGTAGGGAGAAAAAAAGCATAGCCTAGAATAGCGTCACCCGATCTCTTCCCGCGGGTGTTGTTAAAAGCGATTAAGTGATTCACCGGAGATCGAGCAACAGTGTTCGGAGAATTAAACCAACGTACGGCGATTGTTAATCGGTAATTACTTATAATAGGATACGATTCTAAGTCCCAATGGGTTACTACTATTTCGGCTATCGGCCGCGAAACATTTATGACGTTCCTAATCGAAGGGTCGAAGAGCTATTGCGTAGATACCATACTATACAATTGAGATATAATATTTATAATGGACTCAAGGTGGATGGCGGCGTTCATCTCGTGATGGGTTGGACAAGAAACTGCTTTGGACAAGGGGAGCGTGTGCTCGTTTATCCGCCTGCGCAATAAAATAAATAAAAAACTACAAAGTGGTAAGCAACTTCAAATAGGTTCTTGGCCAACAGATAACCCTCTCGGTGTACTGGTCATCAAAATTATTTCTTGGTTCTAAGGCAAGCAGCAATCTTTCTAAATAATTATTACGTGATTAAAATGCGTATGCGAACCTGTGTAAAGTCAAAGCAACAAATTTTATAGTCTAATTTGTGGTAAGACATGACTTGACTTCCGGCCTATTGCTGTCACGAAACAGACGTGCTTTCCGGTTCGAAATATGAAATAATCATCATTAAATATTATACGTAATACACATATGCAATTATGTATTATCTTCACTAAGTTTTAATATATACATGCGACACCAATGATCGTATTAAGAATATATACCTACGTATAAAATACTACGTTAGAATGTGAACAGAGAAAATTACAATCTAGAGTCTAGATGGTAGATCGATACACTGCTGAAGTTATTTTTGTTGCCTATGCACTAACGCATTACTCAGGCTACCAACCTCATCTAGGCACTCGTCAACACTTTTACCTTAAACCTTCTTTTCCATGTTTTCAGAACATTATGAAGTTATAACACTTACTGTTTTTGTCCCTTTCCTAATGATGAAATGATTATTGCTTAATACTACTTGATAGTAGTAATAATAATTTAAAGTAGGCACCTACATACAACAAAGTGATTTTTGGTGTTCAATAAAGCGAATCATGGCTATTATACAATTGGTTAACGGCGAAAGTGTATGGCCAGCGAAAGTGCTGGTCCATTTTTTCTGTCACGATTGTTCGGCAGTGCAGCATGTCAATAATAGTATTTAGAAGGTCAAAATTTCTCTAGCACAATACTTTTGTTTTGACAACAAACCACTTCATGAATAGTGAAATATCATTAGGGTAAATTCCCACGCGGAGTCAGTCAAATATCGAAATATGAATAAATCTGTGTATGTAACCGGCGTCCAAAAGCAGGAAAATCCTAGCTCGGAAGATTTGATGGTAGCTAAATCTTAAGACATTTTCCATTGTCCGCTTAGGTATGTCAAAATTACCATTTTCTGTATTCAAAACACAACACGTTTGATATTTGATACTGAGAACTTTATTACCCCTATTATTCGTTGTATAGGAGAGAGAATATACGCAAAAGAAAAATCTTTGACACATTTCAGTCAAAAGTTTGAAGTATAACCATACCATACAGTTTACGCTTATGACAATGTCTATGATACTGTTTGTAGAATAGATCACCTTGTTTTCTGATATTATATGTTAAAAAAATAACATAATATTAATATAAAATTAGCTGAATTCACATTTTGGTGAGCTTTGATTACATATAGAAATATGGTAACTAAAATATTGTTTTAAAGACATCACAGCAAGCATAAGTAATATTGTGGTCATTTACTGCTCCTAGTAATTAACCTTGGACGCTTTTAAAGTGAAAGGGCGATTATGGTCTGTATGAAAGTATAGAGCAATGTTTGAAATAACGATTTATCACTCTCATATAATGCTAAGAATACTTTCGCAAATGGTTTTATTTTTTTGAGAAACAAAACAAGAGATATTTTCCGTCTATAATATTTTTCTTTACTTAAATTTTTTTGTAACTGTTTCACCTGCTACATTTTTAACGAGAGTATCTCTATTTCAAGCCTAAAGAGTAATCTTATCGTGTATACATTATTTACGATCTACTTGTTTGTCTCAGTGAAGCTGTGTTACTTATGTTGTGAGATCTTGAACCTCGGAAACCTGTCCGTGCTATCAACGCTTAGAAACTATCACAGGTATTCTCATTTATACATTTGTTCACTAATTTCGATGATACTATAAGTAAAAGAGAAAATAATTAATTTATAAGACGCACAAAACAGCAACATATATAATATGTATTTCATACGCAAACTCATATAATAATATTTTTTCGTAGCAAACGGAAACATAACGAAATATATATTTTTTTTTTATTTTTTTTTTATTGCTTTTTTATTACTTCGATGGGTGGACGAGCTCACACCCCACCTGGTGTTAATTGGTTACTGGAGCCCATAGACATCTACAACGTAAATGCGCCACCCACCTTGAGATATAAGTTCTAAGATCTCAGTATAGTTACAACGGCTGCCCCACCCTTCAAACCGAAACGCATTACTGCTTCACAGTAGAAATAGGCAGGGCATATTTATATATATATAGATATTATAAGTAACGTGAATTGATTCCTGTAAAGCATTCAGTAGTATTCACTTGTTCAAACCACGTTCAAGCCACGCTTTTTCAAACGACAACCCTCCAACGAATCATCGTGTTTCCGTTTTTCGAATGGTTGTTCCAAATTTGTTCGATGTATGTATTGAACTAGGTTGAACGCACTCGAACGGCATGCGAATCAAGAACATAAATATACGAAGCTTCTCAAAAGCAAGAATTTAATAGAACAGTTTTTATTCTTCAAGGTGAACTTATTGCGAGAGGTCAACGTTTACAAGATTAAATACGGAACGATTCGATCATTGAATGACACTGAAGCCGAAGATCTAGTTAACAAACCGCAGTTTTAGTGCAAGATACCATGATAGACAGAATTAAGGGCAGCGCTCCAGAAGTCCCAGCTCCTCTACAAAAATCTATTGAAGTGACGCGAGCAGAAGTAAATGGAGACAAAGCGTATAAGAAAGAAGAAGAGTTGTGATGAAAAAACGTGACAGGGTGTTTTTTTTTTTTTTTTTTTTTTATTGCTTATGTGTGGATGAGCTCACCCCAGCAAATTACAAAACTGAGCACCGACCAATATTCGGTTCCACTAATAATAATATTTAACGAGAAAATAGCATTCCAAAATTGTAGACGAAATTCACTTCACAAGATTCACATTTATTGAAACCTTTCTTAT
Organism: Bombyx mandarina; assembly: GCF_030267445.1. Taxonomy (NCBI): domain Eukaryota; kingdom Metazoa; phylum Arthropoda; class Insecta; order Lepidoptera; family Bombycidae; genus Bombyx; species Bombyx mandarina. The sequence continues at coordinate 4,966,957 of NC_143234.1, read as the reverse complement.
ATTTTTTGAATTAACTGCTCATAGCATTAATATAATTCCTTAAAAAGGATTACATATTTATCAAAGAACGAGAATCAACGACAAGATTAATTGTTTAAAATTTAATGTGTCAACGAACGGATTTGTGATAATGACAAACATGTGGTACTCACCTTCTATATCATAATTTCCGTCTTGACGTGTGGGAAACAAAAATAACAATGAATGAAATAATGAATACACATGTTGTGCTAGCATCGTTAGCAACGAAAAGTAATTTGTAGCTAGTGTAACCAAGCACGAATAAGTTATGATATGTACAATTTAACTAGTACAGATTTGACTTAAGCACTGTAGAATTTTATGTTAATTCGATGTTGCATTGTTTTTTCGTAAACGAATGAAAAAGATCATGGGTCACCTGATGTTAGGTGCTTACTGGAGCCCATAGACATAATATAGTGTAATTCAGTATTATTTTAATTAATTTTAACGATGCTTTATTGCATCAGACGGGTTGCCAGAACACCTATCTACCAAAAACATTACAAATATAATGCAGTTATTAACTTAGGCTGGAGTTTTACTTTACTTGTTTAAAATTAAATTTAGTACCCATAAATTGAACGCAACTCTTGGAAGCTTTCAAATTAATTGCACATACAGTAGATACAATCTAATCTGAACTTATTCGATAGCAGTTGATTGCGGCTGTATGCTCTTGAGAATTACGTCTATTCAAAACTTCGATAGCCATTATGTCAAGTACAGCTGGCGGCTTCCGACGAAGATCTGGAAGTAGGTTAAGACCCTTTTGTGCCACTATAGTTCACTATACTATAATGTTGTCAGTTCATTGCACGAACCCATGAACAGATGCAACATTTATCCCATAGATGCCATCTATGAGAAATACGGGGCGGGGCACTCATCACTTTTCGGGAATTCGATTTTCGTAAGATTAGATAATAATGATTTTTATTTCGGTTTATCAAACAAATGTATATCTCAGTTACACATTTTAAGCAAAAACATTTTGAAATATCTTCCGAACTAATTTATTATAAGCAAATGAAATCTAGACCAGACAGACGCAACTTGTTTTGCACGAGACTATAATATACTGCTTATATTCGAAACTAGAAAGTACTGATAGGCCGTTGTTGAACATTTGCATTGTAAAAACTCAGGTGCGTCCAGATGGAATGAAATGAGAAATCGATCACGCAATGACCATCTATGACTTTAAAGTTATAGCTAAGTACAATTGAAACAAAAAAGTTTTTTTTCCTTTAATCTCTAAAAATATTACTTATCCAAAGTGATTTGATTGCATATCATTTTCTTATTAGTGACGCATTAAAACCAAAATATAATAAAATAGTTTTACTTCCATAAACACATTCTTGTCGTGGGGTCCAGAACACATAACGACACTAACGTTTTGATCCAGTAAATCCTGTGACAAATGGCTGGATAATAATATAACGACCTATTCAACCGTGACTATGCATATTATTATTCAATATTCTTTGCATGGAACAATGAAACGTATGCAATATTGCAGCTGCCATGCTTTGGTAAGCACACAGACGTTTGTTTTTTTATTGAATAGGTAGATCTGAATACCTCCCTTCTATGAAGTGGTTATCGGGTCTCATAGACGTGACATACTGTACAGATGGGAAGGTATGCTTGCATGGCGACAAAAATAGGCAAGACGGGTTTAGATTCGATTATGTTTGATGCGCTCTTTTGGATATTTATGTTTTCATATCAAATTCAGCAAAATCAATATCTCAGCGTAACTAGCCTTTCTATCCAAATTAATTAAGTTATGAAGGTCAAAGTTTGAAAAACATTAAGCCGTCAGTCCGACAATGAGTTTATATAAAAGGCAAAAACTAACGGACGCAAAAAACAAAGACATTAAAAACTTTCTTCTTTCGCCATTTACTGTCTAACGGCTCGAACAAAAGTTCTATAGACGCGACCATAATAGCTATAGATTTTATTTTTAAATAGAGTTGTCAACGACTACAAATAAAGTGTGGGTATGCTCCAAAATTAAGCATATAACATTAAAAAATTACTGTTATTGTGACATCTAAGATTAACTTAAATTAATTTCCGTAAATAATATCATATTAGGTGTGTAGTCTAAGTCATAATGTTTTAATTTAAACATAATGCTCTACTGCTTTTAATTATTAGCAGAGTAAAAATAAGAACAAAAGAAGCAGCAGCTGGCTTATTATTATATGTTTTATTTATTTATTTTTGTATTATTTTTTACTTTAGAAAGCGCATAAGCATAAGGATCTCACAATGGTGAAAATTTGACGCGTCTGATGGCCATTAGCGATGCCAGGAGACCAACCACTGCCTAGAACTGGAGAAAGACACATCATTTGTGTAGGTACTTTTATTTTTAACACGCTGTCCCCTCATTAAAGATCTGTAAGTTCATCTTACCAGGCGTAAAAAGAGGATGCATGTTATACTTTTAATATTTTTCGGAATCAGAATTATAATAAGTGATTTAACATAATAAATCGTCAGAAAACCAGACGACCTTGTTTCCACTAGTGTAAACCTTGCTAATTTATTCAAATTCTGATTTGAATACAAAAAATAGGTATGTCCAACATAAATGTAGCCTGGAAGCGCATACTATCTTCTCATGTTTCGGTACTGATATTTTGTTAATCCTGCTCGAGGTATTTTTATTGACAAAAATATGTAGGTAAGCTCTATATTCGTCGAGTATGTTGGTCCTTCGTTCATTGCATCAGAAGTTTATTTGCGGACTTGACACGGCCGAAATACTGTTTGTTGTTCTGATCACAGATGCTGAAGCTTACGTCATCTAAATTTAGTTTTATATTAAAGACATATCTAAAGACTACAAATAATGAAAAAATATCATAATATGAGGTATAAAATTCAGAGATGCGAATTAGATTGTATCGTTACTATTTCACCTATGTACACACCATGGTCTTATTGCTTTTGCCTTTGCCTCTATATGCCTTTTGATTATATTGGTTTACCTAACGAAGACAGTGCGCTTGGACGAAGACACCTGATTCAATTAATTTGGGTTTGTACTACTTATAGCCTTAAGCCCTTGGTCCGGTCCGGACTCCCCTTCCTATATACCTATACTATATTTAAAGCTGCGGTCATTTGATTTGGCTTCAGCAATAAAATAAATGACATAATTTTTGTATAAACGCTTTGGACACAGGATGAAATCAATTTTTCGAATTTACTGTCCTGCCGGCTGCGACGCTTTTCGTTAATTTCCGGTCTGATCAAGTGTTTGTTGCATATTTATTTTGGCACATCGTCGCAGCAATAGTCACGACTCGTAATCACAGACTCGGGGGTTCGACTAATTTAGCATTTCAATGTGAAGGTGTAATCGCATAGAGCAAAGAGACTAATTACACCACCGACCAGTATTCACTGGGAGTCGTTCTTGACCCTGTGTCAGAGCATCACTAGACCGGCGCGCTGGAGTCCGTGGACAGCAGCGCGGGCAGCTACGTACGATCACAACCTCAAGTGTTGAGAGAATTCATTCTCGGTGTGGCCACAACAGTAACGACAGTTGTCTTATAGACTTTCAGATGGTCTGTTATTATCTAGATTCCTCTACGGAGCAGACATAGGGCAAAAAAAGCCGCACTAGCAAAAATATGGATGCCTTTGAAATATTGATGTGGCGGAGGATACTCCGAATACTATGGATCAGTCCATTCTAATAGAGTTAAACATCCGAAAAAAAGGCTCTTTGCCATCTGTCAAGAACGTATTAAGTTCTTCTTCGGACACATCATGTAATTTATAACCTAGTGTTCATTTTACTCATGTCTACTGTAATTCTTTAAATCATCGTCATGTATTAACTTCATCACAGCTTCTTGAATCTTTCACTTCATCAACGAGGGTTAACTGGAAGAGAATGCCTGCATGGCCTAAGAAAATATGTACAAAATCCGTGTTCACAACGATTTCCACAAATACTTAATAAGATCAAGCTATAAAAATAAATTGACATAATTTATAAATTGACATCCTACTTATTTCTACCCTAGTTTAGTAAATGTTACATATAATACAGAATACGATTCTTTTTTAATCACAATTGTCAGTAAGCTTTTGAATGGGTTGATCTCATACTAATCTCCAATGTTAATTTATAAACATGATATTTTTATTCTCCGATATTGATGTATCATTTGGTAAAAACTAAAGCCCTAAGTACGAGTAGTTATAGAACGTACAGTGTACTGTTGTTTCAGACGTCACACATTAAATAGGTTACGATAGAATTTCTTATTACAGCTTCGCGGACACATTTTTTTAAATGTCAACATTGGCTGAATACTTTGCACTCCGGACGGAAAATAACCACTGCCACCAGCCCTGTATTAATGTTATATATAAACCTGATATTCATATTAGACAATAACCACAGATAGAAATCAAGAAAAAAACTAGGTACCTTCACCAGGACCACGTGGAATCATATTATAATTTAAAAATAAATTTAATAGTAATCTACGTGTGCATTTTAGTAAATTTAATGAAATGGCAACTTACTGATATAATTTCATTAATTAAGCAGACAATTCATTATTAGGCTTTATGGAATCATAAGACATCTTGTAAACACGCAATAGGTGTGCCCAATATAATTTACAACGCTCTTAGTATAAATAACAGTCAGTAGGTACCAGTTTTTATTTTTTTGTTGCATAAATGGATTGGCAGGATCACGGCTCACCTCATATTAAGTGGTTACCGGAGCTTATAGATAGATATCAACAACGTAAAAGACGCCACCCACCTTAAAACATGAGTCTCAATCTCTGTTATTGATTGAAAGATTAAGAGATTTTTTACATTTGCACAGCTTCTGTATTATTATTTTATAAATGACCCGCTCCGGCTCCGCTCGGGTCTTTAACAAATATTTCAATGATATTTGACGTTGTTTTATTTTTTTAAATAAAAGAACACTTCTTGCGGCGTAACTGTAATAGTTAGACATATGCTGTCGCGAAACTTTTTGTAAATAATAATGTGTTCTACAAAGTCGTAGTAAATTAAATAATTTACTACGACTTTGTCATGATCATCATCATCATAATCGGTTGCTCTTGGCAGAGCAGTCGTGGTCATGTGGAATTCTTGCTCATTAAAGCCTTAACAGATGTTTTCCACAGTTTGCGAACCGAAGCCCGGCGCACACACTCGTTAAGTGGGGTTTCCGTAAGGTCTTTCACCTGATCAGTCCAACGCATGGGGACTCGTCCACGAGATCTCTTACCATTGACCCTACCCTGAACAACAAGTTTCTCGATAGACTCTGCTGGCCGACGCGATACGTGTCCAAAATATACGACTTTGTAGAATGTACAAAAAGTGTCGCGGCAGCATATGTAATAAAATTATTCTATCATCAATAGTTTTCGCAGGGCACGCGATGTAAAGAATATTTTAGGTAATTTTTTCACACGCTGGGTTACATTATTGGAGTTTTAGTATGGATCCCAATTTTTTTTCAAAAAAGGTTATAGCCTGTGTCACTCGTGGTTGCGACTTGGACACGGCAGAGCATACGCTCGTCGCCTGCCCCGCATGGGAGGGGTGGCGCCGTGTCCTCGTCGCAAAAATAGGAACCGACTTGTCGTTGCCGAGTGTTGTGGCATCGATGCTCGGCGACGACGAGTCGTGGAAGGCGATGCTCGACTTCTGCGAGTGCACCATCTCGCAGAAGGAGGCGGCGGGGCGCGTGAGAGACGCACAATCCCGCCGCCGTCGAGCGGGGGCCAGGGAGGCGGATCTCGCCCAAGCCCTGGCCCTCTAAGTGTTTCGGGTCCCCTCACATGTCGGTCTGGGGACCGGCGAGGGGGCCTAAGAAGACGACGTGCAAGCTGCTCTGCACGCGTTTTACGCAAGAGCATCCGGGTGATGGAAGGCCGGCTATCCTCGACCCACGCTGGTTCTGGCCCAGCGGGGTATTCCGTAGGGTAACCCACTCTAACCGGCGCCATCTAGGCGGGCTTCGGACAGTCTGCCGACCGAGAGGGCTGGTGGTCGTGGCGCCGACGACCGCCAGTCCGACGTCCCGAGGGGGAGGGTGATGGGAGAGATGTGCTCCGCACTAAACGCTTCACCTTCCCCCCTTTGCCTTGTCATGAGTTCTGTCTCATGCGAGGTTTGGACGTTGGTTGTTGAGCGACAGGAGGTTTTAGTCAGTTCGACTCTGACATACCCCGCCCAGTATCCCCAGAAAAGGGCGGAAATCCGGCGATAGCTTCCAAACAGTGAAAGAATTTTTCAATTCGGTTCAGTAGTTTCGGAGCCTATTCAATACAAACAAACAAACAAACAAATCTTTCCTCTTTATAATATTAGTATTAGTATAAGTATATTGGTATAAATTCTTATTGTCTACGTAAACGTAAAGGAATAAATTGAAAATTAACAAGTTATTTGGGACAAGACTTTATGAGTTGAAAACGGGAACATTCTATAAATGTCGACCGGAAGGCCATACGTGACTGGTAACACCGGTAGCCATCTGAATGCAGTCTCCCTATAACGCTCTTCATAGCGTTCAATCGTCAACTTAATTCAACTCAATGCTACAACTGATAATTTTGTAAACTGTTCTACGAGTTACTTGATCTAAGTAAATAATCTAAATATTAATACGTGAAGCAAAAACTTTGTATCCCTTTTTACGAAAATTGCGCGGACGGAGTATGGAATTTTCCACATTTATACAGAATATAGAGAAGAAGTGCACAATGCTAATATTTTTTTAAAATAATGCATAAAAGATACATTAATAAAGAAATCATTACACACACTACTACCATGTATTTGACGCACACACGCATGCATACTATTTATTGTCAAACTTGACGTCTGTTGTCAAATTGAGATTAAATGTTGTTTGTCTATGTTAATATTTTTTATAGTGTAGTCTTGACGAAATTTGTGATTATAGAAGTATAAAATACAATCATAATATTGTACAAAGTTACAATTCCAATTAATTATAGTTGAATTTCGACTACTGCGGGACCTCTAGTAAGTATTATTTTATGCGCTCCAAAAATTAATTTTGATCTTTTTTAAGCCCAAAATGAATGAAAACAAAAGAATAAAATTACTCGACGTTTAGCTTATGGAGTACAGATTTCAAAGTTGTAACAAAAAACAAAGGCGATGTAAACGCATGGGGCCTGCTGGAGTAATTTGGCTTTGTTTCGTTTCCAGTTGGCCGCCTATTGGATGATATCACTACTGACCGTCACCTCCAAAACGAAGAAGTAAAAACAAAAGTAGTCCGGATTTTTTATTATTTTCAAAGTAAGTCCTTTTTACACGCTTTATTTTAGTTAGACACATCTATAAAGGAGGCACTTATTATATGGTGAAATTATTATTCTCTTTATCAGAAAATGTGGTTAGAAAAAAAAATCTGGTAGTGGGGATCACTTCCCATAACAACGGAATATGTGCTAAGGTTCCACGTAAAATCTACATTTTCACGAAGTTATCGATAACGAAATCTATAACATTTTTTTTTTATTGCTTTGATGGGTGGACGAGCTCACAGCCCACCTGGTGTTAAGTGGTTACTGGAGCCCATAGACATCTACAACGTAAATGCGCCACCCACCTCGAGATATAAGTTCTAAGGTCTCAGTATAGTTACAACGGCTGCCCCACCCTTCAAGCCGAAACTGCTTCACGGCAGAAATAGGCAGGGCGGTGGTACCTACCCGTGCGGACCCACAAGAGGTCCTACCACCAGTAAGAAACAATCATAAGCAACAATGTTACAATCATATACTTTTTTTTTTTTTATTACTTACACAGATACTTTAAGTAATGGTATTGTTAAGCTTATTCAAAGTCCTGCGCGGTAATCACACATTGCGAATAACTTCGACGACGTATCCTGAGAATTTAAGAGCGTTATTTCATTCATTAAGAGTTATTTTATTAGCGTAGTAATTTTAATGTAAACATATCGAACGTAAAGTTTATATTAACCGAAAAGAAATGGGCACCTAAAATACTTGTAATGACCACTAACCACTCATCAATTATAGTCGAAAAAAAATACGTACTACATTTTTCTTATTTAGTAATTTATTTTTAGTTTAAATTTTCTTTTATATCCCCACCTAAGATCATTGTACTGATAGCAGGTGATTAAAATCAACCAGCGATGTTAAAAGGTTGCATGTTTAGATAAGTCGACCGAAATACACCACTTGTACTGTACTACTCGTCAGTAAGCGATCGATTTTGTTTTCATCCTACGTCACGGAATCTTTTTGTCTGTATCGGTCTATGGCTGTTCAACGAGTATAAAATTGACATGCATTAGGCAAGATTAGAAAAAATTTCATTAAAATCAATGTCGTTAATTTTACATGTGCATTTGGCTTTGGAGGCTATAGTTGAACCAACATAGTACCTATTATAATATCAGATTTAACAACTGACAGAACTTTCGCATATACCACAATTTAAACCTAAACAACTTTAACCCGCGGTTTCGGTAACATTTATTTAAATTTTGGGCCCACTGAGTTTCTCGCCGGATTTTCTCAGTGGGTCGCAATTCCGATCCGGTGGTAGATTCTGCGAAGCACTACTCTTGCTAGGGCTAGTGTTAGCAAATTCTCTCAGGTTGAGCTCATCTAGCCGTCCAGGCGTAGCTGGAATAGCCTTTTAGGCTACCAGCGAATAGGTAGGGAATAAAAAAGTATATTTTGTAAAACACTTTAGACATCATTCTGGGTATTGGACACAGACGCACTTACTATATATTTTATTATATATGTAGCTAGAATGTAAAATCATGACTTTTCGAAATGTACCGCTATTATCTCCAATATTTCATTTTGTTAGCAGTGAATTTTTTTCGGAAAATTTTATTTTTTTCCTAAATACCATAAATCCTTTTCATTTTTATGTACCCAGGAGTTACGTTGCAATTCATTGGTATCAATCAGTAAACAGAGCCTTTATGTTGGAAGACCGTCAGATTTCTTTCTATTTCTATTACTCTATCACCCGAGAACGGTATTTTTTTCTTGATGAATATATCATTTGTATCCCTGACATGTATCCAAAAATTCAGCCATCGGTTGATAGGTTAAGAGATAAAAAGCGCAACACACAAACAAACCTACTTTTACGTTTATAATATTACTTTGTATTATAACTACAAGTAATAAGATTTCAACAAAGAAAGACTCGAATGTATCTGTGCCGTACTCCGATTATAATAATAACTTAGCATTATCCAATTTAAAGGTGAAAGCTAATTAACATAACAAAACAATTGTTACATTTATTTACTCGTTTATATCGAAGCTTCGAGAAGATCTACTAAAATATTTAAAAAAAAACTTCTAAGATTACCGCTTACAAGTTTTTTCAAATATTTTGTACGCAATGAATTGTATGCACATAATGTATCAACTATATTCAAATCAACAATAGGTCTGCAATTGAATATTGTTGTCATACAAATTGTTACGGCCTAAATGGATCAATTGATATTCAAAGCCACAAGTCGTTTAAACGGTACACATGTTTAAAACGAATCGATTTGAATTCCGATTGAAAATTTTAATCCAGTTATCCGTAATCATCCATATTGTTTTTATTTTTTTTTATTTCTGACAGAATTTTCAAACAGGGTCCGAAACATACTAGTTAGTTATTAGTAGATATTAACAACGTATACTTGTAGTTAATATGGTCCTGTTTATTCACAATGGTTACCTCGAAGTGGAGTGATTAAAAGGGGTCTGGCCCGTTGCATATTGTTGTGTAGGTTTCGCGCTTATAGGACTTCACTATTCGTGTCTACATTTACCGGAAATTAATTAACAGTACCGCGATACATTTTCGATTACACAGAAAATAATGCTTTACATTCATCGTCAACATTCGAAATACGTCCCCTGTTAGAAGTTGACCTTTTCGAATTTACGAATTCGAATTTCCAATTTTTAGTGGTGGTAGGACCTCTTGTGAGGTATGGCACTGGTAGGTACCACCACCCTGCCTATTCCTGCCGTGAAGCAGTAATGCTTTTCGGTTTGAAGGGTGGGGCAGCCGTTGTAACTATACTGAGACCTTATAACTCATATCTCAAGGTGGATGGCGGCATTTACGTTGTAGATTTCTATGGGCTCCGGTAACCACATAATACCAGGTGGGCTGTGAGCTCGTCCACCCATCTAAGCAATAAAAAAAAAACATCGCCATCATCTGAAATACGTCCCCTGTTAGAAGTTGACCTTTTCGAATGTACGAATTCGATTTTTTACTGGTGGTATAACCTCTTGTGAGGTACCGCACTGGTAGGTACCACCACTCTGCCTATTCCTGCCGTGAAGCAGAATACGTTTCGGTTTGAAGGGTGGGGCAGCCGTTGTAACTATACTGAGACCTTAGAACTCATATCTCAAGGTGAATGGCGGCATTTACATTGTAGATGTCTATGGGCTCCGGTAACCACTTAACACCAGGTGGGCTGTGAGCTCGTACAAGCAACTAAGTATGCAATTTAAAAAAAAAACTTGTTGGGAAATTTTACTCTAAAATTAATACATAAAACAGGTACAGTAAAATCTCTTTATTCGCGGGGTATTTGTTCCGTAAATATGCCGCGAATATAGAAACCGTAAATATGGTAGATATGATAATGCAGCTGTTACCAAAGGTTGGATATGAATAATGAATATATGAAATATACTTTTTTATGGTTGATTTCATTATGTTTCGATACATTTTTAAAAAAGCCGACCGCAGCTTGTTTCAACGGCGGAACCAATACAGCGGCGATATCATTTAACAACATACTTTATATAACTTTTTATAAGTTTATATATATTTTATTAGTCTTTTGATAACGCGTTTATAAAGAATATTCGGTTGGATACCTACACAATGGAATCCTTTTTATCAACGTGTCTGTACTGATTAGATCCGCGAATATAGGAATTAGTCGCATTTTTGAAATCCACTAATAGTGAAAACTCAAATGAATGAAGCGCGAATAAGGAGTTTTTACTGTATATCTATTTAATTAATTAACGAATTTCCAGTTTTCAAGTCTTCTAGTCGAGATTTCAATTTGAATGACGTCATTGGCACCTATAATACAGCAAGCCACGTCCGTTGAGGGGTACATCATTCCCCCTCTTCCAAAAATGACGTCACGTTCAAGGCTCAAAGATACGGATATTTTGTGCTGATCTTAATTTTCATTCAAAATCTACAAATAAATAAACACTGCTTGTTTAGTATTCTTATCACTATTGGGTATTTTAGGCTTAGAATATGCCTCATCACCTTGTGAGGTTATTTTGGAAAACTTTTTGAGTTGGATAGAATAACGTCTGTCAAATCAACTAGTAGTCAATGAAACTCTAAACAGCATCTTGTAAACCACATTTCTATTTTTAATATTGCCCTCTCTATTAACCTACAGTTCTAATGCTGTAATTTATGTTAAATTCTAAAATTATCATTTTGAATAACAGACATGCCATTGTTTTTTTTTATATTAATTACATTAGACTCGTTTAATGTAGACACTGTCTGTTTGTTGTGATTTTTTTAGAATTACATCATAGGAATACAGATAATTGATTATTGTCCGTTAACAAACACTTATTAATGGTAATCGAAAAAAAAATAGTTTAATACACGGAAAACGTCGGCCGCACCTCCTTTGCTATGATGACCTACCACGCTATCAAAAATCTGCGATCGCGACCTTGTACGTTCGAGAATTTTAATTTTTTCGAAATAGTTAATATTGTATCGTGCCCATACGAGCATCATATTCACGATAAAATTAAAGAATACAATAACTTTTAGATGCAACCTCTTAAAGGATTGTAGTTTCCTGAAAATTTTATACCTTACTTAGTACAGTTTATACAGTATAGTGGTTTAAGCGGATATTACCGTGTTGCGTACAAAATTAATCTATACTTATTAATATTATAAAGCGGATGAGTTTGTATGTTTGAACGCGCTAATCTCAGGAACTACTGGTCCGATTTGAAAAATTCTTACAGTGTTAGATAACCCATTTATTGAGGAAAGCTATATGCTATACAACAGCATGGTAAGACCAATACAAGTGGAGCACCAATAAAGAATGATTCAAAATAGGGGTTTAAATAGCTTCTTTAACATTCTATAATTCAAAAATATTTTCACTTTCTATGTAAATGAAGTGGGGGTAAAATTTAGTGTAATGCCAAAGTAACTATTCCACGCGGACGGAGTCGCGGGAAAAAGCTAGTCCCTTCATAAAAAGCATAATTATGTCAAATAAACAAAACACATAATATCAGAAATCAGTCAGTGACCACGATTATCAACAACTCTGAATACTCCGTTCGAGAATTTATATTGATTTTCAGTTAGGATCTGCACGGACATTACGTTGGTAGAATGGGGTGCCGTTAACGATCTAGTCTGACCTTTCGCTTACAAGAATGAGCATGCCACATCTACCGTGAAAATTGCAAGATAGAATTTACGCAACTTGCGATATAAGTCGTCACACACGCGATGTTCTATAGATAATTACGTAATTACATGACCGGCAGCAAGGTCCACCACCATGAACGCTGGCAAGCCTTGCCGGTGATGTCATGCAAACTATAAAATGCGCTCATTTATATTTTTGTATAGTCCGTAATTACTTCCATGTTGTATCATTTTAATTATTAAAGAAAATTTTGATTTTCCTAGTTTGCGGCAATGATGTGAACATAATTTTAACAAACCAGTTTATAAAGGTGTTTCTTTAAACAATCTGATGTTTATGTTTTTTGGCAAACGTTAAAGATAAAAGAAACAACAACATTAGATTTTTTCACCAATAATAAATATAGAATAAAATTTGTAATACGAATGTGCTTCGACTAGAAGCTAACTAAAGCTGGTTTTATGTACTTAGCTCAAATAAAGAGATTTTTATTGTAATGTCTCTAACCACAGTCTTTTTACTGAAGTACATAATACTTAGGTACATGAAGTTTTATTTGTCTCCACTCACATTTAAAAATGCCTTGGAAATGAATGAAATAGATCAGAAATTAATGTATTTGCCTACCTATAACCCTAACAACATTTATAAACATTTGCATGATATGTACAGTATTTAAGGCATGAAACAAAAAAAACAAACTCAGTTTTGCATTTACATCCAGTCATAAGTTACGAAATTCCAAAAGTATACATGTAAATATTCGTCTAGTGATTGTGGATGAAGATTTGCAGAAACAAAGACCAAAAAGTCTTTAATCCGATGACCATAAGAAACACCTAAGGACCATATTGCAACTTTTCTTTGTGATTATCTTAAGTATTTAGAAGCACTTGTATTGCAGTTTTATGAGAGGTATAATAGAAGTATAAGGTCCGTTTTACTAGAACCCATTTGCGGAGCCAAGTGCCACTCAATTTGACAATCCATTAAAAGAGTCAGTCTTTAATTGGGTCACTAGACTAGGTCAATTGAGATGGCCTTTAACACATACTTAATGGGCAATTAAACTGAAATTTCATAAAAATAATCAACAAGTTTTAGGGAGTGATTTAGATGAATCTGCAAATTCTATAACACCATGAATCAAATTATGGTAAACATTTCTCTGTAATCCTTATCCTTGCCTTGGGCTGTACACCATTTCTCCTTCCCTTTCTTTCCAGAATTTTCATTAAGAATAAGAATTATTATATTCTTTACAAAAAAATTTGTTTACTGAAATACATTTATTAACTATTTTCTGAATTAGCTCAATTTCTTGTTATCAATCATTCAAACATCCAACAATTTGTTTTAATAAAGTATACACACCAATAAACCTTACATCAAATGGAATAAAGAATATCTAAAGATGTTATCTAGACATTATCAAAATGTTTAACATTGATATGACAATGAAATATTTAAGATAAACCTTATTGGCTGACTGTGACTGGTATGTGACTGCAGATTCATCAATTGTCACTTTAAGAAAAAATATTAAAAATTTAGCTTGGTATTCGAAAATATATTTAGACTATAGTAGATAAATTTACATTTTATAAGTAGAGGCGCAAACAACAACAGAGAGCAGCGTTAAACGAGCCGTGCCATTGCCATGACAATTTTGGAAATTCAGTTGCAACCTCAGGACTGCTTGAGCCTGAAATAGGTCATATCCGTTTTGGTTTAGTGGCCGCCAATCCCGGAGTGTGCCCAGCCAAAGCGCCGGGCCCGCGACGTATAGCCCAGAGCTGCGCGAAAACGTCTCAAAGGTTCTGATTTTGGGAATAGTTCTTTGAAGAAAAACTTGCATAAATTACTGCAGTAATTTTACAGGTTCATTAATGAAATTCACAGCGATATCGTGAGAAAAAAGGTCGTAATGAATTAATTTTCTTAAACGTTCAGTACCTGTTTACTCTTGTTGTCGATCCCGTTCGCCTTGCCGTCTGGCACATTGCCGTTGTTTTCCTCGCACTTTTCACTCTTCACACCCTCCAACGCCATATTCAAGCAATTACTTTATTCACTGTCATGCAAAAATTACAATACTTGCTCTTATTTCTCGGGACATCAAATTTTATTTCCACAAATTCAATACGAACGAACACTCCCATAGACAAACGGAACGTCACAGCCCGAAATACGACATATCAGTCGACGCACAGAGCGCGAATGAAAAATTGAAAAACGCAACGCTTTTACGTACGGGAGGGAGAAAGAACGAACCAATCACGGGATAGGGATCGGGATTTAAAAGAGAACAAATAAATTTTAAAATTTAGATACCTAGGTAATACAATTCTGGTTAGTTGTAAATCTGAATGGAAAAATTTATAAAATTCCCGTGGATTTTATTTGTAGCACTGTTATTTTCTTTAATCTAGTATTGTTGTTTTTAACGAAAAATATTGATAAGTTTAATTTTTATAAAGTCAGTCATGCACATGACATTTACGTCATTCATTATCATTAAATCACCGTCTTTTAATAGCAATTAGCAAATCTGCTGGGAAATCAGGTAGGTGGTCAAGAAAAGTAATAACATAGAACACCGTCAACAAGCTATAAACACTGACATTCAGGGAATTTTAAAATTTCGAGAAATTTTATAAAAACGATTTTAAAATTATACTTAATGAAATCATCACAGGAAAACTGTATCCCAATGACTAAATAGGTTGTCCATACAAAATATGCAATAGGAAACTGCACACCATTCACACAAAACCTTATAGGACATTGCTGAAAGCAAAGAATCAACATATTATCAACTTATTTCCTGTCAGACCTTTTGTACCTTTGACCTTAACAGCTTTTGACCATACATTTATGTAAAACGATTAGCCAAATTTACTTTGAAAATGATGAAATATTAAAAAATTTGATCGATATTTTAAAATAAAATTACTACATTGTCATCACAAATATATGGAACGGTTGTTTTCGTTTTTATTCCTACCTTTATCGGATTATTTGATTGGTTTTTTAATTGATTGGTTATTATATTTCTTTTTATATACTTTCTATATTTATTATAATTTTATTTAATTAATCGATTTAAGTTGTTCCCGCCATAAACTCTAACCTTCAAAGTATTTTCAAAGTTTTGCAATCTTCACCAACAAACAAAATATGGCTTGTTTGTTTGAGACGATAAATAGGCAAAGGGAAGAAATGCTATTTGGCCAAATCTTTTAATTCGTAGCCAAATCTGTATCATGAACAGTGAAATACGAATCGAGTTGACTGGGATGAAATGAAGTCTCAGAAAAGGTCATCATTGGTCATCAAGGTCAAGCATTCAAGTGGAGCTCAATTCCATAGATACTTTTTACTTTTTTCTGCCCACCTGATGATCGGCAAAGAGCTCAAAGCTCAAAAGGATCTATTTTTTGTTTCCCATCAACCTTCTATTATGTTACCAGCTGTTTTGTTACGATATCTTGTCATTAACATCTACTGTTATCCGCTAAATGCCTTGAATTAGTTCCTACCATAAAGTACGTCTTACCATAGATTATACTTAGGTTCCCACCTAAAAACTCTCCATTGTGACAGTGCTGAAAAAAGAAAATTTCATCCTTGTTCGACTAAATTTAGAGAATTTGTTGTATTTTGAAAGATTTCGAATAAAAATAATACGGAAGGGGGCCACCGGATACATCACATTATTATAGACTATAAAATTTATTACGTAAAGAAAATCTTGAAACCTAAAATTTTCATAATTTGTGTAAAATTTATAATATAAAAGTATTATCACTTATGTTTAAGCGCCTAAAGTGAAATTAAATGAACAAACCCATCAAATTTCGCATTATGCGACAGTGTCGCCACCCTAATTTATTTACTTTTTGCAAGACGCGTATTATTCAGGATCGGTATACGTCACTCCTTAGACCTTTTCTTGGAATAAATAAAACTGTGTGAATGAAGCGTAATAATTATGTTTATATTATGTAAACCTACAACTAATTACAACGAAATTTATAAACCACAGTATTTCAACAAGAATTTAGGTAGGTATTATGAAGGACCCATTTTTGTTTGTTTAATCTACAGTAAATAATAGCATAATCAGCCAATAGATGGCGTTAACTAGAACACGTTTTACATTTTGTTAGGCCCATACTTGCAAATAAAAAAGTAGAAAATTAACAAAATGATTCACCTTAGGTAATGTCAATGTATTTCACTTTTCTGTTCTCCTCGCGAAAACCGGTCGTGACATTAAGCAATTGCTAAAATATAAGGGTTGAAATAATTTCAATGATAAGCTTTATACATGATAAAATTAAATTTAATAATCTACGAATAAATAATAATACGTAAATAAATGTCATACATACAAATAATAATAAAATAAAAAATTATAATGACGTAACAAAACTTATAGAGAAATAAGAAAAACCAAAAATGTTCTCTCCGGCGGGGAATCGAACCCCGGTCTCCCGCGTGACAGGCGGGGATACTGACCACTATACTACTGAAGACTTACTGTAGTTGTTTAAATTTTAAAATACATACTTACTAAAAGTAGACACAAAAAATAGATTTTATTATTACGAGGGCAGACGTAGATAAGAATGGCGGGCAATCGAATATTATTGCATAAAAAGGGGAGGCCTATGCCCGGCAATGGGTACTAAAGGGAGATTATAATTGAGATAAGTATCAACCAAGAAAGGCTGACGTCTGAAAGGCCTTAAAACTCATGTCCAATCCCTATGTAGCATGATAGGAGCTACGCCGATACCACGCAATGTAGGATAAGGTCAACAAGAAGATAATGAAGAACATAAAGATTTTGGTAATACAAAGCCCTACATTAAGGTGCCTGTCCACCGGAGCGGAGCAAAGAAACGGAGAAATATTAACAAATAAGATTATACAAAATCAAAATCATAAGATTATAAAATTATTTCGTGTACCCTTAATTAAGCGCGGAATTTAGGCTGCCACGATAGATAGGTCGTTGTACTATGAGGATTCAGTTTCTAGCAAACTTGGACGGAATGAATGAGCCACGTAATTCAACCCGCAACATTTACAACGCCTAATTACTGACGCTAGAGCGTAATATATAATCGCACGCGTAGATATCGGCGGTATGTGGGTAGATCCAGCCTATTTTTGGCAATTAGTTACGCGTCCCGCTTTGTGAGGACCATAGATTATACACTTAATATATTTGGTGAGGACAGTCGTCTATGGGCCCGGTAGCCACATAAAATCAAGCGGGTAGAGAGCTCTTTTTTCCCCTACCTATGCTGATAGCCTTGAGAGGCTATTTCAGCTTCACCCTAACATGTAGGTGAGCTCACGGGGCTCAAACTGGAAGTGTTGCTAACACTGGCAAGAGCAGTGCTTCGCAGAATATACCGTCGGATCGGAAAGCCGACCCACTGAGAAGTTCCGGCGAGAAATTCAGTGGGCTGTAGTATCGGTTAATTCGCTCGTAGAGCCTTTCGTCGCAAGCGTCGGGTTCGACTAGGACAGTGACTGGTGAGAGCTCGTTCTTTCTACGAAGCAATTAAAAAATTACGACCCTTATGAAACTTGTCTAATGCTCTTTCTGTATTTTGTTACAACTTCACAAAGACTTATGCCCTTCACAAGCCACTGCTCCGCTTCCATTGCTCAGTCTTCCATGATTGCTTATTACTATGAGTACTCAATTTTTTATCGCCCTATTATTCAATCGAATCCGGAGGCCATTCAAAATTAACGACTAAGAAAATAAACAAAACTACTACAGCATTTTTGTACAGTTCAGGAAAAATGTATACATTTATTTCCTGTTATTGTTATTCCAACTTACATCGGTATAATATTTGCTACTAAAATCTTACTAAAATGCTACTAAAATCCCGTTTACGGGTTCGTCTCTTCAACTAACTACACTACTAAAATACTTTTTGAGTTTATGTTCTTGACCGAAAGATTTCTAAAATCAGTAAAAATTAGTTTAAGAGTAGGCAGGCTTGGCTCTGCCCCTGGTATTGCTGACGTCTATTAGCCACGGTAGCCACTCAAAATCAGGTGAATCGTATGGACGTCAGCCAAAACGGGCAATATAAAAAAATTGCCTGGTCAACCTTTTTTGTGTGCACTGAACAATATAACATAATATAGGCCTATGTCCAGCAGTGGGCAGATAAAGGCTGATGATGATGATGATGATGATGATGAACAATATAACAGGCTAATAAAAAAATGAAGACACCACTTATTTCTTTTAAAAAATTCTCCCTTACGGGAAACCGTAAGTCGAGTTTTTAAAAGCGTTGAATGGCTATGCAGAAAAAAGAATGAAAGATCTACATTCGTTAAATAAATTACAAACTTTGCCTTAGATATTGCCTGGTAAACGCCGCTGAAATTAGTTTATGTTTTTGCAATGCGATGTTATTTCTAGCCTAAGAGGCTATTCCAATTACTGTCGGACCGGTAGGCGAGCTCACGGGCTCAACTTGAAAGAATTGCTGAAACTGGCCCTAAAAAGAGCAGTGGTTCACCAAAACTAACACCGAATCGGAATCGCCAATGCGACTTACACACCGAAAGTGAGAGAGGCGGCGTGAATTAAAAAAAAAACAAACCAAAGGCATTGGGGGTGTCAAAGAGTGTAGAACCAAATAAAAATATCGACGCTTGAAAGGCAAACGTGACTAAGCGACAATAAATGCTTTGTACATAAATGATAGGCAATAACCATATTCGATGCGCAAAAAAATATATATTTCTAGGTCTATCAAAATCATTTCAATCCTACAGCTATTCTACTACGGGTATTTCAACTTTAAATTAGTCTACTGTAAAGTTCATGCATTGTCGCTTAGTCACGTTTGCCTATCAAGCGTCGATATGTAGCATCTTCAAACTTTATTCGATTGTAATAAATAATTCGAATAAGCCGAGAGAACGAACGCTCATTAGTTGAATATTTACACAGTAATATTATGTAGGTACATCATGAAATAAATATCCTACGTTTGTTCATTTTATCCCTATCACTTGACACACACTCGTGCAGTCCAACTATAGGCACGGTTGTGGTAGCACTGTTGATATGATTCTGATGCGTACATCATTCGAATAAATTTAAAAGCTAAATAAGTAAAACAAAAAATTAAAAGTCTTTGTTAATGTTCATATTTGACGTGCTTTAATTAAATATTAATGCAATTTGAACATGCTGAAATGTAAGTACATACAATCTATATCGGTAACAGCCACCAACTTAAAAAATTGAGCTTATTAATATGTAATCTGAAAAAATAAATAACGAAATGGCCCAGTTAAATAAACTTACAAAATCTTTTTTTTATAGGATTCCGTTAATATTTAAGTTTTAAATATAATTA
Source organism: Bombyx mandarina (assembly GCF_030267445.1). Lineage (NCBI taxonomy): Eukaryota > Metazoa > Arthropoda > Insecta > Lepidoptera > Bombycidae > Bombyx > Bombyx mandarina. Next base: position 4,946,995 of record NC_143234.1, on the reverse strand, counting down.
ATTAGTTTACCGCGTCATTTTTCAACAAAAACTACATCTAGGCATACCCTTTCTCTTTTTAAGTATAGAAGCTTTATAATATAATAGCTTTATAAGTACAGAAAGCTGAATAATATAAGCTTTCTTATAACATGGAGTGAAAAGTACTTTTATCAAACTAACTAGTTAAACGTCAAAATTTAGAATTCTGGAGGACAGTAATTTTTATCTAACATCTACAAAATATAAATAGGCAAAGACGTAACATTAAAGTCCCATTTTAGTCTGTTTTTACGACCGTTTTTTTTTTTTTTAGTGTTTTGATGGGCTGCATCTTATCAATATTTTTAATTCAAATAGTCCGGTTCTTTTTCAAAATGACAACGGCAAAACATCATAATCAATACAATCCAGTGAATGAAATTCCCCGTCTAAAGGTCAACTCTTATCAAAGACAACATATCTATATATTAATACGTGAAGCAAAAACTTTGTATCCCTTTTTACGAAAATTGCGTATGAAATTTTCCACACTTATAGAGAATATAGAGTAGAAGTGCACAATGCTAATATTTTTTTAAAATAATGCATAAAAGATACATTAAATCAATAAAGAAAACATTACACACACTACATACCATGTATTTGACGCACACACGCATGCATACTATTTATTGTCAAACTTTTGTTCTTGAAGTCTGTGGTTAAATTAAGAATAGATTAAATATTGTTTGTCTTTATTAATATTTTTTATAGTGTAGCCTTGGCGAAATTTGTGATTATAGAAGTATAAAATACAATCATAATAGTGTACAAACTTACAATTACAATTATAGTCGAATTTCGACTACTGCGGGACCTCTAGTTTTTAATTAAAGCGCATGCATTCCTATTTTACGTTAACTGTCCGACGAACAAAGATATGCATTTAATTAAAACCGATACAAGATTTTGAGTGTACCACGATGATCCATTTTTAGACATCCCATCGATAAATTACACATTAAACCACATTAAAAAGGATAAAATTGCATTCGTAACGTACATTTGTTGATTATCTGAGCTTATCGGCTCATATACGGTAATAAAGGTCAATGTGACTGAGTACCGTGTTATAGACATTGGTTACACGACGTTTGAGGAATTGTCGCAAACAATTCCGTTATTATTATTATTATTATGTACCTACAAAGTTTTTATTCTCGTATTTCGGTAAATATTGAAAAAGCCACGGGCTTACGCCAAGTGGAGTTCATTTTCAGTTTAAGTTTCGTTTGATGTTTCGTCCTGCAAAAACTTCCGAACAATTCGGCACGTATTTAAAATTGTGGCTTTTTGCATGGTAAGAAATATATTTTTGGGTAAATAACAAGCTATAGGAGCTTGTTATTATTATTATTATTATTATTACAAGATTATTACAGAACGATCACGATTTTAAGAATAGGGGGAACTTGGCATCTATATTTTTGTAAAAAGCCGCCCCACATCTTTTGAAGTCGTCGTGGCCTAACAGATAAGACGTCCGGTGCATTCGTGTTGAGCGATGCACCGGTGTTCGAATCTCAGGCGGGTACTAATTTTTCTAATGAAATACGTATTCAACAAATGTTCACGATTGATTTCCACGGTGAAGGAATAACATCGTGTAATAAAAATGAAAGCCGCAAAATTATAATTTGCGTAATTACTGGTGGTAGGACCTCTTGTGAGTCCGCGCGGGTGGGTACCATCGCCCTGCCTATTTCGGCCGTGAAGCAGTAATGCGTTTGAAGGGTGGTGCAGCCGTTGTAAGTACCTATACTTGAAACCTTTGAACTTATATCTCAAGGTGGGTGGCGCATTTACGTTGTAGATGTCTATGGGCTCCAGTAAACACTTAACACCAAGTGGGCTGTGAGCTCGTCCACCGATCTAAGCAAATAAAAAAAATAAAAAATAAAAAAAACATCTTACAAAGCCGTTTTCTTATTCGAACTCGCACTGTTCGCGAGCTAAAAATTGAGACACAATCTGTATTTGTGGATCCAGCCGCTATATTAATTGGCATTCAGCGTGTCACACGCTCTGTCTTAATGAAACAACTGCAGAACAACAAACATTCATCAAGAAATAAACGAAGACAAAAGGAAAACTATAGTTTCAATCTTTGCTATCAGCAAAATTGTTCGTTATTGAATTGATTCGATGAATGAAAAAATGGTAGCTTATCGTCATATTAAATTGAAGAATGTAAAAAGGAAAAAAAAACCCTAAAATTTCTTACGATCCGCGAGAAGACGAAGCGTCTTTATGATAGATATATGACTAGATATGGACTAGATTGAACAGATATATTTGTCACTTGATCTCAAGCGACATTAAAAAATTCGATTCGGAAGACGTAGATTTAACCGAAACCCAAAATGAAACGAAAATGAGGTTTGCGATTTCTTTTAACCGAATTTCCACCAGATCTTCTCAGTTGATCGCGACTTCAATTTGTGATAAATTCAGCGTAGCACTTCTCTTGCTAGGGCAGATATTAGTAAATTCTTTCAAACTGGGCCCTGTGATTCGGTCACTAACCAAAGTCAAGCCAGAATAGCCCTAAGAGACTACTGGCTCATAGGCAAATAAAAAAAAGTGATTTCTTCATGAAAAGTAACCCATATGGAGAGTAACTCATTTTTAAAATAAAAATCGCTAATAACTTAAAGCTTTTAAAAGTAGAATTTCGCATTTATAATATTAGTATAGATAAGTAAGCTAGTAATCAAACCCGGAAAATTATAATTTGCGTAATTACTGGTAGGAAGACCTCTTGTGAGTCCATCCAAGCAATAAAAAAAAAGCTTAAAAATAAAATTTAAGTTATAAATCGTTTTTCGTGTCCTCGTACTTTTATAAGCATTGTCCCACAATTTTCTAAATTAACCCTTTTAGTTCTGAGCTTATTTTCATATATTTTGCAGAAATTGCTAAATAATTTTTGAAAAACAAAAATAACCTGATAAAAAACATTACCTTAAGTTAATATAGGTACGTTAAACTCTTTCAAAAGATTTACAGCCTGAGCCTTTGGAAGGATTTCAGCACATTCGATTCGTCTCAGTTGTTCTCAAGATCCCAGGGGCTTTTTCACATCAGTATAAAGAAAGAAACATTTTCATGGACTCCCAACCCTTAAAAAAAACAGTTTGAAGACAAGTTACAAACTAATGTTAAATACTTATAGGTTTATAGATCTCGCCGGATCTTCTCAGTGGGTCGCGTCTCCGATCCGGTGGTAGATTCTGCGAAGCACTGCTCTTGCTAGGGTCAGTGTTAGCAACTCTCCGTCTTGAGCCCCGTGAGCTCACCTACAAACGTTAGGGTGAAGCTGGAATAGCCTCTCAAGGCTATCAGCATAGGTAGGAAAAAATAAATAAAAAATAGGTTTATTAATTAAGGCATTATACCAAAACAGTTTAAATCGATTTCTAAAAAGTAAGAGGTTCTCAATTTAATTGCATTTTTTGTGTATATTAATTACCTCAGAAACTTCCTTTCTTGTGAACCGATTTTAATGATTCTCGTTTTTTGATTGACAGCTGATACTTCTCAAGTGGTCCCATTTACCAAGACCTGACCAGTAGTTTGTGAGCTAACCTCAAATATGCCTACTTATTTAACTTTAATAATGATATTGTAGTTTTATCATTGTCTAACTCGGTTATCTATTCTGTTAAAAAAATGTATTATTTCCTTTATACGACAACCACACCAATTAATCATAAATAACACTACTGGAATATTTTCTCATAAATACCTAATAGTTATTCTCTTTTTACAGTGATGAAACAAACTTTATATTACATTCAACAATACTTACGTATACAGACAACGTAAAATGTAAAATATTAATGGCTCTATTTCATTTAAACAAGCTGACGGCAAATTGTCGTCAAGGCTGACTGTGAGCAACCAATTGCCGTAAATTGATCTACAAATATGTTTTATTGAAGCGGACCTCCAGTCATTGGCAACTATTGCGTTCATTCGTAAATCGATTGTGAAAGCAATTTAGACGACTCCTCTCTTGTTGGCTGATAATTATCAAAGAAAAGTCATTAGAATTTTTATTGCTTAGATGGGTGGACGATCTCACAGCCCGCCTGGTGTTGAATGGTTACTGGAGTCCATAGACATCTACAACGCAAATGCGCCACCAACCTTGAGATATAAGTTCTAAGGTCTCAGTATAGCTACAACGGCTGTCCCGCCCTTCAAACCGAAACGCATTACTGCTTCACGGCTGAAATAGGCCCGCGCGGACTCACAAGAGGTCCTACCACCAGGAATTACGCAAATTATAATTTTGCGGGTTTAATTTTTGTCACACGATGTTATTCCTTCACCGTGGAAGTCAATCGCGAACATAATTTTTTGAGTACGTATTTCATTAGAAAAATTGGTACCCACCTGAGATTCGAACACCGGTACATCGCTCAACACGAATGCACCGGACGTCTTATCCGTTAGGCCACGTCGACTTCAAAACGAGCTATTTCAGCTTCTCCTTGACGTGTAGATGAGCTCACGGGGCTCAAGCTGGGCGTGTTGCTAACACTGGCCCCAGTAACAGCAGTGCTTCGCCGAATCTACCATCGGATCGGAAAGGCGACCCACTGAAAAGATCTGTGGAGAAACTTGGTGGGCTGCGTCTATGGGTTAATTTACTCGTCGAGCCCTTCGTCGCAAGCGATGGGTTTGGCGAGGACGGTGACCGGTGCTCGAGGTACCTAAAAGCACCGTTAATGGATCGAGAGAATCCGTAATGACGTATTTAGGGCGACGTCGACTGTTTACCATTCGGTCCACAGGTTTAGGTATGTAATTTCCGGCGACCACGACAAGACAAGGCATTCCAAACACCGGTCACTGTTCTCGTCGAACCCATCGAATGCAACGAAGGGTTAGTCGTGTAAATTAACCCATAGGCATAGCCCACTGAGCTTCTTGCTGGATTTCAGTGGATCGCGATACCGATCCGGAGGTAGATTCAGCGAAGCACTGCTCTTACTAGCAAAGTCTCCCAGGCTGAGCCCCGTGAGGTGAAGCTAGCATAACCCCTCAAGGTTATTAGCAGTAGGTTGGCAAAAAAGCTATTTAATAAGATTCCAGTACATTAATTCGTCATGGCCTAATAGATAAGACGTTCTGTGTACTAGTCTCGAGCGATGTGATTGTGCCGGGGTTCAAATGCCGCAGACACGTGTTATTTTTTTGAAAGAAAATACGTATATAATACACGTTCACAAACGACTTCCAAGATGAATGAACAACATTGTGCAATCAATACATTATGTAATCAATGTTAAGTGGTTACCGAGGCCCATGGACATCACAATGTGCCTGACGCCTTGAGACACGACGTCTTGTCGGTATTCTAAAGTAACAAAAATTTTTTTGTGGTTCTGATTTTTGTTTACACAATGTCACTCCTTCACTGCGGAACTCATTTGTGAATAGAGTGAAGTATGTATTTCATTAGAAAAATAAGTACCTGTCTATGGGATTTAAACACCAGCACGATGCGAGTACACAGGTCGTCTAGTCGTTTAAGTCACGACTATAAAACAATAACTAATGAAAACCTCAAACAATGCCTTCGAACACGTCTTATTTGTTGCTAAAAATATGTGTTGTAATTGCATCGTTCGTATAATAATAACAGTTTTGTCTCTTTGAAGTGATAACAGTGATAGCGTTCCTAATAAGAATATAACCTATGGACTAAATAAAATTCGATCAGTCAGTTGTCGAACGCTGTGGAGTTTGCGCGTGACGTACTTTACGTCACAAAATGTAAGTCGTGATTAGTTATTTTTAGATACATATAATAACATGTTCTATTTAAGGAAATAATGTTATTAACTTTATATATTTTAAGATTTCCACTTGATTAAACACAATATCGACATGAATTAGATTTGTTCCATTTAAATAAATAAATAAAAATATTTATAATGTTCTAAAAGACGTATTTTGTTAATTTTTTTCCGTAGCCAAACTTTTTTAAATTATTGAAAATACACGATTAGATTTTAAAAGATTTCAATTTCAAAAACGACAGATAATAGTTTTCTCTCTCTTTCTACCGAAGTTACACTTTCGACATGTTTGTTGATAGAGTTTTACTATTAAATTGTATCTAATTAAATCGAACCAAATATTTAAAACAATATCTTTAAGTGTTACACGAAAAATCCTTCTGTTTGATTTAGAAAAACAGAATAATTTAATAGTAAAACTTTCATATAGGCCCCAGAGTCTAAAAAGTCTGTTCTTAGCCTATCAAATATTAAGTGTATAATTATGTTAGCCTATCTTAAGAATCCAGCGAAGGCCATAAACTCAAAAAAAAAAAAAGAATCCGCCGAAGTAATAGGTAAATAACAATCAAAGAAAACATGACATCCGAAATAAACCGAACTATTACATCATGTTCCATTGACGTGACTTGTACATTAATAAGACAAGTATACAAGTAGCGGAGAACGCAAGATACTTCCAAATACCTAAATATCACAGTACTCGTACATAATAATATTATGACTAATATACAGTAAAATGTTTTATTTATATTATTGTATTGTTATTTATATTTAACTTTATCACAGACACAGAAGTCATACAATATTAATAGACAATTAACACAATGACCTCTTGTAAAAACTTCCCGCACTTAGTGATGAGTGATTACTATGCCCTTATGTAGAGTGGCTGGCAAGAGCTGGATTAGAGAAGCCGGTGATCGTGCTCAGTGGCGAGCAAATGGAGAGGCCCTATGTCCAGCAGTGGACTGCTATAGGCTGATGATGACGCCTCATAGAAATCATAGGCTCGAGACACGAGATCTACATTAGGATTGAATGGTCCTTCGAGCCGAAAAGTATGACTTCCTCAATTGACAAATAAGCAGGACGGCAAACATCTGATACAGTTCAGGGATTGAATGACATTAGCCGAATTTTTTTTAAATTAAATCCTATGGGCTATTATTGTATTGCTGTCGAAGGCAGACGAACTCACAGGACCACAAGTGGTCATGGACCATGAACTTCGGTAATGTCAGGGCCACTGCTATGTCGCATCCAACATTATATAACAAAGCCTAGTTGGAATTGTGACTTTTGTGTCCTGAATTAATTTTGTTTTCATTGAAAAAGATAAAAAGAACGTAAGCTAGAATTAGTTGTCGTGTTCATTGACACTAAGTATTTTCAAGAATATGTACTTTTTACTGTCTTAGGAATGGCTCTTTATTGAAAAACTTGTGTTCTGTAAATCAACCTATATAGTGCTGGGGAAAATTAATCTATTTTAGTATTATTATACACACTATTTAAATAATATTCGGGTCTTTTTGCTGATTATTTTCATTTCATTCTACAGTAGTGAATCCGCCTTTGGTATTTGATTAAAGCAGTAACGATTTAAATAAAAGAATGGAAAAAAGGTAAATTTTATCCATAAAATATTTTATATAAACTAATCATCTTTGTTTAATTCCAGTACCATTAGTAGAAGCTATGAAGATCGGATTTATAGGCGGCGGCAGGCTTGCGTTTGCTTTGGCGAACGGCTTTATTTCGGCGGGTAAATATAATTCAAGAATATTCTTGGCTAATAATAGACCAGTGGAAGCCTATCCAGTCCACCCCATATTTGAAACTTAGCGGTTTTCAGATCGCTTAGACATAATAACGAGAGCATTCATTGCCTTGAGATCGAAGTCTCAAAAATATTGCAAAACAGTTCTCTCGCGAAAATAGGAATATAAAAAATTATATGAATACGTCACAACATTAAATTGAAATAACTTTTCGTCTTCTGATTTTACAGCGATTTGAAGACAATGACCATATGTACATACGTAAAAACTCATTGCTCCATGATCACCAATAAAAACTCTAAATGAGGATCATATTCATTTTCATTGTTTTCATTTTCAGGTCTGGCAAAACCCGACGAAATCACAGCTAGCTGTCATCCTTCCGATGTTGCCAGCGCCAAAGCTTTTCAGGTTTTTTTTTAAATAAAATATCTATACAATTCGTGTCTTATTTATAACGACGTTAAAGAATACAATTATTTATAAACAAAACAATAACGTCTAGTTTAAAAACTAAGAAACGTCTCTAAAATAGCTAAACGAATTAACAATAAATTTTAACTTTCTTTCAAATTCTGTGGAAACTATTCAAGATATTAGATGGAAGATATAAAATTATTGTATTATTATCGGTCCTTGCTACTTGTGCAAATGATAATGGGAGGTCCTGAAGTCTGTGAAAATCAGTTCAATGATTCCGTTACATCCACACAAAGCTATTAACACTAAACACACCATAACGGGCCAAAATGACCCGTTTTGAACTTTTGCATTGAAAATGCATGTATCATCTTATTGCTTTTGCACATTTGACGTCATGACTTTTTCTTACCAATTAATCTACAGTTATTACGTTTTACATTTTTTGTTTTGTTTATTTTGAGGAATATTTGTCGTATCCCGTTAACTACCCGCTATGGTAAAAATAGGTACCAGTAAGTGTTGGTATGATATTGTTAAAACTGTAATAGTGAAAATTATTTTGTTTGCATTCCAGGGCTTGGGAGCTACAGCGTTATTCGAAAACATATCCGTGGTGGAGAGGTCTGAGGTGGTGATAGTATCTGTCAAGCCCGATGTCGTGGTACCCGCTCTTAAAGAGATAAAAAACCTGCCCTCGGCAAAGAATAAACTCTTCATTTCCGTTGCCATGGGAATTACTATCGCTACAGTCGAATCGGTATTGATATTATTAATTTTTATATATTTTATTTCCAACAAAAAAGCTGTTTGCTGCAGAAACTAGACAGAATTAGAGTTTCAATACATTCTACAACAACTTTGTTTTTTTGTAACTCAGACCTGACAAGTATGATTCAATTTTTCAAGCGTGAAAATGTAGCCACAGAAAACTTCGCAGACTGGACTGAACACACAGCAACAATTGAAATTGATTAATAGTAAAGATATATTTTCTAGAATTTGCCTTCTGAGGCTCGCGTGATTCGTGTAATGCCAAACACTCCGGCGTTAGTGAAAGAAGGCGCAGCTGCCTTTAGTCGCGGTACTAAAGCCACAGCGGAAGACGCACAACTGACGTCACAGCTCTTCAAGGCGGTGGGTACCTGCGATGAGGTACCAGAGTACCAAATGGACGCTATAACCGCCCTTAGTGGAAGTGGACCCGCTTATGTGAGTGAATTTTGAAGTTTACTTAGTACATTCTTAGTAAAGTAAAGTCTAAAGAAGTTTTCGTGGCCTAAAGGATAAAACGCGCGGCGTTCGTATCGAGCGATGCAACTATGCCGGTATTCGAATCCGGAGAACGTAGGTATACCATTTTTAAAAATTAAATACTTGCTTATCACATGTTCACGAATGACTTTCACGATGATGGAATAATATCGTGTAATAAAACCCGTAAAATTATAGTTTCCGTAATTACTAGCGTTAGGGCGTCTCGTCAGACCGCACCGGGTAGGGTACCACCACCCCGCCTATTTCTGCCGTGAAGCAGTAATGTTGTAGCGTTGTACTTACTATAAAACTGAAAATTAGAATTAATGTTTTTTATTTTATTATTGCTTAGGTGGTATAAATATCAGAGGTATATAATATAGGTATTAATAACAGAGTTAAATGGTTTTTAGAAATCGGCTTTAACTGAAAATTGCATACTTTTGTAAAAATTTGTTTCGAAAACAAGCGGAGTAAATACGGTCGAAGAACTATGCTATATTTCCCATATTATTTTTATTGTTGATTCTTAGGTTTACATGCTAATAGAATCTCTAGCTGATGGTGGAGTTCGTTGTGGCTTACCTCGCGACCTTGCACTTCGCCTGGCCGCCCAAACCACCCTGGGTTCCGCAGCCATGGTCAAAACTGGTGATCATCCAGCCATGTTGAAAGACAATGTCACCAGTCCCGCAGGGTCTACCGCTGAGGGAACATATCACTTGGAGAAAAACGGTAAAGTCTAGTTTAATTTTTTGGGTTAGATTGGTAGACACGGATGATACTACACCGTCACTAGCTACTCTAGTAATTAAATATATTAAATTTCCTAACTCAGCATACTTGAAGCAATTAACAACTGCTCAATTCATATCATACCCTGTGCCTATGCTAGCGCCATTTTGGAGGATTTTTGAACTGTTATTTAGTGATGAAAGTGGACGGTTCTCCTTACCTCTACCCTCCTTTAAACGATACTCAGAAATTGCCTAGCATTGACAATCCAAAATAAATTATTGACAAGAAATATAAGTCTTGAAGCGTTTAAATTACGATCGGATCCTTTCGATACAAATTCTGATTTTTGTTGTAAATTTTGTGTGGTATTTATATTGTAAATTTTTTTTTAATTGTATTTAATTTTGATATTATGTTGTTTCCAGGTTTCCGTTCTGCCATAATCGGTGCAGTGTCTGCGGCAGTAGATAGATGTAAGATTGTAAAAAAACAATTGAACGATTAGACCGCATAATTATCTACAAATGATCTAGTTTAGTTTACCAAAAAACTTGTGAAAATTTTCGAACACATGTGTAAGAGATGAACGAGATGTGTTAGAGAATATAAATGTTTTTGTGAGAAAATAAATAATGAAATTTAAACCCACTATTTGTTTTTTTTAACCTGTTATTTCTTCGCTTCGAAGTTTTTGGTACAAAAACTGTTTTGACGATATTTAATATGAATTGGCAGTAATATAAAAGTACCGGTAGCAATACAGTGCCATCTATAGGCCATACGAAGCATTAAAAATTGGGTCTCGCATAATACCAACAGGTATATGACAATAAAAACACCCTGTCTAAGTCATAGCTGTCAAAGTCAAAAATCCCGCTTCGATCTGACATAAAGACTTTTCACTAATCTGTGATAACGTCGAAATGGAAAACCAGTTTTGTCCTCTGTTCAAAACGACTCGTTAATAAAATAAAACGAAACGTCACGCCTTTAAATGGAGAGTGAATTGAATTGAATTAAATTGCATTCAGGCTGAACGTGAATCCGTGACCTTGTTAAGACTCAGCTAATAGTATTGTTATTTGTCACGCCCGGTGCTTTTTCAGTTGTTCTGTTTACATGCAAGACGAGCAGGATCGCGGTACATTGTCAGTCAAAACAGAAATAGAATACAAGTCATAAACAGGAGCGCGAAGGCTTCGCAAAATGAATCTTGACCTTATATTTTGTGTTAAATCAACCTACGCCGATTAATAAAGAGACTCCTACGCGGCCCGACGACAGATCCTACGACACAATAAGATTCAATACTATCGAAAAGTTTAAATATAATCATACTTAAAAGTTATCTAAGCGAAAGTGGTGGTAATCGAATTAATGTTTCATTTTAATATGAAAATCACCTAAATCCTCAGATGTCTTTGCTTATCGAATTTGCAGTCAATTGAATGTGAGTACCTATCTCTAATATTTAATTAATATCAATCAACATCTGCACCGTAGAAAATGAACAGAGCGAAAAAATCGCATTAAAAACGTTTTAAGAATCTAAACCAAAATAGTAATAAAATCTAGTTCTCAATCATTTTAATATAACATTAACTAATTTACACATAGTTCATCTTAAGCATACAATATAAGAACAATACCCATAAATCACATTGAGATATTGACATAAAAAATGGAGCAATTTTATAAATTAAATTTTAGAAACTCTTAATTTAATTCTTTTAATAGCAAAGAGAAAAAAAAATTTTTTCTATAACATTTTATTTAAATAATGTGAAATTATGTATTTATTCTTAATAAAGCATTTTTTTTCTAAATAGTTGTAAGCTGAAAATGTTGACAGGATTTCAGCTTTATTCAGATAATTTAGCGATTTCAAAAACTGTTTTAGATTAATAATAAATAGAATTTTTATAATAAAATATATCGAAAATATAATAAAAATATATCTGTCAGTATTTATTAGTCCGCTTGGTGTTAAGGAGGCTACTGAAACCACAAGAAACATTATTCAGGAATTAAATTGAAGTATTATTTGTAATAGAATAATAGGAATTGTAGGATTTTAAGAAGGAACATCAACAATTCTCTGAGCTGTTAAGACTAGTCTTTGACACTAATAGATATATTGAGAAAATCCAATATCCAATTTTCCTCCATATGCTAGTATGCCAACTGGTATGTTAACATACCATTAAAATGTCATAGGTACTAACCACTTAACTCTAAACTAGAATATTAACTCATTCTTCATTAAATAATTAATATTAAAAAAATATATTGTATTTAATAAATCATAAAATAGCAATATATAAATCTAAAAATATTCATAACATATCTTTGTTCACAGGATCATTGTTTGTTATATGACATTATTAAATTTCATTTGATTATTCACATAAGTAAGCAGTGCAATATGAATTACATTATATCTTAAAAGTTTATCAAACTGAAGGAATCCCCCGTGCTACTCTGTCATAAGACGAGAATGGATGAGAGTGATGTTATTGTATCGTCCACTGAAATTATAAAAGGTATGTTTATATATTGATACCATTAAATATTGATGACGATTAATATCTCATTTGTAGTTCTCCTAAGTACATTACGTAACTAAAAGTGATTAATGCATATAAAATTCTCGTTATGGTCTTCCAAGAATTTTTTATTTAAATGGAACTACTTCTCTTGTTTCAATTATGATGAATTTTAATAATAAAATTTGTTGATCGTGATCATGGCATCTATAGAAATATGCTTTTCTGATTATACATTATCTTGTGGTTTGATATGGGCAAAATTTTAAATGAATAATGTTTGAAATTAAAACTTACTTTACAGTGATGAAGACAGTTCACTAGATATTAAGTTTGCGGCTTCAGAAATAATAAATATGTAATGCCCATTTTGATAGCAATTTATCTTTCTTGAAACCTTCATCTTGCAATATGAAGTCGAAATTTGAATTTTATAATGGGTCTACTGGCATCAGAGCCAATGGCTGTTTCACTGCAAATGTAGGCAAGATGGTGGTATCTAGCTTAGTAGACTTAAGCCTTACCATAATGATGTTAATGGAGAAAAAATTAAATTTCAATATTTCACATCTATCTTCTAAGTTATGTTAATACTGGTTTTTTCCCCTTTTTCCTTTAGTATCTATTGAGTATCTTTAGGCTTACCTATAATACACAAGGACATAGCACGATTCTATAGAAACACAATTTTGAATTTATACCAATGAACCAGATTTTTGGGTGAACAGAATTCATGCTTACACTCAACAGCCATGGTCAGAAACTAGTAATTTTTTAACATAACTTTATTTACTTACGGACGCGTCTCGGCCTCCTCTTCCTCAACCATTTCTACGAACCTTGCAGAAGTATTACGAATACTCGGTAATTAGATAGAATTCGCCTAGTACCAATATTCTAGTCTCAAGGTGGACGTCCGCATTCACGTTGTGATCATACCTACCAGCTAACACCAACTTATCTGCATAGCTTATCTGTCTATACACCTACAGCTGTGAAACCAACCTTGAATTTTCTCATTAATAATATTAATAAATAACGGGACCTCTTAGTTTAGTTCCAAAAAGCAACTAATTATCCAATCCAGTTGGTTTTCATCCATAAAATATAGTAACGTTATTATGGTAAACCCGATTCACGAAACAGGTGATATTACGCCCACTGTATAGAATCATCGCTACAAATTTATGACTGTTGATTTTATCGCAGGCGCGATTTCATTCAATATTCAATCCCTAGGTATAAATACACTTACGATAATGTTATTTCTGATGATGTCTTGTTAATCAATGACTTTTTTAAAGAATTTGGTGATCAAAATAGATATAGGTATCAATGTTGTTTTTGAAATAGGGCTCCCTTAAAAATGCATACTCCAACATATACAGGAACCTGGATGTTTTGCTAACAAGATATAACATAGAATTTGCTATTCACGCTCAATCTTACAATAAATGTATATCGTAGCTATTTACCATACCTTAATATACAAACGAACATCATATCGTTTTGGTACAAGACATTCATTTCTCGATGATTTTCAAATATGTATTTCAAATAATCATAATAGTAGGTATTATCGAACAAAAAGACTCACAAGTTTTTTTTTTTTTTTTTAATTATTGCTAGATGAGTGGACGAGCTCACAGCCCACCTGGTTTTAAGTGGTTACTGGAGCCCATAGACATCTACAACGCAAATGCGCCACCCACCTTGAGATATAAGTTCTAAGGTCTCAGTATAGTCACAACGGCTGCCCCACCCTTCAAACCGAAACGCATTACTGCTTCACGGCAGAAATAGGCGGGGCGGTGGTACCTACCCGTGCGGACTTACAAGAGGTCCTACCACCAGTAATTACGCAAATTATAATTTTGCGGGTTTGATTTTTATTGCACGATATTATTCCTTCACCGTGGAAGTCAATCGTAAACATTTGTTGAGTACGTATTTCATTACAAAAATTGGTACCCGCCAGCGAGTTTCGAACACCGGTGCATCGCTCGATACGAATGCAGCGGACGTCTTATCCTTTAGGCCACGACGACTTTAAATAGTAGGTATTATCGAACAAAAAGACTCGCAAGATGTAAAACACACAATAAATATATAGATGCGAATTCTAATTTATAGTCATTTTTTGTTTATTTTATCATTTGTAATGAATTCGATCGTTGACAGTTTGGTTTGATTTACTATGTGTATCTGTTTACAATATGCTACTTTTCTGCCATAACTATTCGTTAGTAGCCTAGGAGGCTATTTCAGCTACGACCGGACGGAGGAGAGCTCACGGTCTCAACCTTATAAGAATTTGCTAATACTAGCCCTAGCAAGTGGTGCTTCGCAGAATCTACCACCGGCTCGAAATCGCGACCCACTGATAAGATCCGTCTAAAAACTCTATGGGAATTGTTACTATCTTCCAATAGACAAGTAAATGATCTAGCAAGTAAAAATAATCTTGAAAGCCAATTACTATTAAAAACTCCTTGAAGCTGGAGGCTTTGTTACACGTTTTTTTTTTGACTTTACTTAACAATACAATTACTAAGTCACATTTGATAACACAATACAAAATAAACATATTCCGCTCCCGCGCAAGCAGTTTCGGGTTGTTAACTTGAATGAATATTAAAAACATGAAATTACAATGTAAACAACAGTACAACATTTGTATCTATGGCTCCTCGAGGTCTGACCTTCGCACGCCACTGATTGATCTGCCGTGAAATTACTCACTACCTACTGTATAGGTTTGTTACCATCACATCTGATTCTGACACCGATCGCCGTTTTTATAATGACTTTCATTTATTTTTGTACAAACTTTGTTAAATCAGAAATATTATGATAAATTCCTGTAATAATCTATATACCAGTAATCATATTAAATATCCTTGCCAAGTATGAACATTTTAAATATAATTATGTGATATTAGTGACTTGTACCAAAACAACGGAATCATTTTTATTTATTATCGAACTAGCGACCCGCCCTCGCTTCGCTTCGGAAGCATTAATTTTTTTTCCTGCGATGTTACCCGCGGTTATAGTCGTACCGCAGGTGACGCCGCGGGGCGAAGCTAATCTTAAAAAAGTAGCCTAAGTTACTCCTTATATCATCAGCTACCTATTAGTGAAAGTCTCGTCAAAATCGGTCCAGCCGTTTCAGAGATAAGCCGGAACAAACAGACCGACCAAAATTGTAAAAAAATATATTTTGGTGTCTGTACCGTATATATATTTATATGCATGTAGTAAAAAGCGGTTATTTCAGTATTACAAACAGAAACTCCAATTTTATTTATATGTATAGATTGGTACTATATGGTATAAACTATAAAACTTACATATTCTTGGAGTATCTCTATTTATGAAACCTTATTAAGTAAGAGTGATATTTTAGAGAAAGTGCAGCGAAAAGTTATTAAAATGGTCAGAATATTAAAAGATACAGCCTAAAAACAGCCAATAATGGACCTTGCGAAGCGTAGATAGCAAGGAAAACATATCAAAACATTCAGGTTCATGTTTTAAAAAAAAAAAATTATTTGTGGTAGCGACAGTTTTTATTGGTACGCCAATTAATAAATTTTATAGGTTTGATTTTTAATACACAATGCTATTTATTCAGCGAATTTTCTTATAAACATTGATGCCCATCTTCGGGATTTGAACACCGGCATATTCGCGTACACCGGGCGCCATAGGCCAAGACAGGTCGATAACTTGGACTAAAATAATTTAATGTCTCGTACGCTGTCTAAGAGTGCATACCAAGTATTATTATGAACTATTACGTCTATTTGCGCGTACTTCGCTATTCAATGTATCTATTGTTGCAAATGATGTGACAATAAAAACCAGCAGCGTAACGACAAGTTCTTTTATTTGTGCGAGAATGCAGAAAGCAGGTAGAAATGGCTGGCACGGCTTGTTTTATTAACACTATCCCCCCTTCGTTGGCTTTGGCTGGCGGCGGCTGTGGCGGTGGCGGTGGCGGTGGCGGAAGGGGGCGTGTTAACATGGCTTGGCGGCTTGGCTGGCGGCAGGGCATGACAGCTGACGTCATATCCGTTACACTATATATTAATACGCGAAGGAAAAACTTTGTATCCCTTTTTACGAAAATTGCGCGGACGGAGGAGTATGAAATTTCCCACACTTATAGAGAATATAGAGAAGGAGTGCAGAATGCTAATATTTTTTTAAATTATGCCTAAAAATACATTAAATCAATAAAAAAACATTACACACACTACCATGTATTTGACGCACACAAGTATGCATACTATTTATTTATTGTCAAACTTTTGTTCTTGACGTCTGTGGTCAAATTGAGAATAGATTAAATATTGTTTGTCTTTATTAATATTTTCTATAGTGTAGTCTTAGAAAAATTAGTGTACAAACTTATAATTTCAATTAATTATAGTCGAATTTCGACTACCGGGCGACACTAGTTTATTTGATTTCAGAACGTCAATTTTCTCTTCATTTGCACATTAGATATTACATTAAATATGAAAGCTTGTAGTATTCACTGCAGCTTTATAGTATAAACATAATTGATATCTACATTTTAAATCAGTTTTATATACTACAATATTTAAGCGAACCAATAATTATATTCAAATCGCGCACTTTGTAAAATTTCATTTTTTGTTTGAAGTTCAAGTTTAGAAGTCGAAAACCTTGACTTCATTATTTACGTTGCGTGTCCTTATCGGTGTCTCAATAATAGAAAATTTTAACTAACAAACTGGCTACTGTAAGTTATTTGTACATTTGATGTGTTAGATTATTCCATATTTGACCTTTTGTTGTTTGTTTCATGTTAAGTTATGTTATTAACATAACTGGTTTACTGGTGGTAGGATCTCTTGTGAGTCCGCACGAGTAGGTACCACCGCTCTGCCTATTTCTGCCGTGAAGCAGTAATGCGTTTCGGTTCGAAGGGTGGGGCAGCCTTTGTAACTATACTGAGATCTTAGAGCTTATATCTCAAGGTGGGTGGCGCATTTACGTTGTAGATGTCTATGGGCTCCAGTAACCACTTAACACCAGGTGGGCTTTGAGCTCGTCAAACCATCTAACTAGCTATAAAAAAAAGTTCTTATTTTACATTTGCTTTTTTTTTTATAAAAACTAATTCTTACTGAACGAAAGGCATAAATACCGAAATTACAATAAAGTTATGAATTTCTACTACTCGTTCGCTCAGTTGAAATCGACAAATCGCACAGCAAAAACTTGTAACTTTCACGGCTACCAAAAAAACTTGATAGATTATTATCCAGAGTGCGTGCAAAAGGCGAGCCTATTAAAAGAAATACACGAAGAAACACAAGACAATACGGTCGCGTATAGATTGTTTTAGAACAAAATTTCCCATCGGCATTTGCCATTTGAAGAGCGGCTCTTCACCAATGGCGGATCCAGGGGGGGTTATGGGGGTTATGACCACCCCTGAGCTAGTTCCAGGACTTAGGTGGACCACTAATTGAATATAATGATTTTATTTATATATTTTGTCACCATACAGATTTTATGTAACTACATACCTTCAATATTTAATTAATTTAATATAATATAATAACTTTGTATAATGGCAAACGTCGAATGGAACGAACGCATCTAAATTTGACTATGTGACCCCCTCCTGGCGCCAAAGCTGGATCCGCCCTTGTTCTTCACATACATATGCACATACGTACGTCAACGTGCACACAACGAGACTTCTAGTGCACACGTACCTAGGTACTCTGGGTTTCTGGTGTTAAGTAATCCTTTGAATGTTGTATGGATCGATTGAGTCTGCGTTCGAACGATGACGCGATGAGATCTGTTAATGGTGCCATAAAAACGGCATTACGTAGTTTCTGATCATCAGAACTAAATGGATCGGTGCTTAGCACGAAATCTTTCGTTTGCACGCATTAATGACGGGTGTTGAATGTGATAATATAAAAAACCCAAATCTATTAGAATATAATTATATGTATGACTGAGTTTCTCGCCGGATATTCTCAGTGGGTGCGTTTGTGATGCGGTGGTAGATTCTGCGAAGCACTGCTCTTGCTAGGGCCAGTGTTAGCAACACTCCGGTTTGAGCCCCGAGAGCTCACGCTAGGGATAAAAAGGATTTCAATATGTAGGTATCGAATATCCTTTGTAATCGGAATATATTTTATAAACGGGTCGTCAAATGGAAAGTAGAATAAAAAGTAAAATAAACCTTATCACCCACCACTATGCCTGAAGTATATATGTGTTTATTTTGTCATCTAGGAACGTATCCCTATAGTTCCATATAAGTAAATTACTATTCAATATTCACGGTTTCTGTATTCGCGACATATTTACGGAACATTAACCCCGCGAATAAAAAATACTTTTTACTGTACACATCGATTACAAATATATATAGCAGTGTCTTGTCCGTGCATTGGCATGGCTGACGTTCTTGAATGACAGTACTCACTCACCGTCAGGTGGGCCCAATGCGACTGACTGACTGAAGTCGTCGTGGCCTAAAGGATAAGGCGCCCTGTGCATTCGTATATAGCGATGCATTGATTTTCGAATCCCGCAGGCGAGTACCAATTTTTCCAATGAAATACGTACTTAACAAATGTTTACAATTGACTTCCACGGTGAAAGAATAACGTGTAATAAAAATCAAACCCGCAAAATTGTAATTTGCGTAATTACTGGTAGCAGGACGTCTTGTGGATCCTCACGGGTAGATACCACCACCGCCCTGCCTATTTCTGCTGTGAAGCAGTAATGCGTTTCGGCTTGAAGGGTGGGGCAGCCGTTGTAACTATACTGCGACCTTAGAACTTATATCTCAAGGTAGGTGGCGGCATTTACGTTGTAGATGTCTATGGGCTCCGGTAACCATTTAACACCAGGTGGGCCGTGAGCTCGTCCAACCACCTAAACAATAAAAAAAAAAGACTGCATAGGCATAGGTAAATTTATTTCAGGCTCAAGTTTAGTATTTCCATCGCGTCTTCTACAAGTATTCTTTCTAAATCTATCCATCTCAATATTTATTATTTACCAAGCCGTTGCAAACTGTCAAAATATAGTTAGGTACGTATGTATATAGAAGACGACTTGTATCCACCGGAATATCAAATGATTTGGTCGGAAACGTCGAATAAAATGTTAAAAGACAAGGACCTCTCGGCCAAACCTACACACCGTTCTATTGAACGTGGGCACATCTGTTTGATTGTCGCGGAGCTGTAAAATTTCAATAATACACTTATTAGGCCCGACACCTTTTTAAACACAAACCGTTTTTTTTTTGTGGGCGACACCAAATGGTCGATTTAAAAGCCTCCGAAATTCCTTATTTTTCCGTGAGCCTTAGACAACAATTTACTTGCTTTAGTCTCTTTTAGCCCACTGAGTTTCTCGCCGGGTATTTTCAGTGGGTCGCGTTTCCGATCCGGTGGTAGATTCTGCGAAGCACTGCTCTTGCTAGGGCTTGAACCCCGTGAGCTCACCTACACGTCAAGGAGAAGCCTGAAATAGCCTCTCAAGGCTATCAGCATAGATAGGGAAAAAAAACTTGCTTAAAGATAAAAAATAAAAACAATTGAAATTTTACAGCTTAAATTACGCTTACGAATCGAATTACACTATCAAATGGCCGAAATTTTACACCGATACGCGATATGAAAAAAAAGAAGGAATTATTGAGACTTATTAGTAAGGATTTACTAAGGGCTTTTATGTAGTGTAGTGTTATTAACCGTATTTCGAAATAGCTAAAGTCGACCAATGGTCTATATCGATGGTAAGGAGATGAGAACGACCGCTTGGTCCCAACCACGATTCATTGTTTAGAACAAGCATCGGAAAACGGCGATACCGATGTCTTAAATGGGCGTACAAAAAAAAAAAAAAAGATTGGGTTCATTTAACAATTCTTCACAAATTCTTTACAAATCTACGGAGGCACGGAAGACGGTACTCCAAATAGAGTATGAAGTGGATCACAAAAAAACCTGAAATCTTAAAACATTGCGGTGATACCAAGATTTTGATGACCTCTCGTTTAATATAATGATACCTCTAGTCTTTGGGCAACGCCCGAATCGATTTCGACGCAGCAAGCGCCTTCACGCCTATTAAGTACCTTATATCGGTCGTAAACAATCTTAAATTCACACGTAAAATCTTAATGATGTCCAAACTATGTTATTACGATTTAAGGGCTACCGATTTGAGGATATAAAGTTAAAACCTATTATCGAATAGACACGATCGCTCTCAGTAGGTGTCCTTAGAGTCTATAATGTACTCAATTTATCAAGTTTTGCATTTGTAGGGCTTCCTTGTAAAGCTGTAACGTAAACCGTTTTAGTACCATACATCAGCCCGCTGAGTTTCTCGCCGGATCTTCTTAGCGGGTCGCGATTCCGATGCGGTAGTAGATGCATTCACGATTCGCACTTGTGCGGGTGAAACTGAAAAGTCATTCGGGCCATCAGTGATATCTCCTTTCGAAAAAAAAAGCATTGTCCTATGTTGGAGACACGCTAGGATTGATTTGATTTACCGGTTCAATCTTTATTTTTGATGCCAATCAATGTGTAATTTGAATAATGGTTGGCGTATCGTTACCGCGAAATGTAACAGCAAAATCCGGTACATGAAGAAAATTTCCTGTCAGGTATGAGATTTAAATCAGTATGCAAAATTGGCTTCAGCCAAGTTTAAAATATCAGCAATTTCCTATTAGACCGGATCTCATGCAATATAGGTGTGTAGCAAAGTGTCAGGTTGACCTTGACGTTACGTAAGCGTATGCAAACCTTAGACACGGACCAAGGACAAGCGCTCGGCGATTTTATAATTCATAAACAAACAGTGAGAACTTCGGATGGCGTGCAGTTAAATGCCACCTTATCCGCTAAATCTGTTTTAATCACGTAATATAAACAAAATTTAGTTTTTTTTAGTGCTCCTATGACATTGGCCGTAAGCAACAGTTATACTTGATCAGTTTATCTTAAGTTTTTTGCAAAGTAATTATTACAAATGTCAATTAAAGGCGAAAAAGTTATTCCCGTTGAATGCTTGTTTTATAACATTACCATTTTAGTTCAACGACCCTGAGGAGGCTGTGTCCTTAATATTTATGTATTTCATATCTGATAAAAGAAACGGCACGTCCAAAATTGTCTTTTACCTTTTCGAAATTAAGTCTTAAGTTCAATTCATGCATACAAGCGCGACAGGTGATTATACTATTTACGTATTAAATCAGTTTTAAAAAGGTCAATGCAACAAAAATGGAACTGAATTCCTTGATTTTAATACAGTTAGTTACCCGCGATTTGAGATTTTGGCGTTTCAGTTACATTACTTCTGACTTTAAAGGAGTGCTATTTGGATGGTGTTTACAGAGCGCTATGACATGTCCTTCTTCAAACGAGGCTTGCGGAGAGTACTTTATGGTAGGCAGCAGCTTGGCTCTGCATTGCTGAAGTCTGGCATTGCTGAAGACCATGGGCGACGGTAAGCACTTACCATCAGGTGGGTCGTATGCTCGTCTGCCTACAAAGGCAATAAAAAAATATTACCGTCAATATTTACTAAGGTGTGAAGGATTCGTTAACCAACGTAGATGAATTAAGAAAATCTTTATTAAAGTAATAAAATTAATTTCTGTTTTCGCCTCTGACTCGAACCACAAGACAAATCGGTTGCACGTAAGAGTAGGAAAGGCAATTATAGCCGCCTGAAGGGTGGTTAACTGAAGCGTTCTTTGATGGAAATGCATTTTAGGTTCAGTTGTAATTGCATTATTAAATTGTAGAGGGTCAATTTTATTATCATTTCGTGCTTGTTGATGTGAAATAATGCTTTATATTAAGCGAAAATATTTTGTGATTCGAGTTTATGAAATATATTATGTGAATGTTATTTTTCACAAAAGAAAGCGGTAGCTAGTAGAGTATTCAAATGTCGACGAATAATAGCTTAATCATCCGAGACAATTTAATAAATCTAAAATTATCACATTGAGACAATTTCTACTAGAATGTAATGAAACTAATAAAAGTGAGACTAAATTGAAGAATTAGGTTAATTATGTCTACGATTAGTGAAAATCGAAGCAATTACCATTACTTCTATTCACGTAGCTTCCTATCTTTAGTACTTTTTATCTTATCTTGTTTCTAACGAACCACCCAAGACTTCGATCCTTAAGAATCTTCGGTGTTTACCCCCTGGTCTTTAATCTTCTGCAAACAGTCGTTACTTGAATCCTTATCAACGCATTAATATTGTCAATTCTCTGGTAACAAGCTCAAAATCAAAATTCATAAATTATTTCTTACAATAATAAGTACTTTCAGTAAACTTAAAATACACATTGACTTAGCTAGAATTTTTTATTATTATCAGAAGTTAGAAATATTTTATTGGATTAGTTTCGGGTGTTTGTTAAATAATGAAAAAATTACACATTTTTCATGACTTCACCGCAAAATTGGGGTGTAAACGTGTGGGAAGGGTAGCGAAATACTCTCCACTACACACACTAGCTTACATATGTATACATAACAAGTTTAAAATATTAATTATTACTTCATTTTAAAACGAATACCTTTTGTGCCTATCATGAAAAGCTTTGTTGTGGATGAAAAATTTACAAACTAATGAATAAACCTAAAAAGAAACAGATCCGCGTAAAAAAGTATTTCATGAAGAAGAAAAAAAAAAAGTCGGATAACAATAGATTTTCCAACACATTTTCTGTCTGTTTGTCGTTTGAATAAATACGCAAAGTTTACATATATAAAAATCCCTTTGAGACTAGTGTTTCCTTAACGGCTTTGTGACATGCAAACAGGGCATGCACCCTTTGCCTAGACAACGCTAGACACTACAAACTTTTCCGTTCGACATTTTCTTGTTTTTGTCACGATCGTTTTACTGCTTCGTGTTTTACAAATTAATTCGAAACTAGTTTGTATAGCATCGGTGTTTTATGGTTTGCGTGTCGAATTTAGGCCACTACACATTTTATAGGAAGGGAATTAATTGATCGCCTACAACCTGTTAAGTTGTCTCATATATGTTTCTGATACCGTCATAGTTTCTGTCTTGCAATAATATTGCTATAACTGCAGCCCTAATCTAATTAATTCTGAGACTACTTGTAGACAAACTGAAAAGCTTTTTGTAGACTCTATTGACGTCTTATAGACTTCCTACGTATCGTTCTGTTAAGGAATCGTACCTACTGAATTTCTCGCCGGATCTTCTCAGTGGGTCGCGATTTCTATCGGGTGCTATGAAACACTGGTCTCGCTAGGTCAGATGTTATCAAATTATTTCAAGCTGAGCCCGTGAGCTCGGTCATCAGAGAAGCCAGAATAGCCCTTAGTAGTTAAATAGCTAGGCAAAATAATTGAATATGCAATTTCGAAAAGGGCACAAGTCGAATATTTTGTCAAATACGTTTTTTCATATACATGTAGTTTTGAGGCTTACCTACACCCATTTTATAATAATTACAGCAATTGAAAATTGCTAATTAACATTAAAATATATCTCAAAAGTTAACATCTTAAATTTTACACTGCTTTAGAAAATAATCAGTTTTTTTTTCATTTCCTGAACATTTTACATTTTCAGAGATGTGCCCTTTTCGAAATTGCATATTCAGTTGTAACTAGGAATCAGTGCTCTAACTTTCTAATCTTACCTTTGCCTTTCAGATAGATTGTATTTCGCAACACTAAAAACGGGCTACAAACCGAAACCCACGCGGAACAGCAAATACTTCCACATCGAAGATGAGATCGTTTACGAGAATTTCTACTTCGACTTCGGTCCGTA
Organism: Bombyx mandarina; assembly: GCF_030267445.1. NCBI lineage: Eukaryota > Metazoa > Arthropoda > Insecta > Lepidoptera > Bombycidae > Bombyx > Bombyx mandarina. The sequence continues at coordinate 4,922,539 of NC_143234.1, read as the reverse complement.
CCACCTGTGCCACCTGTACCAGTTCTGTAAGAAACTCAACGAGGAGTTGGACAGGAATCCGAAGAAGAAAATAGTTTACTATACGAGCAACAATGAGAATTTAAGGTTAAACGCAGCGTATCTTATTGGCAGCTATCAGGTTTGTTCATTGTTAAGGATGATTTACGAGCTAGTTATAATTTTAAGTTGGATTTTTACTGGAGTACGCTCGGCTATAGAACTGCACAGTCAAGGTTCTATAATTCTGTGAACATTTTGATGGAAATTAATTTAAACAAACTAGATAGCATGTATAGTTTTATTCTTTACTAGCGACTCGCCCTCGCTTCGCTTCGGAAACTGTTATTTATTATTGATTTCTCCACTATGTAATGGATGTTATTATACATATAAACCTTCCTCTTCAATCGTTTGATCTATTAAAAAAAACGCATCAAAATCCGTTGCGTAGTTTTAAAGATTTAAGCTTAAATAGGGATATAGGGACAGAGAAAGCGTATCTTCCGTTTCCCTTTTAATACCTACTTCGTTAACTAGACGAAGCCCACTGAGTTTCTCGCCGGATCTTCTCAGTGGGTTGCGATTCCTATCCGGTAGTGGATTCTGCTAAGCGCTGCTCTTGCTAGGGTTAGTGTTAGCAAATACTCTCAGGTTGAGCCCGTGAGCTCACCTACCAGTCCGGGCGTAGCTGGAACAGCCAACTAGACTACCAGCCAATGGGTAGGGAAAAAATTAACAAGATGCTGTTAATAATACTATTTTTCACCATACTATCCGTACACTTTTGTAGTTCATTGTACATGAGCAGACGTGGACAAAGTTCGCCTTGTGTTAACTTTGACTGTTACTATCTATGGTGGCAATAAAATAAGCAGTAACAATATCTTGATAGAATATGTATATCGCTAAACGCCTTAGAATGTTGGTTCAACATCATTCACAGTATAAGTAATTTAGAGGTCCTTTCATATTAAGAAATTTTACGTCACATTTACTTTAACAACGCTTGGGAAACCAGCAGGCCGGTGCTGATACTAGCTAGAGAGTGGTAAATTTATTATTCATTCGCACCAATAACAAAAGTAGGTAAAATCTATTCAAAAGCTTCGGCAGAAAAACAGTAAAGAGCAAAGTTCACTAGAGCAATCAAAAGTCCCAAGAAAGATCTTAGATAATGTTTTATGGTGGTTAATTCTAACCATAACTCGAATATCGGCATCTAGCTTGGGCATGAGGTTGCATTCGCGAGTGTAAGCGCTTTCAAATGGAATTACGAAAAATCACTGGGCTTTGTTATGGTATTGATTATCATAAAATTAAATTTAAAAAAAAAAGCATTAGTTCGCCAACCCTATATAAAAGTAATAAGTGAACACATACATTTTAGACGAATTTATCTTGAGTTTTGCAAACATATTATACTGGTAAACTATTTCGCGGGGATGTCGCTATTTGTAGAAATGAAAAACCTATGTTTTAATCTCACATTGATAGCTGAGTCTTTTATTTATATGTTTAATTCCTGCAGTTTCCGCCCACTATCTACGCCGGTTGCTTGTATTTTTGTTCCCTTATCTCTGTAGGTAGGTTTTTATAATTTTTATTTTGAGAAATCAAAATCGCTTTAATTTTAACCGTAAATAAATTTACAAAAGCCATAGCGAAAGTGCCAGTAGTCACGGAAGACGTTTATAGTTTAAAAAAAAAAACCTATGATTAAAATCTTAAAACAGTTTTAGGGGAATACCTTTTTGTTGTGATTAAAAGATCTGCCTATATCGCTCCGTTGTTTCCGATACATATCTCATATAGCATGTCATTTCATTTTTTGTTCGGGGACCTTATGTCAAGGCTGGCCGTTTATTCGTATTATTTCAAGCGTTTATTACATTATTTAGGTCAATTAGTTTTCCTATACTCGACCTTAAATTATTAACTACATCGAAATGTAAGGTAAAATGTAAAAGCGGTATACATTTTTAATTGTTTTATTTCAGTTTAAATGGTACTTGTTCTGGATACAATGGCTTTCGTATAATTTATCTAAGGTTTTTAGTACACTCTTGAACTGCAGATTATGAATTATGTTTCATAATATGTATATTTAGTTATTTACCTATACAACAATAAAATTATTTAAAATATCAGCCGGCTTGTGCTAATATTAATACTGTATAGTTTGTTAAGTAAAGCGCTATACACGAGACAACAGAGTGATACAAATCAATCAAAAGCTTAACCCTAGAAATATCATTCTGCGATTAGTCCCGTTTCATCATCATCTTTCTCCTGCCCTTCTCCCAGTCACCTGGGGTCGGCGCAACATGTTTTCTCCTTCCATACTCCTCTATCATATACCATTTCTTCGATCACTCCCCTCTTACACATATCGTCTTTCACGCAATCCATCCATATCTTCTTAGGTCTACTTCTTCCTCTAAATCGAATAGTCCCGTTTATCAAACTATATTTAACACACTAAAAATTCGGGAATAGTAAAATTTTCAGTTTATAATGTAAGTACATGTAGCTATTCTATCTGCTGTCATATTTATAGACGTTCAAAGCATAGAGCCTGGTCTAAGTTTTCTTTTAAACGAATTCATGTATAGTTTTTATCTTGTGGACTTAACTTTTTCAAACTTTTTACTGTTGTATCAATCATTTACTGTTGAAAATTTTAAAACCATAACCATATTCAACATTTATGCCTCCAGATTTATACCTCAATATTTTCTAATAAAAGTTATCGGCTTAGTCTATCTTTCACAATACTTAAACATCGTCTAGGATTTTTAGACCAGACAATCATAAAAATCATATTAAATTATGATTATCTTTTAACCGTTTTCAAATCCAATTGAGTTCTCAATTTCAGGCGTATCTTTTTGATAACGCTGAAGACTCTTCAGACATATTGAACAGGACTTAGGTCTTCTCCAATATGTTTTGATGAAGTTGGCCATATTAATAATAATTTTATTATCATCTAAAATATCATTCGAATAGAAACTAAAACCATGTTTCTGCAGTGGAACGGTTCGACCAATAAACCAATCGAAGCGTGTAGCATTAATATAAATATTCTCAGCAGGTGACCGGTTTGTTAGTTGTTGAAATGCGATCCGCTACCGCTAATTGGGGATAGAGGACGTCTCCCACGCGTTTCATTATTCAATAACACCCTACGGTTGCCTGCCTACGTTTCGCGAGAATATTGTCGCGAAACCGTATGATGACCTTGGAATTTATTTTTTGTCGTACTCGACAGGATTGTTTCATAATTGTATTCGTTAAGTTCATTATCTTCTGATTGATGCATAAGTCGTTAGTTTTCTATTCACTGTTTTCAAACATTGGAAAAGTTTGACAAGTGATCTACATATTCCTTATTATATCGTGATCAGTTAGTTGGTCATGGGTGCATTAGTATTAACCCTTTGAGCGCGAACCGTCGATAGATCGACTCTCTATTAATACGTATAAAGTACGGAGCGTCAGAATACCAACTATTTGCGCAGTTTGAATATATTATATTATGTAGGTAGTAGATTTCGACCTGTACGGATGTGTCTTAGCGCGCGCATGTATAAAGTTATAACATTTACATACATATAAAACAACAATTTAAAATTATTTTGTTGTAAATTTTGCATTGGTTTTTGTTTATTTTTTTAAAGTTAAAGTTTATATTAGGTACATTTTTTTATTATAATAAGCTCAGCATTAAAGGGGTTCAGTAGAACTGCTACTATCGGTGTCGTGCACATACATCCATGAGTCGTCCGTGGTCAGGAAACTTAGAAATATTAGAAACGTCGGAAATAATACAATAACAATTAATCAACGCGAGATTTACCGTAAAAGTTTGTTTTAATTATGGCAACGATTCGACAAACCGACGAAAATACTACAATTAGTGTTGTTCTATAGCATCTTGCCCCGGCTAACACGGACGGATATTATTCTGATAGTTCGATACAGTTATTATAAATATTTTTATTTCAAACTAGCTGACACGGCAGACTTCGTAGTGCCTCAATCGAGAAATAAAATACCTAAAATTTTGTATAAAATAAACTTAAAACAAACAAAAGGAATCCGTCCGACGGGGGACACATCAAAGGAAAAACAAAATTGTTATTTTTATTTAATTCCGAGCATTTTCATATTTATCTACCTTTTGACCCTTCTCTGGACTTCGCAAATAATTCAAGAATAAAATTAGCCAAATCGGTTCAGCCGTTCTCCAGTTTTAGCGAGATTAACGAACAGCAATTCATTTTTATATATAGAAGATTATTGATTTCTAAACTGTAAATATTATAGCTTAATTGCTAAATCGCATGCTCTTCCTTCAAAAGTAATGGACTTCTCAAATAAACTGTGATTATTTAATTACCCAATCCCTAAGGGGTAAAATTTTGAGAAATGATATATGTATGTGTACATTATTTCTTTACCAAACGTTATAAAAAGAATCGAGTTTCTTTAAAAATGACGCATTTCTATAGTGTTATTATTATTCTTATTATATCTCCTGTAGTGTCAAATATCGAAAAATCCCTCTTTGATGACGCTTACACTCTAAATATAATCCAAAATATAAAATCGCTTTAGTTTTTCCTGATCGCAAATACGTTTTTAGTAGCCCGCTTATCAAATCGGTATCAAAACAAAAACATAGATAATATATATTAAACTGCAATTAGAGATATGAATTTGCACGGCCTTTACTGCAAGTTGGGTTTGTTGCGATCCCGTGTTCGTATGGCGACAATACTGTTAACACAACAACAGTAACCTGTCATCATGGCTGTTCGTTTAGACCGGAATAAGAGGCTTTTGGAATTGAAATGATAGATGTCCTTCAAACGGGAACACACAATTGCTTCTCGACAAAAATCTCTTAATACGTTGACTGCCACATAGGTAACCGGTGCCCTACGCGGCGCACCGAAGTAATTATGACGATTTATATCTTCGATCTACATACTAAGGCGCCGGAATATGAGTTGACTCTGGGACCAATCCGCAGATACTGAGTGTACGGTTTGTCCACACAACCCTCTGTTGTGATAATGATAACAATTACAATACTGATGAATTGTTTATTGATATGATTATACTGATTAGGATTCATTGATCTAATTATGAAATTACATTATGCGAGTACGCGACGCCTTGATGATGGCGGTACACGAACTGACTCGAAAATGAATGACTTTGATGTAAAATGCATCGGTATGCAATATGTATCTCGCAGGTCTGCTGGAAGAGATTTCTTAAAGAAATAAGCAGTGCCTTTGTACATAATTTTCCTATTACTCTGTACTATGTATTTTTTTCTGTGCGTACATAAATAAATAAATAAATAAAAATGATGTACGCGCTGGCCCGTACACTGAGAATGAGTCCATTTTTTAAGAGACCTAAAAGTCTAAAGCATACACTAACAAACAAAAGAAGGCAAATTACGTAATCCAGGCGCTTAGTAACAGAAATCGACGTAATTACTTCAGTGCGCCGCGTGGGGCACCGGTGACCTACACGGCAATCAAAGGGTTAAAACAACATCCGAAATATAGATGTCGATTTGTCTTCACTTTAAAATTTTTTCGGTACATCGATTCTCAAGTGATACGCTTACATCGATTTATTATTATATCGATAAGTGAAAGGCTGTTTGGTTTAAGTGAGAAGAGTTTACAATTTGGAAAAAATTATCAGAACAAAAACAAACTTCTTCAGATATTTCAACAAAATAAACTTAAATGAAGTTCAATGTAAAAAAAAACATCGAAATGTTGATGCTAAATAAAACGCACCTTTAATTACAAAGATAAATGTCGCGTATTAACCCAAATGTCGCTTAATACATTGAATGCCAAATGAAAAATCTGGTATTTTCATTGAGGCCACGGTGCTCACCGATGAGCTTTTTACTGAGTTCAGTAACAAGGTCATGATGTGATTCTTATGCCCAGAACAGTTGTTCTGGGCATAAGAATCACCCGCGAGCCGCGTGAGGATTCCAACGTAAACGTTTCCTACAAGCCACAGATTGCAGCTATCAAACAAAACGCGCCTGGAAGTCAGCCACGTGGCCCTTTAGCCGAACCGAACGGCATGGTTTTCAAATCCATTAGAAACTTGTAGTTTTTACCAAGGACTTTTAAAATATCTTAAAAACTAGACGATTAAAGTCGATAATTTTTATTTTTCGTGCAAATTATCGCATTTTATAAATTTTAGAATGAAAATCTCAAGTTGATAAAAATTACTGATTCCCTGATATTGGCTTGGTCCGAATAGTATAGTACGCTAGGCCCGCCGGTGGGTCGCAAAGCGTTCAACGTGTTAAACGAAATACCATTTCACCCCTCGATACTATATTCATTGAAACTGTTACACAGAAACTTCTTTTTTTTTTCTACATAAGCTGATAGCCTTGAGAGACTATTTCAGCGTAACCTTAACTAGTAGGTGAGCTCACGGGGCTCAAACCTGACGACGTTGCTAACACGAACCCTAGCAAGAGCAGTGCTTCGCAGAATCTAATCCGCATCGAAAATGCGACCCACTGAGAAGATCCGGCGAGAAACTCAGTGGGCTGTGTCTGTGGGTTAATTCGCTCGTTGAGCCCTTCGTCGCAAGCGACGGGTTCGACGAGAACGATGACCGGTGCTTGAGGTACCTAAAAGCACCGTTAGTGGATCGGTAGACCATGAAACTTCAATGTTTCAGGTAATATATCTAAAGTCAAGTCCGGCAGCTGTGTACAAGCAGCTGACCGACGGCTCGGAGTGGTCGTTGTTGAATTTCCGGGACGCGTCCGGAGGCCCGCCGCTGTTCGATATATCGCTGCTGGACGTTCTACAGGGCATCAAGGTGGCACACGAAGCCGGCTTCTTCGACTTTGAGCACTTCGATGCCGAACAGTATTTGTTTTACGAGGTAATTTGATAATTTCGTTTGAGTTTTTCAAATTTTTATATAACAACGCATCATGCAATTTTACTGGTGGTAGAACGTCTTGTGAGTCTGCACGAGCAGGTACCAACGCCCGCCTATTTCTGCCGTGAAGCATTAAAGCGTTTCGGTTTGAAGGGTGGGGCAGCCGTTATAACTATATTGAGACCTTAGAACTCATATCTCAGGGTGGGTGGCGCATTCACGTTGTAGATGTCTATGGGCTCCAGTAACCACTTAATACCAGGTGGGCTGTGAGCTCGTCCACCCATCTAAGCAATAAAAAAAATCTCCTACCCTTCTCCCAGTCATCTGGGGTCGCGCAACATGCTTTCTCCTTCCATACTCCTCTATCATATACCATTTCTTCGCTCACTCCCCTCTTACACATATCGTCTTTCACGCAATCCAACCGTTCTTCTTAGGTCTACCTTTCCCGCTATATCCTTCCACATTCATAGTCAAAACTCTTACCAATTTTCATTTCATAACAATGCATTTACATAACAATGCATATCACTAGGTTATGTATGGAAATGGTAGTGCAAGTTAGAGGGGGAAGAGGTCGACCGAAGAAGACATGGATGGAATGTGTGAATGACGATATAAGAGAGAGAGAGAGAGAGCGAGGAGTGAGTGTTAAGATGACGGCTGATAGAAGAAAATGAATGAATGAGAACCACGCTATGTATCATACTTTCAGTTATTGATATTTCGCATTACCCACAAGAATCACAAAAAAAAATATCCGTAACCTCACTTACTTTTGTTTTTTTGTTTTTGCTTATATGTGTGGACGAGCTCACAGCCCGTCGGGTGCTAAGTGGTTACTGGAGCCCATAGACACCTACAACGTAAATGCGCCATACACCTTGAGATAAGGTCTCAGTATAGTTACAACGGCTGCCCCACCCTTCAAAACGAAACGCATTACTGCTTCACGGCAGATTATATCAACTTACTTGATTGACAACTTAATTGATTATATCAACATTTCTGATGAACCTAATAGATTATTAATTTCAGAAAGTTGAGAACGGCGATCTGAACTGGATCGTCCCGGGTAAGATGTTGGCGTTTTCCGGGCCGCACCACCGGTCGCGTCTTGACCGCGGCTACCCCCTGCACAGTCCCGAACATTATCACGACTACTTCCGTACTCATAATGTGAGTTTTTTTTCTACCTATTCTATTACCCTCGAGGGGTTATTCTAGATTCACCGAACTAGTATGTGAGCTCACGGTGCTCAAAGTGATGTAATATAGTATAATAATAATAATAGTCATTTATACTTCTATACTAATATATAAATCTACAGTGGTTTTTACGGATGTTCCGTTATAACTACTGAACCGTGCATCCGATTGACTTGAAACTTGGTATCCGTGTAGAAAATACATGTACTTAATGGATAGGCTGATATTTGTATGAGTGTTGGACTCCCTACACTAGTTGCGGGGGCGTTAATTATGAGAATCTTTGTGGGGGTGAGAAATAATAATGTTAATTTTAAATGCCTAACGTAGAAGACTGGTACAGCTAGTACAATATAATTTCGCTAACGTCATAGCGTTTTTAAATTCACCAAAGAAGCCTTAAAAGCTTATACTAAATTTAGATAAAAAAAATATTGCTTAGATGGGACGAGCTCACTTCCTACCCGGTGTTAAGTGGATACTGGAGCCTATAGACATCTACGACATACATGTGCCACTCACCTTGAGATATAAGTTTTAAGGTCTCAAGTATAGTTACAACGGCTGCCCCGCCCTTCAAACCGAAACGCATTACTGCCTCACGGCAGAAATAGGCAGGGTGGTGGTACTTACCCGCGCGGACTCACAAGAGGTCCTACCACCAGTCAAGAAGTGCAACCTCTTTGACAGGACGTTTCTTTGACTATTTCTTTTCGAATTCTTGTCAAGTCTCTGTCTTAGTCTGTGTCTATGTCTAGTCAATGTAGGTCTTACGTCCTGTCAAAGAGGATGCACGCCACGACAATTCCTTTTTTTAAAAACCTAATCGGGAGACCCCGCGTAACAGTGCGAAGGGTATATATAGATTGAGGGGATATGGCGGTATCACTGCAGGTGCGCGTGTGTTCCAGGTGACCACGATCGTCCGTCTGAACAAGAAGTCGTACGACGCCCGCCAGTTCACGTCCCACGGCTTCGAGCACAGGGAACTGTTCTTCGTCGACGGTTCGGTGCCCTCGGACCTCATCGTGAACCGCTTCATTCGTATCGCGGAGGCTGCTAAGGGCGCGGTCGCGGTGCACTGTAAAGGTATGTTTACATTCAGAATATCATTGGTTATTCAGTTTCAACTAGTTATATATTATGACTTGAACAGATGACTCTCATTTTCCCGGTCAGCGTTCTCGAGTAAATTAACCCACAGACACAGCCCGGTGAGTTTCTCGCCGAATCTTCTCAGTGGGTCGTGTTTCCGATCCGGTGGTAGATTCTGCGAAGCACTGCTCTTGCTAGGATTCGTGATAGCAACGTCGTCAGGCTTGAGCCCCGTGAGCTCACCCACTAGTTAAGGTTACGCTGAAATACTCTCTCAAGGCTATCAGCTTAGGTAGGCAAAAAAATAAATCTCATTTTATTTGTCGCATAAACATCACCCTGCGAACACTCTTCACGCCGTGTATAAGTACTGGGTGTTAGGAGACCGCTTCCGAAAACGAAGACAGACAATAGTATTAAAGACACCTTTAATAACAAAACGAAAAAAAATCGATCCTGATTTCAAAAAAAAATCATATTTTTAAACACCGCGCTCGGGCGTTCGTTGATCCGAGCATCAGCTGTTTTTGATTTTGTGTTTCATTGCTGGTTTTTTTAAATAATAATTTAATGTATTTTTATGAAACTATTGTTTCATTTAGCTGTACTGATACGATGGACCATAAATAATGCTAATAAACCGTTTTAAAAATATGATTTTTCTTTTAAATCAGGATCGATTTTTTTCCGTCCCATCATCAAAGGCGTCATTCATACTATCGTCTGTCTTCGTTTTCGGAAGCGGTCTCCTAACACCCACTATATAGGGTGTAACAAAAACGCCGTTATTTATTGCCGTTGCTTAGCAACCCTGCTTATTGTTACTTTAACCCATAGACACAGCCCACTGAGTTTCTCGCCGGATCATCTCAGTGGGTCACGTTTCCGATCCGGTGGTAGATTCTGCGAAGCACTGCTCTTGCTAGGGTTTGAGCCCCGTGAGCTCACCTACTAGTTAAGCCTGAAATAGCTTCAGGCTATCAGCTTACGTAGGAAAAAAAAAATTGTTACATTAATGATTTAGAATGTAAATTCTCCCATCCACCTTGAGACATGAGGTCTATATCTCGATGTTATTTTAATGTGGCTGTCACATGATTGATGAAATCCCGGTATATTGATGTGCGCTGTGTCGCTAGCCGGGCTGGGCCGCACGGGCACGCTGATCGCCTGCTACATGATGCGGCAGCACGGCTTCACGGCGCGCGAGGCCATCGCGTGGCTGCGGGTGTGCCGCCCGGGCTCCGTCATCGGACACCAGCAGTGGTTCCTCGAGAAGTAACCCTTCAACTATTTATATTAAAAAAAACGTAACGTTACAGTCGACCCCTTGCATTATAATTGGTACAAGCTTCAGTAGTATCGCGCTCGATTTGACGGAATTTGGGAGAGGAACATAATTAATTATTGGAAGCCATATTCAAAGAACCAATTTAAATTAGCAAACAAATTTACACCTTAAATTAGCTAATTTTTTTGCAGCTAGCGACAAAGAAAATTGAATATTTTCTAAAATATTTCGATAAATAAGTGAACGATACCAGTAGTTTATGGACGCATTGCGCATATGTACTTGAGAAAACTGTTATGTCACAAAAAAAATAATAGAATATGGCGCGGTATTGTAAGCTAAGGGTAAACTTGTAAATAAATAAAAACTTTTTTTTTTCAATTCTTCATCTATCTATAAATCTAGTATAAAATAATATTCAGAAACATTCATTTAGAAATTTATAAATTAATCACGTGTCAAAAACTAAATTCGATTAATTGAAGAATTTCTAGAACTATTCAGAATGTCGGTTAATTTGAATCTGTTTTGTTTTTTCTTCGTCCAGTATCCAGTCGCGGATGCACGCAGAAGGGGAAGCTTACCGTCGGCGGCACAACGTCACGGCGCTGCCCGTCTACACTAGAGGGATATACAGCGACCTGCCCCGCGACCAGACGGTGCTCGACAACCACAAACCCGTATCCCTCAACAGCATACTGCAGAACAACAGAGTCGCTAACAAGGTCGGTACTGGTGGTGACGCACTGCACTGCCGCTCACAGAAGTCGTGGCCTAAAGGATAAGACGTCCGGTGCATTCGTGTTGAGCGATGCACCGATTGTTCGAATCCCAGGCGGGTACCAATTTTTCTAATGAAATACGTACTTCTATTGACTTCCACAGTGAAGAAATAACATCGTGTAATAAAAATCAAACCCGCAAAATTATAATTTGCGTAATTATTGGTGTGAGGACCTCTTGTGAGTCCGCGCGGGTAGGTACCACCGCCCTGCCTATTTCTGCCGTGAAGCAGTAATGCGTTTCGGTTTGAAGGGTGCGACCGCTCCAACGTTGGGGCCAATGCTATTTTCTAATTCCACACGTTGGGCGAGTGGTGTTGGGGCCTATGTTGGGGCCAACGTGTAGAGCCAGCGTGAGACATTAAGTGTACCGAGCGTCGGGACTACACAGGCCAATCTTACCATAACACTAATTACCGTTCTAATGAAATATGTACCTTATGAGCTTGATCAAACAAACGTGTATTAAAAATCACACGTACATTAAAGATTTATGTAGTGGCTTGTGGTATAGCATTATAAGCAAGGGTAGGATACTATTATTCTGCTTATTTCTACCACGAAGCAGTCACGCGCTTATGAACTTTTTTGAAGATTTCCACGCAATTATTAAAAGAGCGACTCTTGGATACAAACATAAATAAACTCGCCGCCGTATCACGTAACATCCTCTGGCGAGGTTTCCTCACGCCTATCCTTCTTCATACGAGGCCTTAGGAGCTCATTTCACGCCCGACTCGTTTGTCTTCTGATCGACCAAGACTTTTATAAATAACGAAATGATCAAAGGAACCAGTCGCTTCACCAGCAGTCATTGCAATAAATAGTTCAAACAAAACTCGACCGAGTACAAGGCTATCAGATGTACTAGAATTGTTTAATGAATGATCGCCCTTTCCGCAGCTGGACAACGGCAACATCATAAACACAACCGAAACCGATTCCGAGAACAACGTGACCACGGTCATCGGAAAATACAAGACCACACCGACGCCGATGTTGCCAACGAAGAGCGTCTTCGCGCCCAAACTCAACTACATGCTGCCGACGAACAACGTCCGCAACGCCAACAACACGAACCTGAAGCAGCCGACCAGGATGAGCACGAACTTGAAGAGCTACGTGTCAAAGACGTCCACGTTCCCGCCGACCAGGAGCTCCAACCCGCAGGTCAAGCTCGCGTCTACTGCCAAGCCGTTCGCGAGCAAAAACAGCTTCCACGGGCAGCGGGCCAACCTAGCGCGACCCGTCATGGCGTACGGACACGCCAGCAGCCCGCTCAAAACGTTCACCAGAAAAACCGGGAGCGTCGGCAAAATCACGAGCGACGCGACGTCGGGCAACACCGTCAGCAACGTGAACTCAACCCTATCCGCCTTGACGGAGAACTGCCATTTGAATGGCCAAAAACGTTTACCATCCGAGCCTAATCTGAAAAACGTCTCGCAAAATAAATCCATAACTAATAACATACCGAGGAAGAAGTTGATTATCCGCTCCAACTCTAGTTCAAGGAAGAAACTGCCCAAGGGCAATAATCTGAAAGGCTTGGAGCCAGCGCACGATTTGTCGTCCAGTGATACCAGCGTCACGAACATAGCGGCGGGTCCGCTCGACACGCCGTTCAGGTTTCGACGGAAAAGGGACAAATCCAACAGCCCCGAGCCGATGGACTGTCTCTCCAACTCTATTATAACTGCTGACGTCACGTCCGACAACGTCGAGGAGTCCAGCGACTCCCAAGGCAACAAGCTCTACAAGATAAAGGCGCTCCGGAAGAAATGCCCGGCTTTCGGAGTGAGCTTGCTCAAGAAAGACGGCATACAGACCAGGTCGAGCAGTTGTGCCAGTACTGCGGTTAAGAAAAAATGATTGAAGTGAAGTCGTCATTAGGTAAGTTGTTCGCACTGTACACACAGATTTATAATGTGCATAGCGCATCTAATATATTCGCGTTGTAACAGAAGTCATATCAATGTAAAAAGACATGTCCGAGCAAATTTGAGACTAATTCTTATAGAAAGAGAGTGTTAAACGCTGTTATTCGTGAATCCCACTTGGAAACGACCTCAAATGTATGTAATCTCATTAGTGTAATGTATTGAGGTGTGCTGCGATTTTTAGAGTATCATATACTGTAGTCTAGATCTTATCAACAACGATCGATTTATTGTTAAATTGGAGTTCATTTATTCAACAAAATAATATACTTTTTTTGTATATTTAATATGATTTCGTGTAATTTAAACATGTTGGAAATAGTAGTACATGTATGTATACATCCATCCTAAAAGATTGCAGCATCCTCGACACGTAAGTCCAAAGTGAATTAATGTATACTGAATGGTACTAAATGTTTTTGTTCAATTTTCTTCCGTATTCTGTCCCAAATGGTCCTATACTTTACCTAATCTAGAATATCAGTGGTGCATAAATATAAATTAACACTACTTTTGTTAAAATATGTAGTATAATAGTTGAGAATTTTTAAAACTGTGAAGTTGTTTTTCTTTTATCATTTGTAGTATGACGTCACTATATAATTGCGTGCAACGGACGGAGTTGAGCTATATTATGTCGTCATAGTAGTCGGCGCACTAAAACTATATTGTTATAAATCACAATTTGTTGATATCCTTCATTGAAATGTTAATTTATTGACACTGACATTGTCGGTAGGGATGGACGTTTAAAATATACATCGATGTTTTTTTCGATGTGATGCATCGATCGGTCACATCGATGGTAATACGATGTATTGGGAAATACATCGATGTTTCTTATATATCGATTGTTTTAGGTTAGGCATTAATTAAAACAAAAATATGTATTAATCAGGAAATATATGTATTAAAATTAAAAATCACCGAGACAACACATTTTTTTTACATATTCCAATATTTTTTGTCAATGCTATGTAAAAACAAAAGTTTGCTTAATCTCTTCCCCTTCAGCCGGTTTCTTTGTTCAGTCATAACTAGCCCTGCCTGTGAAAAAAGTCTTTCTGAAGGGACTGACGTGCCAACTATTGTTAAATACTTAAAAGCTATTTTGTACAGCTTCGGGAATTGTATTTTGTAATCTCTCCAAATTTCTAACGGATTTTCTTTAAGTCTTCCAACAGGAGTTCGGAGATAAACGGAAAGTTCGTCAGACAAAACGTCTTCAGATTTGTTAATTTTCCAGTTACGATGCACTAACTTATGGTGATCAGTCCATAATGAAAAGGCCTCTTCATTTTTATCGGACTTGTCAGAATCGGACTCAGGTTCTTCATTGCTATGCAAATTCTTCTTCATTAAATCTTTAATTTTCGTAACAGCATTCGAACAAGCTATCGGATCATTGAAATGCATTCTTTTAAACCGTGGATCTAAAATACTTGCGATAGCCAGAGCATTCACATGTTCTATTGAACCCATTCTTTTATTTATTTAATTAATAGCAAGTTTCTGCACCTCTTTCGCTACGGGATCTTCTATAACAGCTGAAGTTATTTTAGAGAGCATGCAACGAACTAAGGGAATAATTTTACTACTTGTGCAGTATTTATCACCTGAAATTTCTTTTGTAGCCGCTTCTAAGGGTCGCAATACCATGATGACAGACGATACAGTAGATATTTCCGATGCACTCAGCATTGCAGGTGCTCTAGGGTGGCGGAAGAGAATATCATTTATGACACTACGGAGTTCTAGAAATCTTTGTAACATATAATATGTACTGTTCCAGCGAGTATCCACGCTTTGTATTAATTTTACCTCAGCTGCTCCAGCAGAAGACTCCGTAGCCGCAGCAGTAGCTTTACGTAATTCATCACTAGCAATGCAACTCTGTTTAAACCAAGTCACTATTGATTTTACTTTAGAAACAATGTTTCTCCACTCAATACATATCATTGTGCCTTCAGCCACCAAATTCAGAGTATGGGCAAAACATGGGATGTGTTTCCTTCTACCAAACGCTAATTCGATCGCCTTAACTATATTGGCTGCGTTGTCAGTAACAACAGCTGTTACATTCTCTTGATCGATTTTCCAGTCTTGACATACCTTTAAGAGAATTTCAGAAAGATAATCTGATGTATGTCTTTCATCCAATTCGTACACACCTAAGGTGACTGAATATAGTTCAATGTCTATTCCGAAATGTGCTGTGATGCCCAAAAAACTTTTCATATTCAAGGTATCCGACCAAATATCTGTTGTTAGGGTTATATCTTCTATAGAGGACAACATTTTCTTAATTGTTTCTGAAATTACTTCATATTTATCGTCCAGCCAGCGTCTTAGAGTTGTTCTACTCGGGAGCTTATATTGAGGAGCAACTGTTTTCATTAGAGTTTTGAAGCCTTCGTTTTCAACGATTGAGAATGGCTGATGGTCTTTGCAAATCATGAATAACAAACAGTTGTTCAGTTTCCTTGTCTTCGCTCCAGATTCTGAGTAAGAGGAAATATCTTTAAAAGCGGCCTGTATTGTTCTTTGGCGTTTTAAAGGTGTAACGTTTTCGTCTAAGTCTGAATCAATGGTTTCATTTACGGTTTTTGGTAACGGTGCACCGGATCTTTGACTGCCACTGCAACTTGGAACAGGTTGAAACTGAAGTACTCCATCATCCATTTTATTATAAGGCGTAACTTTGGTATCCAGATCCAGAGGATTCGATATTTCGTCTGTAGTAGTTACTGCATTGAATGTAGTTTGTTTCGGCTGAATTTCGAGATAAGCAGCCTTATGAACATTACGAATATGTCCAATTAAGTTCGTAGTGTTTCCAGCAGACTTAATTTCCTTTTGACATAGTTTGCATTTCGTTTTCTTATCGTCAATTTTGTTAAAGAACTGCCAAACGGAACTTTTTTTCTTAGGTCCCATTATAACTGAAAGTAAAAAACAAAACTATATAGGACTGTTTACAGGGAATTTATAATAATACCTATTAACTGCCTAGTAGAATACAAATAAGTATAAGCCGCATTTTAATCGATAATATTAATATAGTAATTATCGATAACTTGGCATCACTACAATAGATAGTATTATTATTTCACGGTAAAAAATATAACCTTTCAATCAAATCGTATCATATTGCGAAATTAATGCATTCGTCGTAAAGTAGGTACATAATCTTCTCTTTTATATCTTAGTTATAAGCACGCGCAATATAAAACGTAAAATATAATAATTGCTTTGTACTTTTTGACAACAAAACAATGTGTCATTTCCAGTAAAGTTTCACTAGCAAAACCATTATCATTATCACTAAATACATTATTCTATTTATTAATACACATACCTGACATACCTGTTCATAAATTAGTTTCTTTTTTAGATTTAAACAAGGCAAAAACTCGTATCGTAACAAAAACACAATATACATTTACACAGCAGAAACTCGGTCGGCCATATTGTTGTTTTGGTTTAATTAATATTGGCAGCACTGATTATAACGTTTCGTTTCTCTTTTCACTCATAGTATAGTAATCTCATAATTTGCGTACCTAATCGATGCATCGAATGAAAAACATCGATATATATTCGATGTTGAAGTATTTACAATACATCGGTTCAAGACGATGCATCGTTACTATACATCGAGTATTTTAAATAAATCGATGTATATCGTCCATCGCTAATTGTCGGAAATTTTTGCATAAATGGGTCTGAATTCAACATGACTTTGTAATCAATAAAATGTCCTTTTTTAATAGAATACGTATCCAGAACGATTGACATACGTTGTTCTGAAGAATAAAGTTGGATCAACTTTTATTTGAAATCTTTTGCTTGATATTCTAAACTGTATACTGTCAATTTAGATTAATTATTGAAAGAAAACTCACGCGAAATAATGATAAATTATACAAACCAAATAAGCATGTAATTTTCAAAATGTCTTAAAAATTCCTTTTCCAATTGAATATTTACTTTTAAGGCTCATTAAATACTAACTATAATAATATAAGAGAATCAAAAAATATTTAGTAAGTGTTAAATTTTAGAACAACACAAATAACAAACTTAAATTTAATACTTACTAAGTATTTTATTTAATTCACATGAAACCACGATCAAACATTTCCGCTGTAAATTATTACAAATAAATTAAAATTAAATGTAGAAGTTAATTCCTAAAATTGAACGAGTTACTAAACGATTATCGGGTTTAAGAATAATATTAATAATAATTATATATTTTTGTAGAATTTAATTGTAAGTGATAAAAATCGATTGCCATTTTGTTTTATTTTTATTAAGGAATGTTTTATCTGTTAATATTCTGTTGTAACATAGATTATAAATTGGTTAATCTAATTTTTGGATGTTAATTATTTACTTTGCAATACCCGTATACATAATTAGATGCTTTATTTTTCATAACAAGTGTAATAGTTATTTAAACTAAAATAGTGCAATGTACTTTATGTAACAAAATTATAATATATTAAGTTTTCTTAAAATCGTTTATGTCACAAATGCAATAACACCACTATTGTGGGGACTTGAAAACTGTTCTTTTTATATATTAAATATTTACAAACTATAAATGCCAGTTGTAGTATATTGTGCTATCTATATATATATATATATACCTTGTGATGTTGATTGGCTTGTCACGCTTCAAGCCATATACATAGTGTTGCTTTGTTTACATTCATTTTTGCGTTGTGTTTAAATGTTATCAAATAGGTAGTACTACATATTTATAATGTTCTTTAAATTTGATAGAGCAAATATACTTCTATTGTTAAAATACGCAATTTTTATTCATAGAATACTTCTCGCAGAAGACTATGTATGCAAGGTCTATGGTCGGTGATTCTTAATGAAAAATATTGAACAAATATTATCTTATGTTTCTTTCTAAAATTTACGAGTTTTCTATGTTTTATACCTTAAATGCGTCTAAATGCTATACTAATAGTTCCTTTATTTTCTATTGACTTTTAAAATATGTATTTACATAGTTAAGTAAAAACGATATCAACTTTTGTAAATAATATATAAATATACATTTCGCTATCCTGCTCTAACTTGACTTGTATTCTTAAAGCGTGAGTGAGACAGTTTGAATTATGACTAGACTTTATGTTATCGGTATTATTACGTGCAATGTATAAGGAGACTATCGGACTACTGTAATGGAAAAATAATTTTGAATTGTGAAAAAAGCTTTAGAAAATCATACGTGTTGTTTATGGAAACTGTTTACATTTTTTCTGCTATGCTCTCATTTAAAAGCGAGTACTCATTGGTTCAGTGTTAGATTTTAATAATGTAATAATTAATGAATATTAGCGATGACCTGCGATGTATTTTGTCTGAATGTTTGTCCAAATGAAGTTTCTGAAGTCTTTATTTTCATAAACTTGTTTATTAAATGCAATATATTGATTTGTACAGAATTCACAGCTACGATAAAAGAATAATCGCGGTTAAAAGCGTCCACGTCGGTTTCCGGTCATACTCGGAAATAGTGTTTTTTTAAAGGTTGGTGAGGCGAGGTAGAGGCCTTTCCAGTTTCACCAGGACAGGTGGGCGAGCAAAGGCTCAGCCAGGAGGGGTGGGATTTGCTAACAGCTGCCCGAGCGCCTCCGAAGGAGACCTAGCAACTCGAGAGCAGCTGCTTCGCGAATGAATCTACTACCGAATCGAAATCGCGACCCGCTAAGAAACTCAGCGGACTGATATACGGGCTAGGCCTATATGTCTTCTGCTTCACGAAACTTTTATATACGCTTAAGTGAGTTTAAGGCGTAAAATACTTAACTACCCCATTTGCTTTGAACATTAATTACTCCTAAAGTCTGTTAGTACTGCACTGGAGTGTGTTTTAATCAACTTAGTTACTCGCCGATCCTTGGGTCGCGATTTAGATCCGGTGGTAGATTCAGCTACGCACTGTTCTTGTTGTTACTAGCGTTAGCATGTTCTCTCGGACTGAGCCCCGTGAGCTCACCTACCAAACCCGCGCAACTGTCATTGCCCCTCAAGGGAGCCGGTAATCAGGTAGTTAAAAAAATGTGGCTAACGATTCCGCCTGGTGGCCGCCGCTATACCTGATCATGGTTTTTTTTTATTGCTTCATAGGTGGATGAACACACGGCTCACCTGTTGTTAAGAGTTTAGACTTTAGAGCCCACAGACATCAATGTAAATGTCGCCACCCGACTTGAGACATGAGTTGCAAGTCTCGGTTTTATAGTACAACGGCTGCCCTTCAAAATGTAACGCAATACTGCTCCACGGCAGAAGTAGGTAGGGTGGTGGTACCTACTCGTGTAGACTCAACACGACAATCCACCACCACCACCACCACCACCAGATCATACTTTGATGTACACTAATTGGCAAAATGTTATAATTTTAATTTTAAATAAAAATGCAGTACGTTAGTGTCAAGTTTTTCTTTTAGTACACGAATCTTATACGAAAAATCTCAATATATATATTTTTTTTAAATGGTCTTGAAAAAAAACTTCGAATGAATCTAATTATCTCATCTGTTAAGTTTTACCATAAATGTGTTATTTGTTGAAAACTAAATAACTCGGCCGATTTGGTTGATTGAATGATTCTAGCGGCTTCCACGTTTGGAACTCTTTACAAATTCTCCAATGACTTTAAAAACATAACTATTAAATTTATATTATTATTGAACTATATAATATGTATATGAAATTAAATTGACTGCTTTTTTAACTATTTATACTGATTAACTTAAAATTGTTGTTTAGATAATTTTTTTTAATTATTAATACTACAATTGAAATTGTCTTAACACTAATTTAGTTTTGTTATACTCCTTCCCAGTCCGATAATAAATCGAACTTATTCTTATCAAGCACATCGAGGGGTGAAAGACTATCTTACCTTATACCTTTAAACGAGCAATTCTTGTATATTAATATATAGGTATATAATGTGAATCTCTGAAACGGCTCCAACGATTTACATAAAATTTAGTATACAGGGGATTTCTGGGGCGATAAATCGATCTTGCTACGATTTATTTTCAGAAAATGTTGTTTTATTCGTGTTTTCAATAATCAACTTTATTGATGATCAACTTTATGACTTCCCGACATCTATTGGCGAATAATAATACTATTTTTTATTGCTTTAAAGACACAACAAGATGGCGTTATAAAAAAAAAACCGACCAAGGCTCGGTCATCATCTAGTTTGGTTTAAGCGACATTTCGTTTAATAAGCGACATTTATCTTTTTTTTTTTTATGATTGAGAGATTACTGGTGGCCCGAAGGCCTTTCCAGTTTCACCAGGACAGGTGGGCGAGCAAAGGCTCAGCCAGGAGGGGTGGGATTTGCTAACAGCTGCCCGAGCGCCTCCGAAGGAGACCTAACAACTCAAGAGCAATTGCTTCGCGAATGAATCTACCACCGGATCGGAATCGCGACCCACTGAGAAGATCCGGCGAGAAAGTCAGCGGGCTGATGCATGGGCTAGGTTGCACGTCGACCTCTTTGTCGAGTTCAACGAGTACGGTTACTGGGGTCCCTAAGCCTGCTCCTAGTATTAGAGCTGAAGGCATCTAATGCAAAGGTTATTGGATCTGATGGATCCGTAAGGACGTGTCTAGGGCGACATTTATCTTAGTAATTAAAGGTCCGTTTTATTTGGTATTAGCATCAACGATTCGACATATTTAATTGAACTCCAATTGAATATGCAATTTCGAAAAGGGCACATGTCGCATATTTTGTCAAATACGTTTTTTCATATTTATGTAGTTTTGAGGCTTACCTACACCCATTTTATAATAATTCCACTAATTTTCAATTGCTAATTAACACTAAAATATATTTCAAAAGTAAATATTTTAAATATTACACTGCTTTAGAAAATAATAAGTTTTTTTCATTTCCTGAAAATTTTACATTTTCAGAGATGTGCCCTTTTGAAATTGCATATTCAATTAAGTTTATCCCATTCCCCAAATAGCTGAAGAAGTTATTTTGTTATGATTTTTTTTCCAATTTTAAACTTTAAATGGCTCTCCTGCAAAGTTGCAAGTTTCGTTAAAGTTAAACCAATATGCCTAGTTAACTTAGTTTTTGGTCCAAGTTTACAGAATATCACTTATTTTAATGAGCTGTGAGACACTATGTTCAATTTACTTGAATACTTTAAAGTACTGTCGACGTTTAAAATATAGTAAAAGATTCTTGCTATGAATTTTTCCGTAAAATTCTATAGTAATGAGAGATATGATATGTTAATTATTTTCGTTAATACAATTTTTTTTATCTATTATGCAATTTAAAAATGTGGGATGTTCAATAGAAGGCGTCATTCAATTTATTATGGGGGCCTGGCGACCACTTAGTGTAACGTGACCCTGAGATTTACTCATCTAGTCCAATAAAAACCGAAAGGCGTGTTTAACCATTTTTTAATCAGTAATAAGTCTAAAAAGACAATGTGTGCGGTTCATGACGTCACGTCACGTCTGTTAAAGTGCGGACGTGAGAGAGGTAACGATATGTTGTACCATATGTCCACTATTTCTTAATACCATTGTTAAATTTTAGTTGATTCATTTTACAACTAAATTAATGGTATTTAAAAATATATAATTTTCAAATGAATTTTTACATTATTGTTAGGAGAATGCTAGCCCACATCCGGCTGAGCTCGTGAGCTCTGTTTTCAATATTGAGTCATTCAATGAACAATACACTTGAGACCTCAACTCTTGTCTTAAAGTGAGTAGTGGCGCCAGTTAGATTGTGTACGTCTGAGGCTATGATAACCCACTTCAAAGCACTGAGCAGCTGGATCGAGAACTTCACAGCCCAGTTTGAAGTAGCAGTAGGTATTTGCTGTTGATTTAATACTCCACAAACAAGATTAGTTCACCCTGGCATATATTCATTTCAAGGTGGGTGGCGTATTTACATTGTAGATGTCTATGGGCTCCAGTAACCATTTAACACCAGGTGGGCTGTGAGCTCGTCCACCCATCTAAACAATAAATAAATAAATAAAAATAAAAAAAATGTAAATATTTTAAAGTACATTAAAAAACATAATCATTACTTTCTTTTTCTGCAGCCACTTCGTTAAAAAGGATTCCATTTATTCGAATTTAGGTCTTGTGTACATTGGTAGTAGGTTTTCCAGTTGTAGTGATATTGATTATAATTGTAATGTATTTATTAATATTTCGTTGTGTGTTAAGGTATAGTCTGTTCTGGCATTAGTGGTGTCACGAATCACTATGTGTGTTCAGTACTTTCAAGACCCACATATTTATTTGACTACTAATTTCTGATTTCCTTTCAAGCCTTATTCTTGATTTCATAAAATGTATAAAACACATTCATAAACACTTTGATATCCAAGTTCAGTTATGAATTATTCACTTGCTTTTGAAATGGAATATGGACCGTTTATTTTGAAAGTGTTGTAAGTCCATTTTCTTTTGTTTCGAGAAAATTAAAGGTAAAAAATACAGGCAAATCATATGAGGTCTGGCTATGCCACCTACCTCTGTCAATTGGACTTACACCACTTTCATAATCGATGATTATGCAATTTCATTTACCGACCGATTTTAAGTTGTAAAAAACATGGGATTTTTTTGAGAAATTAAACACGGACTAGTTATATATAAAAATTTACATTAAATAAAGCATGAATTACGTGATAGCTCATTTTTCTCAAAAATGGAGTTACACCACTTTCAAAATAAACGGTTCAATATATTTAATGACTGAAATCACCATCTATTTATACATTGTGTTGGAATGTTGAGATTATAGTTATGGTAGTGAGGGCGTAGGGACCAGTGTTGAATCATTGAAATATTGGCAGTTTGTTTTCATATTTCACATATATGTATACAGGGATGATTTGTATAACTGAAAACGAATGCTATAATATGATTTCTATGGTGAGAATTTAAAGATAAGAAAATATTATATGCTTCATAAAAATATTTTTATCTACTGCCTAAAAAAACATTTTGTTTTTGTAAAGTTGAGACAGAATTTTTCAGTACATTACTGGAAATCGTATGTTAACTTTGTATTAAATAAAATATTATTATGTATGTTGTTTAATTAATATTTTAAATGATAAACTAATGCACTATTGTTAAAATGTATCAAGTGTGTTAAAGGAGGCATCAGTCTTCGGTGTTTACGCTTGTGCTTAATTAAAATAAAAACAAAACAATTTAATTTTACGTAGTTTTATTTACAATCGGAAGTAGTTATGTCAAGGAGGAAACATCATTTTGAAGACAATTACAAACAATTACCAGCCTATTAATTTATCAAAACTAGAATGTTTTCGATGTGGTGTGGCAAGCATTGGACAGGGGGGACAGTTCAACTGATAAGTATTTTAGACAGTCCATTTTTTTATTGGTTAATAAACATCTGTCCAATATCTTTGGTCCTGTGATGGGATAGCTACTGCCACACACTTAAATATCTTTTAGATGGTATCTACATACAATATTCAGTTCTGTATACTAACATACTTAGTACTTATTAGATATTTAATTAATGAAGTTTGGATTTATATTGTTGAAAATAAGAATATGACTGAATCTTAGTATTGTGTGTGTGCTCTTGGTTCAGATATTTTAGACAAATATGGTGTTTTTATATCTTAAATAATCTTAATTTGGTTTTTTATTAATCTAAAAGTGTCTTTAACTTTTTGAAGCTTAAGAAATCGAGTCAACAGGGCAAAACGCACTGAACCGATTCGAATACAACTGCTGTTCTGAAATCTAGTAATTTTATAGACAGTTTCCGTGATGAACATCGATGTAAGAAATGATACTCATGGAACTACAGCGGGGTAACAGTTCGCCTAAACTATTATGGCCTTATTAATAAAATCTTAGATTAATAATTAGTGGTGTTGCTTTACATTATCTACTTTTCAATTACATCAAACGTTATCTAATAAAAATCGATTTAAAAAAAAAAGGGCTTAATAGCAAGCTATTAATATTTTTTAATCATTGTGAACTAGTCAGGATGTTATGACTAAATAGCCCACTGAGTTTCTCGCCGGATCTTCTCAGTGGTCGCGTTTCCGTTCCGGTGGTAGATTCTGCGAAGCACTGCTCTTGCTAGGGCCAGTGTTAGCAATACTCCGGTTTGAGCCCCGTGAGCTCACCTACACGTTAGGGCGTAGTTGATATAGCCTCTCAAGGCTATCAGCATAGGTAGGAAAAAAATATGACTAAAACCAATGATGATAACATCATTGACTAAAACCAATGATGATAACATCATTGACTAAAACAATAGGCTGTTTTAAAGGTGGCGAAAATTACGTAGAAGGAAATTACATCGATGGTTAGTAAGTTAAGAATAGAACGTTAGAAAGACAAAACTGCGTAAACTAAGACACACCGTGTTTATTATTAGCTCGTTCTTATTTGCTAAATTAATATTCGTACTCAGATACAATGACAACTAGTCTCGCAACAGCGCTGCCCGCGAATTGGCTCCTTTGGTATAGAGACATCGTGAGTTCTAATTCAGCCACTTGAGGGCCTCCCAGTGAGCACAGTAGCGACACTACGCAGATATTGCCCGACGGACGCATGCTGTAAATACATGTAAACATTAATTTCTGAGTTTTATGTGTATTTTAAGTGATTCTATTTTTATAGACTGCTATTTTTAAATACGCTTTTATTAGCTTCATACTTTGAATGACTGACTAATGCTTTTCAGGATATTATCAAAATAACCTTTCTACTCATATCTGTTAAAAAAATTTAACTACTGATACCATGCACCCCACGCTTTTTTTTACAATAAAATCATTTTTTCTTACACTATTTTTAATTCAAATTTATTAAGATTTATTTTCTATTTTTTAGTGTAATTTTCTATAAAAGCGTATTTTTTTAGTTTTTAAACTATTATTTATTGGTTTCAACGCATATGATTGTCACGTTATAAATGCTTGAGATATCGACATAGTCAAAGATAAGTATGTACCTATTCATTATTTTAAAATTGATTTTTCTAAATATTAGTAAGAAGGTAATATTTAAAAAAATCCCGCACAAAAATTTGTTATATGCGTTCATTTTATACGAATAAATATAGAGAAAAGAGGATACGATATTGTAGGAAACCATTCTTTAGCGGTACACTTGGGTTGGCTGCGTTTTTAACATCGCCAATATTTATCGATTATCGTAATTAGACCACATAAAAATATTACTCGAAACATCGCAAATCTGTTGGTTGCACTCCGTGTGAGGCTTGAACGCTTATCATTCTCATTTCGAAGCTGACCACAGAGTCTTGCCACGAAGGACCGTGCATCGTGAATAGGTCCACCTAAAACAAAAAAAAAACACTGTAGGAAAGGAAAAAATCTCACAGCTTAATGTTAAATGGTCATCACAACCTATAAATACCACAGCGTGAATGCCGCCATTCATATAGAAATATAAGATTTCATTACTTTAACTCAATTTTATTACATTAAAATATAAGGGATATTTTAAACTGAACAGTAAATTTAAGTAAAAAGTTATTAAGCATATTAAAATGGACAATAGTTACTACCTACTGATAATAAACGAGACTCCGGCATAGGTATCAAATGTATCCGCGTATGCATCTTTTGTAAAATAAAACAAATCAGATAATATGATCCCAGAAGGATCATTTTTCAGTATGAAACATGTATAAAGGGTGTGAGAAAAATTATACCTGCATCAGACCCTAAACTCGGATACATTATCTATGCCATGGGAACCAGTCTCTTATAATTGAATATATACTGTTAAATATACAAAACAAATTTATACAAAACATACTATTGCTTGATCGAAGTGAGAATCGAGCCTGCAACCCTCAATCTAGCAGTCAAGGGCATCGATAATGCGCCATCGGATCAGTCATAGACAATTACATAGATAAGACCAATAAAAACCCAAATTTGAAATGCTCCTAGCCCCGGGAAGAAGTTATTCTGTACAGATTGCTTAATTGCCTCTCTTAAACCATTCCTTCTTCTAGCATTACGGCATAAACTGACCATTTTCCCTGGTTATTTTAAACTTTAAATAAGAAAACCTTTTTTTTATTGCTTAGATGTGTGGACGAGCTCACAGCCAACCTGGTGTTAAGTGGTTACTGGAGCCCATAGACATCTACGACGTAAATGCGCCACCCACCTTGAGATATAAGTTCTAAGGTCTCAAGTATATTTACAATCGCTGCCCCACCCTTCAAACCGAAACGCATTACTGCTTCACGACAGAAATAGGCAGGGCAGTGGTACCCACCCGTGCGGACTCCCAAGAGGTCCTACCACCAGTAAACCTTCTTCGTTCGTGTGATTATTTACTGGAAAAACGGCAAGAGAGATACTCACGCTTCCCGAAGGCAGGAATATGTTTGCGACGAACGTTATGAAGTGATAGCTGTATGTACTGGGCAGCTGCAGACACGACCAATCTGACACCAGGCACGTTCTCTGTATTCTTGTGCATCGACTGTAAATAAGTTTTCGCGGTTTTTTTTATTTTTTATTGATTAAATGGGTGAACGAGCTAACAGCCCACCTGGTGTTAAGTGGTTACTGGGGCCGATAGACATCTACAACGTAAATGCGCCCACCCACCTTGAGATATAAGTTCTAAGATCTCAGTATAGTTACAACGGCTGCCCCGCCCAAACCGAAACGCATTACTGCTTCACGGCAGAAATAGGCAGGGCGGTGATACCTACCCGCGCGGACTCACAAGAGGTCCTACTACCAGTTAAAATTAACTACTTATCTCGCTTACTGGCGTAAGTTAGGACATCATGCACCAGGCTGTGGTTCGTTCTGTTATATCTCCATGCTGAACCCTAAATAGTTTATTCTCGAACCACTGACTAGACATTCCGAAGGGATATAGGTTGTAAAGACGAAAAAGAAGGCAGTTGTTGTAAGTCGGAGTTAGGACGCGGCTGCTGAGTCCCTCTGAGAATTGTTATCTTTTTAATTAATATGATAAAGTTTTATGATAGATATCCTTTTATTTTTGTAAACGAGCTCAAATCGCATAACAGTTCGGGTTTGAAGGACGGGGCAGCCGTTGTACTGTGAAACTGAGACTTTGAAATCATTTCTGAAGGTGGTTGACGACATATTTTATATGTTGTTGATATTTATGTGCTCCGGTAACCATTTAACACCAGACAGACCGTAACCCGAATAAGTAATACCAAAAAAAAAATCTAAGTAATAAATTTATTGGATGTACAATAAAATAAAGAAATCAATGAGAAACTAAAAATTTCTTGTTGAACGCATATCAATACTACTTCAAAACACGAATTGCTTGTTATTGAATGCGCTTTATAGAAATATAGCCTATGTTCGTCAGGGACAATGTCGGCTTCTAATGGAAAAAGATTTTTTCAAATCGGTCTAGTAGTTTCGGAGCCTATTCGAAACAAACAAACAAACAAATCTTTCCTCTTTATAATATTAGTATAGACTAGCGACCCGCCCTCGCTTCGCTTCGGAAACTGTAATTTATTATTGATTTCTCCACTATTTAATGGATGTTATTATACATATAAACCTTCCTCATCAATCACTCTGTCTATTAAAAAAACCGCATCAAAATCCGTTGCGTAGTATGTATTTATTTAAGCATACATAGGGATATAGGGACAGCGAAAGCGACTTTGTTTTATACTATGTAGTGAAGAGAAAATAACTTACTGCTTAGACTCTAGTCTATATCCAGTCGGGCACTCGATCTTGTGACAGTGGTAGCTTCCTCTTGTATTCTGACACACATTTCCGGAGTCTGACGTGCGGGCACACGCAGCTTCTCCCGTCTCGCATTCGTCTATGTCTAAACAATGAAACAAAATATTTGAATAATCCAGCATGTTATTTTCTTACCCCAAAGCAGACGTGTATTACGATGCCCACTGAGTTTCTCGCCCGATCTTCTCAGTGGGTCGCGTTTCCGATCCAGTGGTAGATTACGCGAAGCACTGCTCTTGCTAGGGCCAGTGTTAGCAATACTCCGGTTTGAACCCCGTGAGCACATATCTACATGTTAGGGCGAAGCTGAAATAGCCTCTCAAGGCTATCAGCATAGGTAGTAAAAAAATGTATTACGATTTGAAGCATGTGACGGTCACTCGATAAATATTTTTTATTGCTTAGTTGAGTGGTAGTGTAAAATGGCCATAAGAGCCCTATCATCATCATCATTTCAGCCTATCGCCGTCCACTGCTGAACATAGGCCTCTCCAATAGATTTCCAGTGCGACCGGTCCATTGCCACCTGCATCCAACGAGACCCAGCGCTTTTTACTAGGTCGTCGGTCCGTCTAGTGGTAGGGTAGGTGGCCGTCCCACACTGCGCTTGCCAGTACGTGGTCGCCACTCCAGGATCTTTCTGCCCCATCGACCGTCCACTCTTCGTGCTATGTGGCCGGCCCATTGCCACTTCAGTTCACTAATTCTACGGGCTATGTCAGCAACCTTCGTTCTTCTACGGATAAAGATTAAGAGCCCTATAGATATCAACAATATTAATACCGCTACAGACATAGACATGACTGCTAAATTTCAGTTCCATAGTACAACGGCTGCCCCGCTCTTCAAGCCGAAACGAAGTAGTGCTTCACGGCAGCAATAAGCGGGGTGGTGGTACTCACCCGAACCGGCTACCACCAGTTTGCGGCGGTGCTTACGTTGCTATAGCTTTTACCCCTGCAACCGCTTAAGCTCAGATAAGCCACGATCTTATCTATACTTACAATAGCAATAAATGATTCCATACCAAGATTTCAAAGTTATTTTGTGTATTTACAATTAAGTTACCTATGCAACTTCTGTTGTCTTCAGAAAGCCTGTAGCCAGCAGGGCAGGCGCATCGATAGCTCCCTGGCTCATTGACACATTCGCCGGCGCACAATTTCCCTCTAATACGGACAGACGTCCACTCTTCGCATTCGTTTACGTCCACGCACGTCCTGGAATAACATCACGAGGAAAGTTTTAGAAAGCTCATAGTAAATTATGACTATGTTTACTGCGATGAATGACAAAACATTTAATTATACTTTCAAAGGTATGTACATAAGACGATAAAGCATCATGAGAAACTAGATGACGGTAGATTAAAAAAAAACAAGAGTTTTTCTGTCTCATGCGAGGTTCGGACGTGGGTTGTTGAGCGACAGGAGGTTTTAGTCAGTTCGACTCCGACATATACTCCTGACCAAAAAAAAAAAAGCCCATCAACCCTCTATAGTTTGTAAAACGGAACATAAGTGTTTGCACCTATTATCGTTGCCGACTCGATAGCCCCGCTTGCAGTAGCACCGATATCCGCCCCATGTGTTGGCGCATCCGTGCTGGCAGACGTTCGGACTCTCGCTGCACTCGTCTACGTCCACGCAGACCTTATCGTTCGAGGCCGCGTTGCGGAAGCCTTCATCACATTCGCACCGGTACGAACCAACTGTGTTCTTGCATCGGGAGTACGATGAGCACGGCTAGAATTTACAAATAGACAGTTGTTTGGAAAAACGACATTTACGACATTTTATATATTACTAGCTGATCCGGCAGACTTCGTAGTGCCTCAATCGATAAATAAAAGACCTAAACTTTTGTATAAAATAAACTTAAAACAAACAAAAGGAATGCGTCCGACGGGGGACACAACAAAGGAAAAACAAAATTGTTATTTTTATTTAATTCCGAGCATTTTTATATCTATCTACCTTTTAAACCTTCCCTGGACTTCCAAAAATAATTCAAGACCATAATTAGCCAAATCGGTCCAGCCGTTCTCGAGTTTTAGAGAGACTAACGAACAGCAATTCATTTTTATATATAATAGAAAGACTAGTGACCCGCCCTCGCCTCGCTTCGGAAACATTAAATTTTATTATTGATAGCTGAGTGCCGCGATGTCACCCGCAGTTATTGTCGTACCCTGGGTGACTCCGCGGGGCGAAACTAGTCTAAAAAAAGTAGCCTAAGTTACTCCTTCTATCATCAGCTACTTATCAGTGAAAGTCTCGTCAAAATCAGTCCAGCTGTTCCAGAGATTAGCCGGAACAAACAGACAGACAGACAAACAGACAAAAATTGTAAAAAATATTAATTTGGTGTATGTACCGTATATATAGGTATATTCATATTATTATGCAATGTAGTAAAAAGCGATTATTTCAATATTACAAACAGACACTTCAATTTTATTTATATGTATACCTAGATGTCGACGCAACGTCACTATTTAGTTAACTAAAAATAGTTAAAAGTTAACTGTTTCTTTAATGTGAACAACTGTTTAAGAGAGTGTTAATGAGAATTAATGACTAACCTACCCCCACTTTCAATTATAAATACAAGTGACTATTGTCACACAAAACACCCCGCTTCGATAAAGCGGCACGACACGAGAACCCTCTTATCGTGGCCGCCGGTAACTACATTCCCGATCCTGCGGACAGAATGGAAAGCAGTCGACGTCGCCCCAAACACGTCATTTCGGATCCTCCCGATCCACTAACGGTGCTTTTAGGTACTTCAAGCACCGGTCATCGTTCTCGTCGAACCCGTCGCTTACGACGAAGGGCTCGACGAGTAAATTAACCCTTAGACACAGCCCACTGAGTTTCTCGCCGGATCTTCTCAGTGGGTCGCGTTTCCGATCCGGTGGTAGATTCTGCGAAGCACGGCTCTTGCTAGGGTTCGTGTTAGCAACGTCATCAGGCTTGAGCCCCGTGAGCTCACCTACTAGTTAAGGCGACGCTGATATAGCCTCTCAAGGCTACCAGCTTAGGTAGGAAAAAAAAAAAAGAACGCACAAAACACCGGTCATCGCTCTCGTCGAACCCGTCACTTGCGACGTAGGGCTCGGGGAGTAAATTAACCCACAGACACAGCCCACTGAGTTTCTCGGCGGATCTTCTCAGTGGGTCGCGTTTCCGATCCGGTGGTAGATTCTGCGAGGCACGGCTCTTGCTAAGGTTAGTGCTAACAACGTCGTCAGGTTTCAGCCCCGTGAGCTCACCTACTAGTTAAGGTTACGCTGAAATGGTCTCTCAAGACCATCAGCTTAAGTAGAAAAAAAGATAATGAAAATAGTTACATTGCCATGTCTGCATTCGTCGATGTCATCACACCCGTTCTGTCCAACAAGTCGGTGACCGGCTGGACACTGGCAAGAATATCCGCCGTAGAAGTTTTCGCACCGTTGCAGGGGACCACACTCTGATGTATTCTTTGCGCACTCATCGATGTCTGTGTTAAGAATTAAAAATATCGAGATATATTAAATAGCCTAAAAAATATGGTAAACTTTTCGAAAACCCTACACGTTTTGTGTTTTTTTTTATTGCGTAGATGGGTGTACGAGCTCCCACATAACAGACATAAGTTGTAAGGTCTCAAGTATAGTTACAACGGCTGCCCCACCCTTCAAACCGAAACGCATTACTGCTTCACGGCAGAAATAGGCAGGGTGGTGGTACCTACCCGTGCGGACTCACGAGAGGTCCTACCACCAGTAAGAGTTGAGATTTCTTTAAAATTCTCATTCATAATCAGTCGCGAAATAATCTCGCACTATTTAGTTTATTCATCGTGTTCACTCAAAAACGTCAAATTAACTGGTGCTTTTAAATTAAATTTAGAAGTTTCACTCGAAAAAACCAAATAATAGCAACGAGCTAGTTATTTACATCAAAATGCCTCAAGTTCTGTTCAATATATTATTATGTGCAATTCCTCAAATTGTCCAAGCTGAAATTATTAGATCGCTTACCTACACACCGCTTATCCTGTGTTACTTTATAGCCCCAAGGACACGATGATACCACAGCTCCACGGTCTGAGAAGCGGGTGAAGCTAGGTCTCAGAGACCAGGGCCCGCGCTGACCGTATTGCGCACCCACCGTGATCACGTTGGTATTGTCGGGGTAGCGGGGCTCAGACGGCGAGTACGACGGAGGGGGTGGGTGTGGGGCAATCGGTGATATGGGTGAAGCCGGCACTAAAGACGGATCTAGAAACAATAATTCCTGTTTCGGTTTTCGGGAGTCATAACTTAATTAAAATTAATTTGACGGCTTAATCTTGCGTCTCTTATTGTCATTATATCATTTGCAATGTTTCAATCAATCAATACATGAAGTTTTTGTTAAATGTAACCAATTCAGTAGCACAATGTTCACTGTTGAATCTAAACTATATATATGGTCCGAGCTTAAACCAAACAGATGAATCGGGTGTAATCTGTACTCAGTACAGCCGTTCTTTAAAAAGCCATCTATGATGATAGCAAGCTTACTATACCAAATAATTTACAGTAACAAATACTCTTTTAAAATTTTACATCTAGAAAATGAATATCCAATGGAGACCCAATATAACTTGAAACAATTCACGAACCTGCAGTAGGTTTTTCGTTTTCAGCTCGGCATCGCCATCCACACACACAGCGGAAACCTCCGTCGATGTTAACACACTCCTCATTTCGAGAGCACGTTGCTTTGTTAGTCGCGCATTCGTCGATATCTGACATAATGCAAATAGGTACTAAATTCATCATCATCATTGTTCAGCCTACAGACGTCGACCGCTAGACACAGGCCCGTATAAATTCCAAATTGTTAGAAGTTCACCAAAAGTGACCATATGAGTTGCGATGGTAGCGTGAGGAATTACTGACCCTTACTTTTTGAGCATGCACGATTACAGTAAATTCAGAGCATATTGTGGAAATGCTTAGATAATTTCATGGTGCCAGAACTGAAAGACTTCTGGTTTTGACCAACATCCTTCCATATAAATGGGGCATCCTCACATACTTTCGTCCAATAGGTCTCTGCCAAGAGTACGTTAAAATTTCCCTGCCAAATTTATCTCCAGGAGATAACTGTTATGGACTTTTCCTTGTGGGGTTATTTCAAGCCTTAAACTTATAACAATAAACCGATTTCTATGCTCGATTTAAAAGAAACTAATTGCTTCGACATCGCGGCCTTAAAAGTCGCTCAGTCGTCATTGTAAATTTTACTGTTCGACTAAAATTGACTAAATGAATTTCTTGAACGCGGAATCATGGATTAAGAAGATTTTATTTTAAGAAATAAATTGCCAAAAACTGTACTTTGATCATTAGTAAACATTTTTTATAGAAGACATCATGTGTTTTTTATTTATTATAGCGACTCACAAAATTTTATCTTTTTTTTTGGAGCACCCTGTATTTTCCCTTAATTTAAAACATAGTAATTTACGTTAACACTGAACAAACGATTTCTGTTGGAAGAACTTACCAACACACTTTCCATACTTCGTGTCATAGGTGTATCCCAGCTCACAAGCAATCGCTGGATATCTGCCTCTGGACCGAGGTGGAGTATACTGCCACTCTGGTAAAGATACTGAAAATATGTAATAAATATTATACTCAAAGTCACTAATATTGTTACCTAGCATGCGGTTATCTATATCTATACTAATATTATAAAGAGGAAAGATTTGTTTGTTTGTTTGTTTGTTTCGAATAGACTCCGAAACTACTGGACCGATTTGAAAAATTCTTTTTCCATTAGAAGCCGACATTGTCCCTGATGAACATAGGCTACTTTTTTTTTTTTTTTATTATTATTTTTTTTTTGTTTCATGTGTGTTTTAATGTTTCCGAAGCGAAGCGAGGGCGGGTCGCTAGTTGGTTATAAATTAAACGATCAGTAGTATCGTATTTCTCGCTTAAGTCTATTCTTGAATATATTTTTATTGCAATTATAAAAAGACGAATCCCGTGATCACGGTGATAAGGGGCTACTTATAGATATCGGCAATGGAAAGGGCAGGCCGCCTAGCAAAAAGCAGCTTTAGAAGAATTTTTAAATCCGATAGACATTTGAAAGTTCTTTTGATTATTTAATAACACACTGTTTTATTACTCGACGTAAATTGGGTGCAAGCTCAGGAGCTGTTATAGTAATCAAATTCGCGTGCCAACTGAATTTCTCGCCGGATCTTCTCAGTGGGTCGCGATTCCGATTCGGTGGTAGACTCTGCGAAGCACTGCTCTTGCTAGGGCTAGTGTCAGCAAATTCTCTCAGCTTGAGCTCGTGAGCTCGTCTACCGGTTCAGGCGTAGCTGAAATAGCCTCTTAGGCTACCAGCGAATACACCAAAAAATTAAATTCGCAAATGCGCCTAAGCTTAGTAAGGGCATATGTGCGATTACAGGAGAAACAATTGCTTACTTACAAAAGCCGGTAAGCTCCAGAATAATAATCTAATCGCATACTGTCCATTCAAGGGTTCTCGAAATATATTTTATCAGCTTCACAATGCTTAGGTAATCATCAAATTTCACATTAAAATAAGACAACAACGGAATTTCTTGGGCTTCATTTTTCTCTAAGAACATTGAGCCTTCCTCGATTAACAATTGCTATGTTTTTGGGTAGTTACCAGAAATAGTCCTTGGAGTGGTAGTACTGGTCGTTGTTGAAGTAGTGCTGGTTGTAGTGGGAGGTGGAATGGGTATGCACCATCCTTGCTGGTTTCTTTTAAAGCCAGCAATACAGTCGCAGCGATAGCCGCCTGCTTTATTTATGCAGTCCTCTAAGTTACTGCAGATATGACTTCTTTCACATTCATTTATATCTAAAACAAAACACGTAACTGTAAAATGGAGCAATTCAGATCTACTATTTGGCTTCTAGTTTAAGGAATCTCTTTATATCTCAATCTATTAAGCTGTGTACATAATAGACAATAAGAAGGTTTGCTAAAAACTTGCATTGATATATATATAGAAAAAAAGCTTATATTTTTACATACGTTCATACATTTTTTAAACTTCATTTAAATACAGTACATACCAACACAATTGCCAAAGAAGTCTTTTTCATATCCGTTTAAACAATGTACTTCGTTAGGGTCAAACGCTGGTGTATCGGTAGCTTCTGGCTTGTCCCTTCCAATAACATTTGTCCAAGTTTCTTTAGGAATTGTGTTTGTATCCAGTTCGATACCGCCATCATCTTCTTTTTCTTTTTCAATAGTTATAGGGTCTTTTGGCCTTGTCACACCCGTGACATATCCAGGTCTAAACGGCGAAGGTCTTCTAGAATTGTCTGGTCTACTAGGGCTATGAGTAGGTCTTCGAAATACCTCTGTAGTAGTTTCTGGTTTAATCGGCGTTGTTATTTCCGGTCTTCTCGGTGTGTAATCTGATCTACTGGGACTGTAATCTGGTCGTCGAGAAATTTCTGTGCTCGATGTAACTTCTGGTTTTTTTGGTGTGGTTGGTTCTACCCGACTAGGAGTGCTCGGTCTACGATTATACGGGTATGAAGGTCTTTTTGTTGAAGTCGTATATCTTGGTCTATCATAATATGGATAGTAAGGGCGAGATCGTCGTGTTGTTAATGTTGTAGGCTTAGTAGTTGAAGTAGTTGTTCTTTGGGTCGATGTGGTTGTTCTTGGTGTAGATGTTGTTGTTCTTTGTGTAGATGTTGTTGTTCTCTGTGTTGATGTTGTTGTTCTTTGAGTTGGATAGGTTGGTCTGGTAGTTGACGTTGTTGCTGCAATTTCTGGAGCAGTTTCATTGTCATCCCTATAAGAGACGTGAATTAATGGGCAAACAGAAAAACAAAGATTAAACTGAAAAATGAATAACGTAAAACATCAGATTAAACATTTTAAATATTAAAATTAACTGAGCAATGTATTTTAGGAATCGCCAAATTTATTGCTTTACCACTTTCATTTATACTACACACATAAAAGAGTAGTGGATTAAAATTGAAAGAAAGAAATTCCTTAAATTCAATAAAAAACAAAATTAAAAAATATTATCAGTAACTTCTTTTACCTATAGAGATTTAATTTATATTAGCTGCCACGAATCTTAGTATATAGGATTACCTTTTATTTCGTTTTTTTTCCTACGTAGTCGTTGGTAGCTTAACTATTCCAACTTCACGCGGCCTGGTAGGTGAGCTTACGGTCTCACCCAGAGAGAATTTCGAACACTAGCAAGAGCAGCGCTTTGCCGAATTACGTTATAATACTCATTGTAAAAATGAATATTTTAAAAAAATCTAATAGTTAAAAAAAAAAGCTATTTTTTGTAAATTGGTGGTAGTCATTTTGACGTTCAACAAGTATGTACTTTCATTTATTTTGAAAAATTTTTTTTTATTTGATTTGATTTGAATCTACTACCGGATCGGAAACGCGACCCACTGAGAAGATCCGGCGGGAAACTCAGTGGGCTGTGTCTATGGGCTAGTTCGCAAGTCGAACTCTTCGTCGGTGACCGGTGCATGAAGAGCCTAAAAGCACCGAGACGATACATTTTGTAGTTTTGATTCGTTTTGTATGATTACTAACACTACTTACTCCGAATCGTAATATTCGTATTCATATAGCGGCGGTACCGGTGTGGTGGAGGTAGTGGATGGTTGGCGATAAGTACATGTAAATGAACCAAGAACATTGAGACAGTGCAGACGTGGACCGCAGTTGTCTAGCTTCAACGCACACTCGTCGATGTCTAAAATGTAAATGTTCTATTTGAATAATATCATTATTGAAAAAAATATTTTATAAAAAAAAACTTCAGAGGTGTCAAGGGACACCCGGATGGAACGAAGTTCCTTTCGATTAATTAGTGAAGGAATTGTAATTTTTTTTTAAGTTATAATAATAAATTACGGCGTTATGAAGAAGAAAAAAACAATACTATGAACTAAATTACTATTGTTGAAACGCTATCTCGAGAAACTGTACTCATTACGCGGACCAATCGGATACGAGCAATGTCACGCGATAAGCGTCTACACGTTGATTGGTCAGAATGACGGATCTAAAAAGTGTCGTGACAACTTTTCGTAAGAATTTTTTCCGTCTAGCCCCCTTTCACAACGCGCGATAAGGAACTTCGTTCTAATCTAATAATCTAAAATGAAAAATAAACTTGATTAGATCATTTTTTTTTTTCATATTACCGTTATTATGACTTAAAGTTTGTCGCCAGATTTACGTGTGTAAATTAATTTCATGAAATACATACATATTACATTATATATTACATAATGTTTTTTTTGTTTATTAATGAAGGAATGTTTCTAAATTAGCTTGCATGATTTGACCGAAACTACTTACTATAGATGTTGAGATTACAATTTAAATAAAGATATACGAAACATAACTTCCGAAAAAGGGGGAAAAACTTCAGCAATTTTACAAATACTGTAAAACTAGCTTTCGGTAAAAGTATTGTTAAGCCTGTTACTATACCAATGAATACGTAAGCTATGTGACATATAATATGACATTTTCTTCATTAAAAGTGGCTTGAAAATAGCTGATTTAACTGTGCCTTCATAAATGTACATGAATCGATGGTCCTTTGTTTACAAAAGCAGACTTAAACTTAGACTTACCCACACAGGATTCCAAAAGGGAATCTAACTCGAAACCATTCTTGCAGCGACACTCATGCGCGCCGTAAGTATTGATACAATTTTGAAATTCATCACAAAGATGCGTTCCTTCGCGACACTCGTCGATATCTGTGTAACAATAATCACTCAAATAGCTTATACAAATTGTAAGCATTGATAACTCAAAACAATTTATTAGAATATTATAACACAATAAGGATATCCGTGTTGTAAAAATATAGTAAAAGTGGCCTATTAATATAAATTATTATAATAAGTAATATTTAATAATTTTATTAATATTTTAAATTTTAATATATATTTAATATTTAATAATTAATAATTTTATAGCAAACCTTCGCAAACCGTTCCACCTGGCCGCAGTCTCATTCCTTCTTGACACTTGGTTTTGGCGAGTCTAGCAAGAACGAACGAGTAAATTTGTTAATTATCAAATAACACAACTGGAGACTTTTTTAATTTATTGCTTAGGTAGGTGGACGAGCTAACGGCCCACCTAATATTAAGTGGTCACTGGAGCCCATAGACATTTACAACGTAAATGCCGCCACTTATCTGAGACATGACTTCTAAGGCCTAAATTTTTACAGTACAGCGGC
This sequence comes from Bombyx mandarina, assembly GCF_030267445.1. Classification (NCBI taxonomy): domain Eukaryota; kingdom Metazoa; phylum Arthropoda; class Insecta; order Lepidoptera; family Bombycidae; genus Bombyx; species Bombyx mandarina. The sequence goes on along the minus strand of NC_143234.1, from coordinate 4,884,111 downwards.
TGCCGCACCCTTCAAACCGAAACGCATTACTGCTTCACGGCAGAAATAGGCATGGCAGCATTTTATTATTTATTCATTAATTTATTATTATTCCACGGACTTGTAAAAGAATTTACGAACCACATAGTGTTTCATGGTTACTGGATGCAATAAATATCACAACGTGACCACGCAGCTTGGGACACAGAGTCTACGTTGTAGCACATTTAAAACCATAATGCATTACTGCTTTTTTATTTTATTGCTTTGATGGGTGGACGAGCTCACAGCCCACCTGGTGTTAAGTGGTTACTGGAGCCCATAGACATCCACAACGTAAATGCGCCACCCACCTTGAGATATAAGTTCTAAGGTCTCAAGTAAGTTACAACGGCTGCCCCACCCTTCAAACCGAAACGCATTACTGCTTCACGGCAGAAATAGGCAGGGTGGTGGTACCCACCCGCGCGGACTCACAAGAGGTCCTACCACCAGTAATTACGCAAACTATAATTTTGCGGGTTTTGACTTTTATTACACGATGTTATTCCTTCACCGTGGAAATCAATCGTGAACATTTGTTGAGTACGTATTTCATTAGAAAAATTGGTACCCGCCTGAGATTCGAACACCGGATGCATCGCTCAACACGAATGCACCGGACGTCTTATCCCTTAGGCCACGACGACTTCCCAAGGCAGAAGTGTGGAACCTGATGGTGAATGTGTTACATACCTCCGTGAATTACACGAAAACTACCTGTCTGTGGGATTTGAGCAGCGGCATAGTCAACCTTCGTATTATTGTCCAAAATTGTTGTTGTTTTTTTTTTCTTTTTTTTTTATTGCTTAGATTGATGGACTCACACTTTATCACTCAATATAAACTATATTAGGGACTTACTTGGGAAGAGAGCTGATCTTTGATTTGCAATTGTATGCTCCGGGTAAATTAACGCATATTTCAGTCCTCTTACACACTTCAGTGCTTTCTTCACATTCATCGATATCTATAAGGATAAAATATTTATTTCTACTAATACTAATATGATATTAATTATATTACACGGAACTAGTGGTGGTAGGACCTGTTGTGAGTCCGCGCGGGACGGTACCACCGCCCTGCCTATTTCTGCCGTGAAGCAGTAATGCGTTTCGGTTTGAAGGGTGGGGCAGCCCTTGTAACTATAGGTACTTAAAACTTATATCTCAAGATGGGTGGTGCATTTATGTTGTAGATGTCTTTGGGTTCCAGTAACCACTTAACACCAGGTGGACTGTGAGCTCGTCCACTTATCTAAGCAATAAAAAAAATCAAAGAAAATACAGTAATAATTTTTTTTATTTATTGCTTAGATGGGTGAACGAGTTCACGGCCCACCTAGTGCTAAATAGTTACCGGAACCCATAGATATCAACAACCTAAATGCCGCCACCCACCTTGAGACATGACTTCTATGTCTTAGTTCTATAGTAGAACGGCTGCCTCACTCTTGAAACCGTAATGCATGGACCCGTGTAGGCTCACAAGGATCCTTACCGGTAGTAACACATTGTAATAATAATTAATTAAGAACACATGCTTATAAACAATCACAATTGTTTTACTCACTTACCTTCACAAATTCCTGTAGAGGTATTAACCTTAAACCCTGGAGCGCACCTCTTGGAAACGTGATCTTGACAGAAGAAGCTACCGTGAGTGTTTATACAGTGTTGAGAAAGTCTTTGACAGTCATCCAAACTCTCCTCGCATTCATCGATGTCTGTAAAATTAACCAAGAACTCAATATTTTTTAAATAATTCAAGAAAATTAAACATCCACACAGTGGCAGTTTAAAAATAATTCAGTAAAATAGAATCGATTGATTGAAGTCGAACACCCAGACCCCAAATACCAAGTATATCGTTCACAATGACACTAACTTGAACCAGAAATGTAAGTTATATACTTACAGTAGGTACTTTAGGTTGTAACTTTGTTTTAAGCGTCAAAACGAAACTGTCTCGGGCCTTTTTTTCTCCTACCTGATGGTCTTGAGAGACCATTTTAGAGTGACCTTAACTAGTAGGTGAGCTCACGGGGCTCAAACCTGACGATGTTGCTAACACGAACCCTAGCAAGAGCAGTGCTTCGCAGAATCTACCACCGGATCGGAAACGCGACCCAATGAGAAGATCCGACGAGAAACTCAGTGGGCTGTGTCTGTGCGTTAATTTACTCGCCGAGTACTTCGTCGCAAGCGACGGGTTCGACGAGGCCGTAAAGACACTATAAGAATGTACACTAACCGATACATTCGTCGTCTGGTCCAGCTCTGAAGCCTGGAGGGCAAATTTCATTCCTTACTGGAGCCACAGGTGTCGTCACTTCGGGTGCTCCAGGAGCCGACTCTATCACTGGCTTGCCCGGTTTTCCAGCGCATTTGTAGCCTCCTATCGTATTCTCGCAAAGGTATTTCGGACACGGCGGTCGTGGTAGCTGACATTCATTTATATCTATGCAAAATCAAAATATAATAACAATTAGAAGAGTCTATAGTCTGATGGCTAAAAAGTGGGTAAATTCTTTTAGTAGATACCAATACTATGGTATTTCACAAATGACATCCACGATGAAGGGCTCACGATCGATTAGTTGTAAAGGTAGCAGCATAAATTGGTATTTACTAGTTTTAAGGTGTGTTATGATTCTGAGGGGGTACGGTCATATAACAATCATGTTTCAAGGATGAAATATCCTAGCCTTTATGAGATCCATCGAAGACTTCGGTCTGAAGTTATTCAGGTTGTGATGTTTATTTACGCTTATAACTAGGAAGAACCGAGTTTGTGTCTTTCTAGAATAATAAAGTGTTTATTAGTGTTCTCAAATTTCAATTTCAATTAATATCATATTAGTATCGTTTTTGAAAACGCTGATCTGATCTGGTGGCTGGCTGAAAGAGTTTTCCTAAAATGCACCCGAAAAAAATATACTTTTGTCTTTTTTTCTTCTGTTTTTGGAACTAAGTTCCTTATGGGACGCTGCGGAGGAGTACCCTAACCGGGAAAAAACGTCCGTAACGTAAGATTTTTATTAGTAATGCACACAGTGTACGACTTAACTTTGTAATAACATACAAAAATAACATTGTTTTTATTTATTTTTATCAATAAAAAAATCATAATAAAAAATGAACTATACCCGAATAATTATTTTCTTTATACCTCTATATAATAGAGATACTTCTATATTATAGAACTTAAAATTAATATTTTTATATATATATATTTTTTGTATAATTTTCAAATAAACCTCACCATCACAGACTTGATTAAGAACATTCTTTTTGAATCCCGGCGGACAATTTGATCCCACGTCGCGTTTGGTTGTCGGCTTGAGAGGAACACACTTGTACGAGCCGGGAGTGTTGTGACAGACGAATCCTTCTTCTGTGCAAATGTCATCATCGGCTTCGGCGCATTCGTTGACATCTAGATGGGAATAAATGGACGTATACGTAATGGACGACGGTAAGACGGTAAGTAGTTCCATGGAACAATAATAATAATACATAGTACAACAACAATACACAATAACTTCAACTTTTTTTTATTGCTTAGATGAGTGTACGTGCTCACAGCCCACCTAGTGCTAAATAGTTACCGGAGTCCATAGACATCGGTATCGGAAACGTACGTGACATTTATCTTTGTAATTAAAAGTGATTTTTGTTTGGTATTAGCATCAACCGTTCGATGTTTCCAATTGAACTTCAATTAAGTTTACTCCATTCAAATAACTGAAATATTATCTCCAAATTTTAATTTTTAAATGGGTCTCCTGTAAAGTCTGAAAAATATCGCTTAAACCAAATAGCCTTCACCCCTCGATATAATAAGGGCTCATATTTTTCGGACATACAAAAGCTTATGAACGTAATAAATGTTTATCACTGCTATGATCCTGTGGTTTTTAAAACGAAGTTCCTTATGGGACGATGCGGGGGGGTACCCTAACCGGGAAAAAGCGTCCGTAACGTAAGATTCTTATTCTTTCATTCATTAATATAACTATTGTATTGATTATGAAAATTCTATAATTGCCTATTATTAATACTGTTCAGATTTGGCTTTAAAGATTAGATCGCCAAAATTAACAGGAAATATATCCGAGGAATCCTACAAGCATACCTACTACTCATAATATAGTCATAGTATGTACCTTTACACGACTTTTTATCGCTATGCAGCCTAAATCCATCACGGCACGAACATCTTATGGTCTCTTGCTCGACCTCACAGATTTGGGCACAGGAATCTTTAGTGCATTTGACCTTGGGTTTTGCTGTCGATGTAGTTGTGGATTGTAGCGTTGTCGTTTCAACTTTTTCTGTTGTCTCTGGCTCATTAGCAGCGGCCTACAAGCACCAAAGTATTTTAAACATTTTGAAAAGACACGAAATTAAAATACCGTAATGTTAAGTTTAAAAAAATGGGTAGCACATAATATAATACAAATAAGGATCGGCCCATAAGTCCATTCAATAGTTGTGTTAGCTTTGCATACTTTGTTATTTTAATAACTCGATAATTAAATGAAATTACTGATGATAATGTTTCACGTTTATGTCAAGATTCTCGTTATTAATAATAATAAGTATAATAATAAATAACAGGGAACAAATTACGCACGGTCATCCGACCCCAAAATTAGGATCCCTATGTTATGGGTACCAGAGACTGACATACAGACTTATATAATAATATGTTTGAATATATACTTATATAAACATAGCCCGCAGACAAAGAGCAAACCAAGTAAAGTTAACGTTAAAGTTAAAGTATATTATTAATTTACTGACGTTCCCTTTATTTAACCAATGCTAAATCAAATATCTTTCAAGGCCATATATTCTTTGAAATAATGTTATATTATATTCCGGAGACTCTTAAATAACTTTAAGATTTAACGAACGATTATGAATAAATCGTTTTTTTTCAGTCTTCTTTCATAAAGTTCACATTCTGATAATGACTTGTGAATAAGTTGCTTCTGTGTGCAAAGAAATACAGATGTCAAGATATATTTTTTACATCAAAATAGACGGCAGCTAACATTATATTCAAATGTTGACGAACAAGTAAGTTGTCTGTGGCCGCGAAAACTCAAATGTCGGCAATTAAAAAGATTAAATTAACAAACACAAGATTATATCGTAAAAATAGGTACATTAAATTTTGACAAAAGCGGAGAGGGAATGATAAAGCCTATTTATGATTAGGAGTCAGCAAAATAAATTACTAAAACAATTTACCGAACAACACTGATGAAAAGCTTTCTTGCGTAGAATCGTCGATGGACTATTGTACTCCTCATTAACTGGCGTACCGCAACCTTCCAATCCTTGAGTCTTTCCAATGGTGCGACCAATAGAACACTCCTCACAGCAGGCCTGCAAAATAAGTTTTAATTGACGTCAGAGAACACACAGGTGACGTCAGAGAACGACAGGTGGCAGTAAGCAGTGTTATTACTTAAAGAAGACTTAAAGAAGTCTCTATGATGCTTTCATTGTAATAATGGCTGAAACTTATTACTTGTCTTAAGAGCTTCATCAATTTCAGTCATTAGCCTTTTATTTTCAAGAAAGATCGGTGTTGGTCTGCTCTTAAACACTGCTCATAAGGCTCAATCATATAGCAACCTCAATCATATAGGCTCAATCATATAACAACACATAATGCTATTACGATAGGGTGTCTCACGCCAATTAAAAAAAAACCCGTCAAAAAACCTGTACGAGCTAGCGATAATTTCAACAAAACGTGGTTCCTTTTTGCGGCCATCGATGTCAGTAAAGCATACGGTTGTGCTTCTCACGGTCCTAAGTGGCTAACAAAAAACCTCTTTCTATTGAAAAATATTCTTTTAAGCCTCATTTGAAGAAAGATAGCTAAACCTAAGGTTAAGGAGAGTTCCTTCCAGGCGGATAATATATGCCAAAAATGAGCTGCGGAATTGCACTGTGGAATACCAGCGATTCTAGTTAGTAAGGTTGAATTCTGCTCCGATGACGAATGTGGTGGAAGAGCGCGAAAGATTACTTATTCGGGATCCTGATTATCTACAACATCCACTGCCGCATATAAGCTTCTACTAATGTAAATGCCAATACGGCAATGACTGGTTCTGCATGCAGCTGTTTCCAGAAACCTTCAACAAATCTTCGGTCTACTTTAGGGCAACCCTACCTAAAGTATTATTATTCTTAATGGGAATAATCTTATATAATTTCTCGAAGCATTACCCATAGCACATATGATACAACACCAAGTTCTTGTGTTAAAACCATGAAAAGAAAAGAAAAACATAACATTGACATGAAATCTATAGATATAAACCTAAAAATACAATTTCAATAAGCTTCAGGTACGTACCTGTCCGATGTTGGTAGCGATGCTGTTACATCTCTTCGAACTCGCCAACTTTACCCCGGCAGAGCATTCGTCCTTTTCCCTGGAAATAGTTTACCGTAATTAAAATACAGACATGACATTATTTGAATCACATTATTGTTCAAGTATTTTCTCTGGTTTGCGCTAGTTTTAGGCATTAAAATATTTTTTACGGTCAGTTCATGAACACAAAAGTTGTAAAGGATGTATTCGAAATAGTTATATGATGACAAATGATAAAGGCGACATATTAAGCATAAAAGTACACATTACGCATTAGTGATAGTCAGTAAAATGTTACAAAACACAATTTTGTTAGCCTAAGAGGCTATTCCAGCTACGCCCGGATGGGTAGGTGAGCTCACGGGCTCAACCTGAGAGAATTTGCCAATACTAGCCCTAGTAAGAGCAGTGCTTCGCAGAATCTACTACCGGATCGGAAACGCGACTCACTGAGAAGATCCGACGAGAAACTCAGTGGGCTGTGTCTATGTGCTAATTCACTCGTCGAGCCCTTCGTCGCAAGCGACGGGTTCGACGAAGTCGGTGACCTGTGCTTATGGTGCCTAAAAGCACCGTTAATGGATCCGGAGGATCCGTAATGACGTGTTTAGGGCACCTACTTATGCTGTTTCTCGCAGCATGCCTTTAGCGCCGTTATACAGGTAGGCAATTGCTCAGCATCTATGTCTTCAGGCGGCTGAATAGCTGAACAGTCCGTGGACAGCAACGCAGCGCCTTCCGCGTGGGTGCAACATGAATCTGTCACTGCCAATGTCTCTTCCGATGATAAAGCTATGAAAATAAGTAAAAAAAATCATCATTAAATATTTATAACTACTGATACCATGCACCCTACGATTTTTAGAATGAAATCGTTTTTTCTTAAACTATTTTTAAATCAAATTTGTTAAATTTTTTTTCTATTTTTTAGTTGGATTTTCTATAAAAACGTATTTTTTTAGTTTTTTTTTTAATATAAATAAAAAATGTGAGATCAAATTGTCAATCGTAAATGTAGTTGAATATTAAAAATATAGACTATAAAATTCAAGTAGAAAATTTTCCTACTAGTTAAGATCAATTGCGATAAACCAGACATCATTCAATTCTTTTAAGCACACTCGTCACGAGCCAAACTGCGTGGGCGTGTTATCACTTATCAACTTTGACATGGTTCGTAAAAAAGTCGAGAACTTATTGGAGATCCAATAAGTTTGCTACAAGATATATATATATATTTTTTATTGCCTAGATGTGTGGACGAGCTCACAGCCCACCTGGTGTTAAGTGGTTACTGGAACCCATAGACAACTACAACGTAAATGCGCCACACACCTTGAGATATAAGTTCTAAGGTCTCAGTATAGTTACAACGGCTGCCCCACCCTTCAAACCGAAACGCATTACTGCTTCACGGCAGGAATAGGCGGGGCGGTGGTACCTTCCCGTGCGGATTCACAAGAGGTCCTACCACCAGTAATTACGCAAATTATAATTTTTGCGGGTTTCATTTTTATTACACGATGTTATTCCTTCACCGTGGAAGTCAATCGTGAACAATTGTGAAGGACGTATTTCATTAGAAAAATTGGTACCCGCCTGCGGGATTCGAACACCGGTGCATCGCTATATACGAATGCACCGGACGTCTTATCCTTTAGGCCACGACGACTTCATATATGGAGTTGATTTTAAAAAGAAATCACATTTATACCTCAGTTTTTCACATAGCGGTAAATAATAATTCTTTGGGTTCTTATAATTATTAAAAAGGTTTTCTTTTTTATCTTTGGCCTTTTCTAAGCTTTTACATGCATTGACATCCGATTCTGAGCTATCTTCAGAATTTAAATTTCGAGTTCATAAAGTTGGTTTAATATCAAAGACATACTTCCACCTGAACAGACCAAACCTAAAGCAGGCTACTATTTAAGGAATTTAGTTAAAAAAAGTAGTAATTTAATAAATCGATATAATTATTTAAAGTAGAGATAGTTATTGGAATGAATAAAAAGGCATGCAAAATGTGCTAATGATAATACGAATAAGGAAAAACAATATATCACAAGCACGGGGATCTCTAGGCTACTAATAACTTTATTTTTTTTATTTTATTGCTATTGCTATTGCTTTAACTAACTCAACCCGTGTCCACCTAATGCTGAGTGAAGGTCTCTTCGAATGCACCCCATTCTCTTCGGTCTTCTTGCCTTTGCACTTTGACCAGGTCATCAGTCCACCTCGTTGGCTGTCTGCCCACGTTACGACGTCCAGAACGATGACTCCACTTCAGTACTTTTGTGCCCCACCGATTGTCAGTGCGACGGCATATTTGACCGGCCCACATCCACTTTTCCGAGCAATCACTTTGGCTATGTCAGTCAAACCAGTTCTTCTGCGGATTTCGGTATTGCGCATTCTATCCCGTATAGAAATGCCTAACATAGCCCATTCCATGGCTCTTTGCGTGACTTGCATTTTGGTCATAATTTGCCTTGTGAGCGTCCATGTCTCGGCCCCATACACCATCACAGGGAGAACACGTTGATCGAATGCCCGACGCTATTACGACGAATTAACTAACTAACTAAGCTACATTTCGTAAATTAGCTAAAGTATTAATACAAAAATATTTAGGTCTTATCCGAAATCAATACGTAAGCAAGTTGCTTGAATATTAAACAACTTCTATTAATACTCGTTTCAATAGCGCTATTAAATTGCTCATTTGCAGGAGCCGACATGGTTTGATGTTTCGATATTGGCATTAATGAAAATACACCTACGTAGAAGATGTCTCGTAAATAAAAATGCTTTTTGCTTATTATATATAACTAGCCGACCCGGCAGAATTCGTAGTGCCTGAATTGATAAATAAAAGACCTAAACTTTTGTATAAAATAAACTTAAAACACAAGGAATCCGTCCGACGGGAGACACATCAAAGGGAAAACAAAATTGTTATTTTTATTTAATTCCGAGCGTTTTCATATTTATCTACCTTTTAAACCTTCTCTGGACTTCCACAAACAATTCAAGACCAAAATTAGCCAAATCGGTCCAGCCGTTCTCGAGTTTTAGTGAGACTAACGAACAGCAATTCATTTTTATATATATAGATAGATAAATTCTAATAAAATTAGCTTTTTGTCTTCAATCTTCGTTATCAAGAGTGCTTGATATTTTTCAGGTAACATAATTTACCTTTTTTCTTTTATTGCCCTTGTAGGCAGTCGAGCATACGGCCCACCTAATGATGAGTGGTTACCGTCGCCCATGGACTTCAGTAATGCCAGGGGCAGAGCCAAACCGCGGCCTACCGTTAAGTACTCTCCACAAGCCTCGTTTGAAGAAGGACATGTCATAAGAGATCGGGAAACACCGTGGAGGGGAGCTCATTCCAAAGTCGGATGGTACGTGGCAAAAATATCTCTGGAAACGCACTGTGGATTAACGCAGTGGCTCCAGGTAGTATGGATGAACTCTACTCCGATAGCGGGCGGTGCGACGGTAAAAACGAGATGATGGTATCATCTCAAACAATTCCTCAGGGCACCATGTTACTATTCCGCTCTTTCTCGGTGTATCACGATGCTATGATATACATACATGCCTTTATCGAAAATACTTCCTTAAATAACAATATACGTCTTAAATAGAGTTTTTTAAAGTTTCGTATGCTTTGAAAAAGCTAACGAAAACCCAAAATAGCAATATATATTTGTGTCATAAAACTATATTTGATTAAACACATTAATTACAACAATCTTTCGCTCTGCGAAATCAATATACTAATAATACGGCACTTGATAATACCGTGACCCGAACACACTAGATGCAAAGATATATTAGTAATCATATCATTTACATAACACAAACATTATTTATCTTAATATTTTCACACTTGTGTTCTATTTGAATAACTTATATTATGGGATTTGATCCATGCGTTATTAACTAAATATTTTAAATAAGACCTTTAAATGAATATGCAATTTTGAAAAGGGCACATGTCGCATATTTTGTCAAATACGTTTTTTCATATACATCTAGTTTTGAGGCTTACCTACACCCATTTTATAATAATTCCAGTAATTTTCAGTTGCTAATTAACACTAAAATATATCTCAAAAGTTAATATTTTAAATTTTACACTGCTTTAGAAAATAATCAGTTTTTTTCATTTTCTGAACATTTTCTATTTTCAGAGATGTGCCCTTTTCAAAATTGCATATTCAAATAAATAGGCACTGAACTCAATTCTTGCTGGATCTTATTGCCCAAATGGTAGAATGGGATCATCACTACAAAATGATACTACGGGATATAATTTTTATTACCATTCTATTCAATTCTAATTCTTCATTAACGATTGAAGACGAATTTTATTTGGTGAAAACGGTTTCAAAGCAGTTTTCCGAGCATTTTTTTGCTTAGAGTTTAGATAGAGCTCATAGACATCAACACACCTTGAAACATGAATTATAAGTCTCAGATTTACAGTACAAACCCGGTCTTCAAATCAAAACTGAATAATGTTTTGCGGCAGAACTAGGCGGGGCTAACCTAACCTAACCTATACGATATCATAAGATATCGTACCACCAGTAACCACCCAAATTATAATTTGGCGGGTTTTATTTTTATTACACGATCCTATTCGTAAATCGTCGAAATGATTCGCTAAGTACATTATGCTAAGTACATATTTCTTACGAAAATTGGTACCGGCCTTCGGGATTCGAACCCCACACAGTCGCGTCTCTCGATACGAATGTACCGGGCATCGTACCATTTAGGCCACGACGATTCGAGTCTGCGTAAACAGCACGTCGACTAACTTCTCAACTGTATTATATGTGCATTCATGGTAATGTTAACGATTGAGTTCCACGGTGAAGGAATAACGTCGTGTAATCAAAATTGAAACCCGCAAAATTATAATTTTCGTAATTACTGGTGGTAGGACCTCTTGTGAGTCCGCGCGGGTAGGTACCACCACCCTGCCTATTGCTGCGGTGAAACAGTAATGCGGTTCTGTTTGAAGGGTGGAGCAGCCGCTGTAACTATACTTGAGATCTTAGAACATATATCACAAGGTGGGTGGCGCATTTACGTTGTAGATGTCCATGGGCTCCGATAACCACTTAACACCAGTTGGGCTGTGAGGTCGTCCAGCCATCGAGGCAATTAAAAAAAATGAAGCTATCTTATCTTCCCTCCAGTTAATCTTAATATTGGGAACAAAAACAAAACAGCCTATATTAAACGTTAAGTGGTTACCGAAGACAATATACTGTGATTGCTACCCTTTTTTTTCGGGTAGGGGGCTGAACCTCATACGAAGAGTCCGCGCCTAGGGGGCACGCGAAATATGTGAAACTTGACCTACTTGACTACCTAGCGTATTTTCAAGCCCCCTAAAAATAGTCATAATAACATATCATTCAACATTATCTGAGAAGAGGCATAAGAAATTCATAATTCAGAGCTCCTCGTGGCGTATTTCGCTCGGCTAGAAAATATCCCCGGACGGAGCCTAATGAAAATTTTAATAAGCCCACACTCGTTTAGAAACAGATTACCGCGTACACCGTTTAATTTGGGACGCAACAAAACAGGTTATAATGATTTTAACATTTTGCGGCTTATTGTCGAGCTGTGCCCGGGTGGAAACAAAATGTATCTCTATACTGAGGAAAACAATACTGTTAATGGAAATAGCTCTTTCATTCACATCTACCTAATTAACCACGCAAGGATCAATTGAACAGAAAATACTTGGAAATTGAAAAAAAACAAAACCAACAGACAAGTGTCTCTTAAATTTTTTTTTAATAATCTAACAAATCAAAATTATTTAACATAAATCAATTTATACAGTAGAGCAAATCTTCCAATGCGCTTAAAGGAGGCACAGTTCCCAAGATACTGGCTGCGTTACCTCATTGGACAGCCAAACTCACACTCTGTGCAAAGTACCAGCCAGCCTTAGCATCACGTATAGCTTCCTTCAAGCGTTTGGAGATTTCAGAGTGTCTCTTAAGCCTAGAATAATTTACACATTATTATTTATATATATAAAAATAAATTGCTGTTCGTTAGTCTCGCTGAAACTCGAGAACGGCTGGACCGATTTGGCTAATTTTGGTCTTGAATTATTTGTAGAAGTCCAGAGAAAGCTTAGAAGGTAGATAAATATGAAAATGCTCGAAATTAAATCAAAATAACAGTTTTGTTTTTCCTTTGATGTGTACCCCGTCTGATTCCTTTTGTTTGTTTTAAGTTTATTTTATACAAGTCTTTTATTTATCGATTGAGGCACTACGAAGTCTGCCGGATCAGCTAGTATTTTATATATTATTGAAAGCTCTGTGATTGTTCTTGACCCTGAATATCCAATAACAACTATATCGAGTTTTATTACAATTGAATCAATGGCTTAGGAACACAAGGAACGAAACAGATATTGAGTTTCAGTCAATGGGTCTTCTAGTGAAACCCGGTAACGCTTAATTGTCCCTAATTATATGAAAAACAGAGATTTGTTAAAACTACTCGCGCGCCACCTGTCGTTCATTAATGGCGTTATAACAGAAACCTTTCCCACAGTGCCAACCGCAACTGTAGCAAGTTTTATCACAATCGGATGTATGATTCAGGAAAGTCTTAAGTATAAACACACATGCAATTATTTTTTATATTTATATTTTTTTACGTACGTACGTTTATTTTTTAATATATCGATAAACGCACTTTGATTAACGTGGTGTGAAGTAAATTACGAAGACCAACATCAAAGATTCTCAATTTTAAGAGGTCTCAAGAACTTAAGCTAGAACTTTAACACTGCGACTTAGTTAAGAAAATATAGCTGCAATATCTAGATCAGCCTTTCCCAAAGTGGGCGATAACGCCCCCTTGTGGGCGCTGCAGGCCTAAAGGGGGGCGGTAAGAGACCCAGAAAAAAAAGGGGCGTTGTGTAGAGGCTTGGGTGACGATTTGTAATTTCATCCAAGAGGACTCTTAGATACCGACTGAGCTCTCACGATAGTGGTTTTTAAGTAGGTGAAAAAATGAGGTACTAAAAATTATTTATTCTCAATGTGGGCAGTAGACAAAATAAGTTTCGGAGCCCCTAATCTAGATGATCGCGTAAGCGTGCGTGTGTCCGCTGATGATAATTATTCGTTTTTTTATTATGATAAGAGAATTACTGCGCGCTCAGAGGTCTTTTGAGGTTGTCCACGAAGGATGAACAGTCACAAGAACTCAACCAGGAAGGACAATTATCAACCAGAGAACCAACTGTGAATTTGCAGACGAAAAAATAGTTATTGTAACTTTAAACGACGTAATTTGCTTTTGAGACTAAGAGCCGTAAACAGACTTCACGTTCACATCAATACGGCCCTGATAATACAATATTTAATCTGTTATATATGCTGACGGAACTTCAGACTTTTCGGAATTAAAATAATGAATGCTGACGCCCCATTGATCGCAACGTTTCTAGTGCATCAAACGTAAGATTAATTGACATGTGATACTTCGAATTACTACGGGTTCAACTCGCCGGGTTATCCGCGGTAACGTCATGCCGGATGTAAATATACAAATAAATATAAACAATTTATTAGCAAACACGTTACAGTTTAAAGATAAATTTAATTGAAGTTGTGTGCCTTTGATATTCATCTAATACTTAATAATATACTTGAACATAATTAGACAACGAACATAATAAAGTCGTAATTTTTTAAATAGAGTAATTGAAATATATAACCGCAACTTTTCAAATAAAGCGTTATTGATTCTCACATTCAAGAACACAATTTATACGCTGCTCAACTTTTAGTATAATCAAGTTGAATTTAAAAATAATAGGTACGAAAACAGGTACTAATTATTCTACGGAAATACGTAGTTAGCACGTGCACAGGTAGGATTTTCTTATATTGCATAGTTGGGTGGACGAGCTCACAGCCCACCTGGTGTTAAGTGGTTACCGGAGCCCAGAGACATCTACAACGTAAATGCCGCCACCCACCTTGACATACGAACTCAAAGATCAAATTATAGTTGTAGCGGCTGCTCCATCCTTCAAAACCGAAGCGCATTACCTAAGCTGATAGCCTAGAGAGGCTATGTCAGCGTAACCTAACTAGTCAGTGAGCTCACGGGGCTTAAACCTGATGACGTTGCTAACACGAACCCTAGCAAGAGCCATGCTTCCCAGAATCTACCACCGGATCAGAAACGCGGCTCACTGAGAAGATCCGGCGAGAAACTCAGTGGGCTGTGTCTGTGGGTTAATTTACTCATAATCTATAGTTAATTAGGGTTCGTAGGGCGTATTGTAGGCTCGCACGGGGAGAAACCGCTTTCTTATTAATTTCTACCGCGAAGCAGTCATGCGTTTCAGTTGGGAATGAGGCAGCCATCATACATACATACTGGTAGTATGTAATATTATGTATGATGGCTGCATGTATGCATATATGTATACTTAGTCTAGCCATAAATACTGTTACAATTAAAAATAAACAAAATATTACATTTGAATTTGGATCTGTCATTTTTATATGATTGCTCATTGAGTTTTTTCATTTTGGCGCCAATACATTGTACAATATTTTGCGATATTAAAATGGAGTGGGGTGATAAAGAGAACCGAACCGCTGTGATTGCATTACGAAAAGTAGGTATGGAGCCAAATGCAATTTTTAAAACTCTCCATACGCTTGGTATTAGTAAAATGTTTGTGTACCGGGCTATTAATAGGTGCAATGAGACCTCCTCTGTTTGTGACAGAAAAAGATCTGGCCGTCCACGTCGTGTCCGTACGAAAATGGTGGTCAAAGCAGTAAGGGAAAGAATTCGAAGAAATCCTGTCCGAAAGCAAAAGATTTCATCTCGAGAGATGAAGATAGCACCTAGAACCATGTCGCGTATTTTAAAAGATGACTTAGGCCTTGCAGCCTATAAGAGACGTACTGGTCATTTCTTAACTGATAATTTAAAAGAGAATAGGGTGGTAAAATCGAAACAACTACTGAAGCGGTACCCAAAGGGAGGTTATAGAAAAATTTTGTTTACGGATGAGAAAATTTTTACACTTGAGCAACATTTTAACAAAAAAAATTACCGTATTTATGCTCAAAGCTCTAAGGAAGCTTCCCAATTAGTCGACAGAGTGCAACGTGGGCACTATCTGACTTCAGTGATGGTTTGATGGGGTATTTTAGCTATGAAGGAGTGACTGAAACATACTTTTGTGAAAAAGGTATCAAAGCATCGGCATAAGTGTATCAAGACACCATTCTGGAGAAGGTAGTAAAGCCCCTTAACAACACTATGTTCAATAATCAAGAATGGTCCTTCTAGCAAGACTCGGCGCCAGGTCATAAAGCTCGATCTACGCAGTCTTGGTTGGAAACGAACGTTTCAGACTTCATCAGAACTTTTTTTTTTTTTTTTATTGCTTAGATGAGTGGACGAGCTCACAGCCCACCTGGTGTTAAGTGGTTACTGGAGCCCATAGACATCTACAACGTAAATGCGCCACCCATCTTGAGATATAAGTTCTAAGGTCTCCATTATAGTTACAACGGCTGCCCCACCCTTCAAACCGAAACGCATTACTGCTTCACGGCAGAAATAGGCAAGGTGGTGGTACCTATTACGCAAATTATAATTTTGCGGGTTTCATTTTTATTACACGATGTTATTCCTTCACCGTGGAAATCAATCGTGAACATTTGTTGAGTACGTATTTCATTAGAAAAATTGGTACCCACCTGCGGGATTCGAACACCGGTGCATCGCTCAACACGAATGCACCGGACGTCTTATCCGTTAGGCCACGACGACTTCTGACTGATGAATACTGGCCGTCGTCTAGTCCCGATCTTAATCCGCTGGATTATGATTTATGGTCAGTTTTAGAGAGTACGGCTTGCTCTAAACGCCATGATAATTTGGAGTCCCTAAAACAATCCTTACGATTGGTAGTGAAAATTTTTCCCATGGAAAGAGTGCGTGCTTCTATTGATAACTGGCCTCAACGTTTAAAAGACTGTATTGCAGCCAATGGAGACTACTTCGAATAAGCTTTTTATACTTTAAATTGTTTTATATTTATGTATTAAGCTAACACACTGTAAAAGTAATAAATGTTATTTGCAATATAATTTTTTTTATTTTTAATTGTAACAGTATTTATGGCCAGACTAAGTATATATGCTGCATCTATGCCTAGATGGCGTAGTTAGGTACTACCACTCCGTCTATTTCTACCGTGAATCGGTTGTACTTACGTAAAACGAGACTTAGAACTCATGTCTCATAATGGGTGGTGGTATTTACGTCGTTGATGTCTTTGGGCTCCGGAAACCATTTAATACTAGGTTAGTCGTAATCTCGTCTACAAATCTAACCAAAAAATTCAATTCCAATAAGGCTTCGACCTCATAAATACGTATGTGAATCGAAACTAGCGAATCGGGCTATTTTATCTACAAGATAACCATTGGGAAGTTATTAAAGCTTAATGTGAACAATTTCGTGCACACATATTGTTATTAAAGATTACGACTTTTGTAAATAATTTTCTATTAATTTAATATTATTGTTATTTTTTTTATTTCATGCAGATTGATAAGAAAGAAGTGATTTAATAACTCCTTTTAAAATTTTAATTTCTATCTTTTGTTTTCTTGTTTTGAATACCATTTCAGTTGTATTGGAATCCCATGTGTGTCATAAAATTGATAAAGGTTTAACTCAATATCACACAGATTTTACATTAACTATATTTCTTAAATTAATTCATTTCACAAATTCGTCCTCCATATAGTCAAATGCTATGAGGACCGCCGTTCTTATTGTTTCGTGGTCTACTTGTATTTCTTCTAAAGTCTGTGTCATTTTACAATGATGTCTTACATTTCCATATTAATAATTGACACATTAAGCCTTGACCTATATTCTTATTTGCTTAAACATACAAATAACATTATTAACTTTCGAAGAAATCTAGATTCGCGGTTATCTATTGGATTCGGCAAACGCACAGTAGTTAGACCATTAGAAATAAAATAAATAAGAATAGTCAAAATAATAACGCTGATAGTTTCATTAACTTTAATTAGCTTACCGCAATAAATCTATATATTTATACGTGAAGCAAAAACTTTGTATCCCTTTCTACGAAAATTGCGCGGACGGAGGAGTATGAAATTTTCCACACTTATAGAGAATATAGAGAAGAAGTGCACAATGCTAATATTTTTTTTAAATAATGCATAAAAGATACATTAAATCAATAAAGAAAACATTATACAACTACATATCATGTATTTGACGCACACACGCATGCATACTATTTATTGTCAAACTTTTGTTCTTGACGTCTGTTGTCAAATTGAGATTAAATATTGTTCGTCTTTGTTAATATTATTTAGTGTAGTCTTGGCGAAATTTGTGATTACCTATAGAAGTATAAAATACAATCATAATAGTGTACAAACTTACAATTCCAATTAATTATAGTCGAATTTCGACTACTACGGGACCTCTAGTTTAATTAAATGTATAAAGAACTTAGTTTGCCAGAAAAAAAATTTAAACACTTATTTGGGGGGCTTAATTCCTTTAAATAGATAACCACCGCGTTTCTCTTCAACCTAACAGAGCACATGATTTAAAATTGAATTATCGAATATTCTAATGTACTCATTACTGTTACAAACGTTGACAACAATTACAATATTTAAACAAATGTTCAAGAAATAACCAGACGCTTACTCACCATTGACGGTCGAAAATAAAAACGTAAAAATCACTATGAACTTCATTTTGCACTTAATAATACACTTAAAAACTTTTAATGCACTCGCTACCGATGAATCACATTTTAGTTCGAAATCCCGTGAGAAGTTCGGATGTACGACGCGGCTAGTCTAAGAACGGTTCGAGTTGGTAATGTACCCGTTCTCCGTGGTCCGGGTCAAGCTAAACTATGTGTAACTGATAAGATTCTGCGCATGTCTGTTACAAGCGCGGGCATAGTTCGGCCGATTTGTAAAAACAAAATTATTTATGTAAATTCGGCGTATTTTTTTATTCATTTCTTTATATGGCCAAGCAGATTGGCTCTGACACTGGCATTGCTGAAGTCCATGGGCGACGGTAACCACTCACCATCAGGTGGGCCGTATGCTCGTCTGCCTACAATGGCAATAACAAAAAAAGTTGAGATCGTGATCTGCCTGATATTGAAGATGCCTATGGACAAGTCGCGTAATTTTAATTTAGATTCACTTGTCGTCCGCGATACGATTGTAGAATATCATGGTGTAATCATCGATATATATAAAAATGAATTGCTGTTCGTTAGTCTCGCTAATACTAGAGAACGGCTGGACCGATTTGGCTAATTTTGGTCTTGAATTATTTGTAGAAGTCCAGAGAAGGCTTAGAAGGTAGATAAATATGAAAATGCTCGAAATTAAATCAAAATAACAGTTTTGTTTTTCCTTTGATGTGTACCCCGTCGGATTCCTTTTGTTTGTTTTAAGTTTATTATAAGTTTAGGTCTTTTATTTATCGATTGAGGCACTACGAAGTCTGCCGGGTCAGCTAGTATTCAAATAAAAACTAGAGTTAATGAACGAGCTCATGGCTCACCTCGGGTTTAGTGGACATTGAAGCTCATAAATTACACAGTAGGAATTTTACGACCTGTCTTAAGACATGAAGTCGAAGTCTGTATTGGATTATATAAAAGTTGTAACGCCCTTCAAACCGGAAAGCATGACTGCGTCGCAGGGGAAATGTTTTGAATTGTGATAAATACAGGCTTCAATATTCGGCACAATCCTCAGTAAAATTTAGCCCACTGAGTTTCTCGACGGATCTTCTCAGTAGGTAGCGCAGTGATTCTCAACCACTGTTCCGCGGCACTTTTGTGTGCCGCCAAATTTCAAAAGTGTGCCGCCAAATTTTGCGAATATATAATAATGTTAATATTATTAAATTATATCATTTTAAAAGAAAAATATTTTAAACTTGAATATATAATTTAAATCCACAAAAAAAAAATATAGTATATTTTAGTTTATTTCCTAAATTAAAATTTTTTGATAAACTATTTATGCAGTGTGTTGTAGTAAGTAAATAATTTTTATCTCTTTTTTTGTGTGCCGCCAAATTTTTAAATCGTTAAATATGTGCCGCAACAAGAAAAAGGTTGAGAATCACTGCAGTAATGTATACGGTAGATATAACAAAATAACATTCTTGACTTATTTTTGTCTGTCTGTTTGTACCGGCTAATCTCTGGAACGGCTGGACCGATTTTGAGTAGGAGTAACTTAGACTACTTCTTTTTTAGAAAAATTCTAAAATTATTATATAATAAAGTAATATAAAATTTTGTTAAATTCCACGCGGACGAAGTCGCGGGCACAGCTAGTAATAGTAAGTAAAGTGTACGAATTGCTATGTTTTTTTTATTTTATTTTTTTAATCTGTTTTCTCTGTCTTACGATATGTTTCATAAACAGCATCTTTCTTGTTAGCAAGTAATGTTCACTTTTGTTCCGTCCAACTACACAAAATGAAAATAAAATATCGTACGTATATTTTGATTTTCAATGGTTCAAATCGAACTATTAAAATCAAACTATTGAAATTGTACTCGGTTCCATTATATATAAGTATAAATATAAAGAATAAATAAATGACCATTATATATAAATTATGAAAATGGCTAGATAGTCGCAAATCGGATTTTTTAATAATTTTCATGTCCTGATAATACACGCCGAACCGAGCAAAGATGTATTAAAAAGTGACAACTTTTTTTCTATTTCTTTAAAATAAATTAATAATTTTTTTTTTAATAGGTTGAGAATTCATGAAAAGACAAAAGATAAACGAATCCGCATTAAGGTAATTTGTTCAAAAAGCCTTATGCCTCACAATTCGAGATTCGTAGACCACAATGTATGTGAAGATTGGCCACAGTTAACTATTATGTTAACATTACAGGTGACAAGGTTATTGAATTTTAAATTTCTAGATGATTATATTAGAAATCTATTTTTTTTTGTTATAAAATACATATATTCACTTGTATGCAATAAATTCTATTGCTAATCAAAATGCTTGTTTACTTAATTCTCCAAACGAACTTAAGACGTTTAATAATATATATGTAACCTCTATATGATTTAAGAGATAAATCTTAAAAGAGGTTAATATGTTATACATGTGGCGTAAATGGTACTTTGAATATTGAAACATTAATAGAAGGAACATTAGAAATATTAAAAACATTTTTAAATATTGAAATATAAAAAAAAAAACATAAAAACTGGTGAAGCAATAACTTTGAATGTTGTTTCTCTTTATAGAGCAACTCAGTTTGTGCTATAGTTTTACTGGGCTTAACTTTCTTTGATGTGAAAAAAATAAATATAAATAGAATATATATATAAATGCATATACGTTAGTATTACACTGTTTCGCGTTACAAGTATCCCCAATGTAAATGTTTCCACCCCCTTTGAGGAATGAGGATGAAGTCGCAATTGGATTGTGCATGTATCGATTATTTTTATTTAAAAACCGTTCATAATTCCTTCTCGGTATACTCGAATAGGCAGAATTATCGTATTTACCCGTGAAGAAATTGATAAAAAGATGCATTTAGTCAACAATTCCGAAAACAGTCCGTTAGTCCTTTTTTGAGGCCGTTTGAAGTCATAGTTGCGCAAAGGATAAGATACTCGGTATATACTTATCGAGCAATAAAACTATACCGGTGTTCAAATACCGTGGGCAGGTAGCAATTTTTCTAATTAAATACGTTTTTAATATATGCCAACGAATGCCTTCCATGATCAAGGTTCAATTAAAAAACTCATGAATTGTAGTATGCGTAAATACTAAACCATTGAGTCATAAACCTCAAAGTCTCAAGGTAGGTGGTAGAATTCACGTTATGATGTCTATTGACGCCCGCGACTACGTAACACAAGGTAGGGCGTCAACTTTGACTACGCGATAAAAAAATATAATAAATCGAAAATATTCCGCGTGATTAACAATAATATTATGGTAAACGTTCATTGACTGGATATACACACGTAGGAAATACAAAATACTTGCTAATTAGTACGAGTAAGCAACGCGTAATTTGTTAAGGGCAAGATTGCTATGTTTTTTTTTTTTTATTATTTCGCCTTACACTAAGGTGACGTTCTACCATGAATGTTGCTAAGCGTATGTAATTTGTTGGAAGTTTTTGATACTAATTAACATGGCGCGAGTGTAGTTCCAACATGGAAGTAACATCCTCCCGACTCCCCCACTGCAGGCAAGTCGTTCAGAATTAGCCGCGGTAACTCCATTCCCGCCATCGAAATCTTCGGCCAGCCCATTCCGTGGTCGGTCGTCTTTACCACATGATCTACAAGCGAAGTGAATTGTCCCTTCGTAACAAGGCGACACTCTACAAAATTTGCATACGTTTTTTTCATAAAAATAAAAGTATAGTGTTCGCTCAAGCAGCCCGCATGCTCTCTTAAGGTCAACTCTCTCAAGGTCATCCAATCCCGTTTTGCAGGATAGCTGTCGGAGCACCGTGCTACGTGAGAATCGTCGAACTTCACGACTACCTAAACATATAACCGATACGTAAAGCATTTAAAGGAATCGTCAGAACGCTACTTCGACAATGCGGCGCGACACGAAAACCCTCTTATCGTGGCCGCTACTAATTACATATCCGACTCAGGCGACGCGGTTACGCAAAGCCGCTATCGCCCGAAACATGTCTTGTCGGATCCCCCGGATCTACTCTCGGTGCTTTTAGGCTCTTCAAGCACCGGTTACGGCCCTCGTCTAACTTTTAGATTGCGACGAAGAGTTCAATGTGCGACCTACCCACAGACACAACTCACTGAGTTTCCCGCTGGATCATCTCAGTGGGTCACGATTCCGAACCGGTGGTAGATTCTGCAAAGCACTGTTCTTGCTAGGGCTAGTGTTAGTAATTTCTCTGAAGTTGATCCCGTGGGCTCACCTATTCGTCAGCGAGAAGATGGAATAGTAGGTCGAAAAAAATATATACCAGAGGCGCCAAAAAAAATGTACCGGGTTTCATTTCAATTCGTTTAAAAATAATGATGTAGAAATGCAGTGAGAACAAAACTACAATGAACCTTTTCTGCCAGCACAGAAGTAAATACAATTATAACTTATTAAAATAACATAGGCATACAAAAAAATTATTTAAACTACTGCTTAAATATGAATGAGAGCACTATTAATAACGAACAAACACACACACACACACACACACACACTACAACTACTATCCAAGCGCCCGTTTCAATGACCTAAGCGAGCGGTCAATTTTAGCGCATCAATAAAATTTTGATTTTCAAATTTTATCAAAGACTATTCTTTACTAACCTCGTTTATAAACACAATACCGATGACTGTACGCGTTAATAAAGTAAATATTTGGAGGGAAGTAAATAGGTTGAGTCCTAGCTCGAGTCTTCCATCGAATGTTGAAGGGAAAAAAGAGCCGGTAGATATTGCCAACCAGTTTTTAGAACATTTTAAAATCTCATCACCGTTAGATCCATCTACTCGAGCGCATTGTTATGACGTCAGTGGCCCTGAGGTGCGTTTCTCAGCCCGTGACATCGCTGCGGTAATCAAAAATATGGCTAGGGGTAAGTCTCCAGGACATGATAGCCTTAGTATTGAACATGTACAAAACGCGGGTGTTCACCTACCTAGAATTTTGGCTTTATTGTTTAACTTATGTTTAAGTCATTCTTATCTCCCGGCGGAAATGATGAAGACTATAGTCACGCCCATTCCTAAGAACAAAACAGGTGATCTGTCAAACATCAATAACTACAGGCCGATTTCTTTGGCCACAATTGCAGCTAAAATTTTGGATAGCTTACTAAATAGTTGCCTAAATAAACAAGTGCATCTTAATGATAGGCAGTTTGGTTTTAGGAATGGGTTATCGACTGATACTGCGATAATGACACTTAAGAGTACTGTGCAGTATTATACTGGGAGGAAGACACCTGTACACGCATGTTTCCTAGATCTGTCCAGGGCTTTTGATCTTGTTCGATATGATTTACTATGGAATAAGTTAGCTAGGGAAGTAAAGCTGCCGCCTGAATTAATTAAAATTTTTCAGTATTGGTATGGCAATCAAAATAATAGTGTGAGATGGGCCGCTGCGCACTCTGATGCGTACCGTTTAGAATGTGGTGTGAGGCAGGGGGGTCTAACCTCACCTTTGCTATTTAGTATATATATGAATAAGCTCATCGATGAGCTCAGTAGTGCGGGTGTCGGCTGCATGATCGATGGAGTTTCTTTTAACAATATTAGTTATGCAGACGATATGGTATTGCTGAGCCCATCTATGAGTGCACTCAGGAAACTTTAAAAAATTTGTGAGAACTATGCTGAGTCCCACGGGCTGAGGTACAATGCCAAGAAGAGTGAACTGCTAGTGTTCAAAGCGCAGAACAAAACTTACGAGAACGTACCTCCAATCTGGCTAGCGGGCGCAACGCTTACACAAGTCAAACGCTTCAAGTACCTCGGTCACTGGGTAACAGAGGATGGTACGGATGATTGTGATATAGATAGGGAGCGTAGGGCGTTGATAGTAAGATGCAATATGCTGGACCGCAGATTTACTGGTTGCGATAGCTATGTCAAACTTACAATTTTTAAAGCTTATTGCCAGAATTTTTACGCCAGTAATCTGTGGACCACATACACGCGGAGAGCTTACAATGCCCTACGTGTCCAATATAATAATGCGTTTAGGATGATGTTGTCACTGCCGCGCTTTTGTAGTGCATCCACAATGTTTGCGACATCTCGCACCGATGACTTCTTTGCAATAATGCGGAAGAGAAGTGCATCGTTATTGCGTCGAGTTCGTGACAGTGGCAACAGTCTTTTGAGAATCGTATCGAGCAAGATCGAGGGACTGCTGATCAATAGCCTTTGCAGTAGGCACTTGGAAGGAGAAGAAAAAAAAAAGGTATAAACTGTATATAATGATAGTTATGTGTTAGATTTTTTTTTTAAGTTACTAACATAGATTATAAGTAATTATTACTAACAAAATGTTACGGTTTAAAAAAAAAAAAAAAAAACAAATAAAGTGTTAATAATAATAATAATAATAATATTAAAAATATATCAAGAAATAATTCATCGTTGTAATTTATTCTATTTCCTTTAATATTTAATCACATTGTAATATTTTATTATTAATTACAATGTATTATTAAATTTATTTACGTGCAAGAGTGAAGCAAAAATTAAAATGGCTTAAAATAATTTAAGGATGGCGTAAGTTCAAATTAAATTAAAATTGCTAAATTCAGTGACTTTTATTTATATTTGACTCATTATTTTGTTGCATCCCATAAGAAATTGTTAATAAAATTACGAAAACATCGACTTCGAAGGCAAAACATCAATTTAAATAACAAAAGAATTTGACTTAAATTATGTAACTTGTACTTTTGAGTGAACTAAATAATGTTTTGGCGGGGAAGTCTGCGTCACAGATAAGACAAGCACATTCGTTCATTACATTCATTCCCACAGCTGTCAGTTTATGATTGTAATATAAACGGTACCTGTAACATTCACTGAATGCTAAGGTTAAGCTAATAGGTTATCTTCACATTAGTGATAATGTTTTTGAAAATTTAGGTCAGAAATAAAACGGGACCATTTTCGAGACGAAAATGACCGATCGAAACAAGAATCTATTACGAGCCTGCGATGCGCTGCCAGAATTTACGGATCGTCCAGTGCATCATAACCCACGCGCCCCCTAGGCCCGGAATACTCGTAGGAATTATCCGGCATAAGCGCATAGTTCGATACAAATACAACAGCCCGCATTACCCATTGAGCCACGAACACTCGGATCCAATACCGTCTTTACCATAAGGGCACACGGGGCCCGTGCCCAGGGCCCCCATTCTCAGGGGGCCCCGAAAGACCGACAATTTCTCTCACACGTTTATTCTCAAAACATTTTTGTCGGGCACATTACACTTTTTTCACAAATCAGTAGTCAGAAAGTATTTAGAAGGCATATACTATGCCTATAATAGAAGATTTTGCTCAACAGAAATCCCGAAAGAAACCGTTATCGAAATCGTAACCAAAAAACCAGCAGCATTCTAATATCATTAATGACATATTATATCATCCTGTATTTGATTACGTATAATAAATGGTCATACTCAGTAAAAAAATGTTATTATAATTAGTTTTTTTTACTTTCCAAAAGGGCCTCAAATTCTTGTGTGCCCAAGGGCCCCATCCTAGTTTAAGACGTCCCTGCTCGAATCTTAGAGGCTGTTGAAAATTAGAATATGGAAATAAAGCATTGTGTGGTTTACGATAGTTAAATTTTTTCCCAATAAAACAATTGATAACGCACAATGTAATACATCTATCATTAAAATCAGTCATTAGGTCAAGAGCGACAGATAAAGTACGGTTCATAAATTGCTAAATGTTACAATATATCGGGCATTTATAAACATCCTCCGAAAAAATGCTGTTAATCAAATCATATCGCATTAAAGGAGGAATAACAGAGAATTTTCTGGATGGGAAACCTTTATTCACTTGGTGTCACGGAACTTTATTTTCAAAAACAACTTGATAAGACTGCCGTTTCTCCGTTATTCCCTAATTAGTCGTTGTAAAACTCTCCACATAATTTCTATTCCGATTTCAGTATTTGCAATAAATTCAAATAAGGAACCGAATATTAGCAATACACGTATAAAAGTAATTTATATACAAAGCAGTTAATAGTACCTAATATAAGGCAGTTACTGAAAATAAAGTAAGTCTAGAGATAAGAGCTATTTGTTTCCAAATTACAAGAAAAATTTAAACGTAAGCCAAACTAGCATTGATACACCCTGGATCCTGAAACTATCAGGTCAAATAAGTATTATGATAACCACCCAATTGGAATAAAATCAGTTTAGCATAATAAAAACTATCTATCAAATATATTATAGTAACAAAATTGAAATATAATAAATCTTATATTTATCTATTATTATTTTTAGTTGTTTTTTTTTGTATGAATATCCTTTATTTTTGATCTTCGATCGATCTGCGATCTCCAAGGCGTAGTCTGGAAAAGCTTCTCATTCTTGGTCAGGTAAAGGGGAAGCGAGCCAAAGGTAGGGCACCAACGAGACACTATAAGGGGATAGTTGGATGCACCATCCAAGTGGATGGATGGACAGGATGGATAGATAATACTTGCATACGTGTGGTTGCAGTTCTCAGTAATGATGGAACGGCAAAGCAGAAGAAGAAGAATCCTTTATCGGAAAATAAAAAATCTGCTCTAAGGAGTAATAACTTCCCAATTAAAAAAAAATCATCTTAAATCGATTCTGTTGATTAGATGATTGAGACAACGCAAAGATATTATCAGATAAATTACTGTTTACTTAGATCGTGTCAAGCTTAATGAAGAAAACATTATAAAATAAACAGATAACGAATTCTTAGAATTGTTAATGACTACACTTAAATTCTGATAAGCAACAAGATAATTATAATGGTCATCTAATTCAGTATTATTTATTCAGTATTTCGTTACTTCTTCTTCATTATTTAATACTTCACTGGATAGACGCTGAATTTGATATTTGTTTGAGCGCCCCGATGGTTGTAATTCGCTTACTTTTCTCAACTTTCTTACTTCAAATTGGTCATTATGAACAAAAAGGATATTAAGTAGAGGCATCCCCTTAAAACTAGTATCCAAAGAGGGAGATGGTGTCACGAGTGTTTATTTCTACGTGTATCATTTTTTATAGCTAAGATGGATCAACGAGCTCACGGCCCAGCTTGTCTTAAGTGGTCATCAGGGCTTATAGGCATCAGCCATATCAATGCGCCCGCCTTTAAACCTAAATGCATTACTGCTTCGCGGCAGAAATATGCAGGGTGGTGGTACCCATTCGTGCGAGCTCACAATACGCCCAACCATCAGTATGGTATGAGGAAGTGGCTGTAATTCGAAATGACTGGAATTACATAGCTATAATAACTTATTAACATATTAACTATTTAATATTAAACTATTATCGTGGAAAAAATATCAGCAAACGTACAATTAAAAATAAATTAATGGTTTTTAAAAACTTTAGAAATAGACAATAAAGA
This sequence comes from Bombyx mandarina, assembly GCF_030267445.1. Classification (NCBI taxonomy): domain Eukaryota; kingdom Metazoa; phylum Arthropoda; class Insecta; order Lepidoptera; family Bombycidae; genus Bombyx; species Bombyx mandarina. The sequence continues at coordinate 4,856,397 of NC_143234.1, read as the reverse complement.
CAAAATGGGATAATGTTTAATTAAAATAGTCATTACTTTGTGTTTTAGGTTATTTTTAAACATTGCAAAGGCTTAGCAAAATTGCTGATAATAAAGAATAGGAGTTAGGGTGTGGAATGAAGCACAGTCAACATTTAAAGCCACATCTTACGGTTTTCCTAATTTTAGGCCGTTATCAAAGCGCTTAAATAACACAACAGCCGTTCCTTTCTTCAGAGTGGAAGATATGACCGGACGTACCAGAATTCTGCTTGTTCGCGGCACGAAGCAGCAAGACTTTCCAGTTTTAAAGGTGGGATAACCCTGATACAATACGGCTGTGACCTCGATCTCGTGTCTCAAGGTCGATGAGTTCCAGTAACCACTTTGAACTAGTTCACCTAGCAATGCAATCCAAAAGTAAAGCGTATCCGGGTGGTGTGCGTCAAGTGGGAATAAAGCAATAGGTACTCCGTTGGCGAAGACTGGTCTGGTCGTTAAAGACCTGTGGCTGAAGTATACAATCATCCAGCTTGGCGGTGAGGAGCTGAGCCGTCTCATTGAGCTTCACAATCCCGCTTGATGAATCTCTGCTACCGGCCGAAGAAGTAGTAGCCATGTTGCCAGGTGCTCTAATTTTTTTTTAATTGCTTAGATGAGTGTACGAGCTCATAGCCCATCTGGTGTTAAGTGCTTACTGGAACCCATAGACATCTACAACGTAAATGCGCCACTTACCTTGAGATAAATGATCTAAGGTTTCAAGTATAGTTACAATGGCTGCCTCGCCCTTCAAACCGAAACGCATTACTGCTTCACGGCAGAAATAGGCATGCTGGTACCCGCGCGGACTGACAAGAGGTCCTACCATCAGTAATTACGCAAATTATAATTTTGCGGGTTTTTATTTTTATTACACGATGTTATTCCTTTACCATGGAAGTCAATCGTGAACATTTGTTCAGTACGTATTTCATTAGAAAAATTGGTACCCGCCTGCGGGATTCGAACACCGTTGCATCGCTCTACACGAATGCAGCGGACGTCTTATCCTTTAGGCCACGACGACTTTCCTGAAAGCGGTCTGCCACGTCTGCCAATTGATCTAGAGACTGCTTAGGTTGGGATACTACTTTTGTATGTGTCGGAAAACTTGATCGGATACCGATGGTCTGGCCAGGTCTTGCAGATGACGCAAAAATTGTGACGGATTCTATCGCTCAGTCCTTTGCCAGCGAGTAACACACCTTCTTTCCATGTTACGCGATTAGGGAGCTAATCAATTCAATCCTGATTCTCTCATACTTTTTGGTTGTCAAATACCTTGTTCTTTCACAGTGAAAAGGTCAAAAAAATGAGCTCTTCAGTAATAACGTAAATTCCGTCTTTCTGGAATGTTAATAGCTTCTTACACGGCTTATTCGAGGTTTATTGCTGTCATTTGCTGAATGTTATTGCAAACGTCAAGAATGACCTTTAGCAGTTGAATTACGTAGGGCGGTTTGTTATTTTCAATGTATGAAAATAGTGAATATGTTATTTAAGTTAATTTTTTATTTAAAATGTGCGTACTGGAGAAACTGTGTTCTGTTTAGATTATACTGAAAGTTGGAGTAACACAGAGGCTCCCAAAATTTGCTGTTTTGGGTGTATCAGTGAAAAGGTCGCGGGTAGGTATTTTTTTTGCATGCACGCCATATTTGAAATTCATCAACATAATGTCCAGATACAGTAATGTCAAGAAATGCATATTTTAGGTCTGTTTACTGTTTTAAATGATGTCAGATAGTACCTATTTGCAGATCTTTGTTTCAGACTAGTTGAATTATTTGATTGATCGGAGTTGTCACTGTTAAGTTTATGTGTAAAGTTTAACAATGTATTTATTAACGATACATTAATATATCGACGCTTGAAAGGCAAACGTGACTAAGCGACAATAACTGCTTTGTACATAAATGATAGGCAATAACCATATTCGATACGCAAAAAAAATATATTTCTAGGTCTATTAAAATAATTTCTTCAATCTAAGTTGAAATATTTAATATTGAAATTGTTTAACTTGAGAAAATCTTAGGTTATTTGAGTCGTCTATTATCAAAGGTGGCAATCTGTGCATTTGGACAAAAAAATGTTATTGATATGTCAATACAGATTGATTTAAATATAATCGTCTCCTTCAAAGAATACGGTTCAAAACCTGCATTAAATAAAGGTTAATACTTAATTTAATATATAACTTTTATTTATCTAAGATGTCATTCAGAAGAGTTTTGTGACTGCCAATGGAATACAAAGTCAATAATTCGTTTTTCTGATTTACCAATAATTGTCCAAAAGTCACATTGCCGGCTTTGATAATAGTAGACTCATTTATTATTTAAAATTTATTTATATCAACATGATAATGGAAGGAAAATTGTATAATAACATACATTGAAATATATATATAAGTAGTTAGCAGCTACATACGTTCTCAGTACCGCTGCCAGATGCGTGAGAGAAAGAGACGCCAGACAGACTGACGCCGTAACGCGTTACGTAACGAAGTGGTTTAACCTCCCTTAAGAAGTTATCACTTCAAAAAACAAACATGGACACAAATGAAACAACAGATACAGTGTTATATTTAATAATTAATTTATTTATGAATAACAAAAAAAATTCAATTATTTTATTTCCTAACATTTCTGTTGACTTTATCATAGATCTCGGGGAAGGCTTCCTTGCAATTAGGCAGCGAAGCCCGCACTCTGTCGTAAAGTTTATGGTCGAACATTTGTCTGAATTCCTCCCTCGTTGTGTAGGTATCGGCATATAACATTTGGAAGCCTTGGTTCTGGATCACGAAGCTCTCTACGCGACGCGTCGATGCAATCTAAAAGTTTGAAGTTCGTATAACTTTCTGTACTTATAGTCATAATCTACTGTGATTAAAATAAGTTTTCAATCATCTGCGTATTTTTAGTGTAATTTAAGTTTTGTTTTGACATCTTCACTTTTGATGACTACGCGACAAAATTAAATATATCGGAGACAGTCATTAGTTTGGTAGCTAAACGCAACGCAACACAATTTCAAAAAGATCGCGGCGCGATTGCGATACTGTATCGTCGGAACTCGGCTAACTTCGTGCTACGACAGAGCCTAGCCGATGGAGGCGCGTAGACGCCATTACAGACTTACCAACCAGCCTTCTTGTAGAGCGGAGCCTTCGTCCTAAGAACTGTCATTCGTTTTCGTTTGCTAACGTCAAGAGAAAATTTCTAGCTTATTTTAAGACAACAAACGTAATTGGCGTACTCAATATTTCTCTTAGCTCGATGACCTTATTTGCCCCTACGATGTCTGACGATGGTGTTAATAATAATTTGTGGCTTCTCAGACATATTATATATAAAGTACATACTGTGTTCGTTACTGTTCGTAGTGTGTTCGTTGGTTCAAGATGGGTGACGGCATATACGTTGCTGATGTTTATGGGCTCGGGCCACCACTTAACAACAGGTGGGCTGTAAGCTCATCCACCCATTTAAGTAATAAAAATTAATAAAAATGTGCGTTGAAGCATTATATTGTAATAATTGGCCATTAACATTTTAAAACAATTAACCGAACTGATGCTTTGATGATCCTGGATATTTTTCAATTCATGATTCACGCACGATTGGGTACGACCATTCTGCCTATTTCTCCAATATCCTATTCCTCTATGGGATACATGGAGATCGTCATACATCATTGTCTATGGGCTCTGTTAGCCACTTAAGACCAGGTAAGTAGGTCTGAGACGAACATGTAGTAAATTTTTTTTTTATTTATTTTTTTATATTCATCTTTCAATTTAGTATCTTGTCTTACTGTTTCAAATCCTTTGGCTTTTGGAACGCCATACACTCCGATATCGACAAACATCTGTGATTCCTCGCCAGGTTTTATCTTCAGCTGTCCAGGGTTGTTGAATATTTTGAAAGGACACAACCATATAGGGTATACCTGAAAAAATAACTCTCAATGGATTCCTTTCGATTTTTTTTTGTATATGAAATAATATATTTAAGTAGACAAAAAGTTTTACTTTGCTATATATTATGTCTCGTACATAAATAAATAATATTTCGTGCTACTAAAATGCTGTAAAATCAAACCCGAACAGAGTTGATTGTATAAATTAAATTAGCAAAATTTAATTGAATTTTTTTTATCAAATCTTTTGTGCATATCTGTGTAGATCAAGCTCAAACACAAAATATGAGTCACAAAATAAATATCACTCATCTCTAATACAATAATCGACCTCTTTTGAGTCTGCACGGGTAGGTACCTACCACCACTCTGTCTATTTCTGCCATAAAGCAGTAATGCATTTCGGTTTGAAGGGTGGAGCAGCCGTTGTAATTACTGTAAAAACTGAGACCTTAGACCTCACGTCTCAAAGTGGGTGGCGGCATTTACGTTGTATGGGCTATGGGCTTCAGTAACCACTTCACATTAGATGGGCGGTGAGCTCGTCCCTCACGTAAGCAATAACAAAATAATATAAAAAAAACACAGAAAACTTTCCTAAATGTCTAGCAACAACTATACCTAGTTTTATTACACTCAGATGAATGATTCAACACGTTGATTGCGGGACCATTGTTGTAAGACTTTCAGCCAGTGCGTTTGAGGTCTTATCGAGGCAAGATCGGACTTCTTTGCAGTGCGTATGAGGTATGATAAGCCTCACAAAGGACCGTTTTTTAATATGACTCATGCCCATAAAAATCTGGACATAGTCGCCTCCCGTTTGGAGCCAAAGAACACGGATATGACTGCCGCATCAGAGGACTATCGCGCACTGCGTATTACGCATTTAACGTATTAAAAACATATAGAGAACACACAAACAAAGAAAATTAAAATCGAAAATTCAGTTCAATTGTACTTTTATTAATTAGATCCGTCGTAAAACTATTTACCTCGAATTCGTCGTGAAAGAACGCAATCGCTTTCTCCAAGAGCTCAATTGGTATTAGCATGTCTTGTATCACGTGAGCCTTGTTGTACAACTTGGTGACGGCTTCAGGCTGCGTCAACTTCAATAAGGAGACCTCCGGAGGCATCAACCAGCCGAACAAGTAGCGGAAAATAAAGTTGTTCCCAAAAGAAATTATGTCCTGGTGGCAAAATTACATTTATAAGTCACTTTACCTTTTGGTTCTTTTTAATACGCTTTTATTAACTTCAGACGTATGTATGTGTATGTTTGTAACGGAATCTTTGAACATGATTTTGACTCCCTTCAAAACGTCGGATTAACTCGAAATTTGGTACACTTATTAAGGACCGATGACAATTCAATATTAAAAAAAATATTGAGAAAATTGAAATTCAACTAAAGAATGAAAAATAAATAATAGTTTAAAAAAACCATAACAAAATACGCTTTTATAGAAAATCCAACAAAAAAATACGCAGTTATAAATATTTTATAAACAGATATGAGTAGAAGGGTTATTTTGATAATATCCTGAAAAACACCCCATGCTTTTTTTACAGTAAAATCATTTTTTCTTACACTATTTTTAATTCAAATTTATTTTCTATTTTTTTGTTGGATTTTCTATAAAAGCTTATTTTGTTAGTTCTTTTAAACTATTATTTATTTATTATTTACTGTCTTTGCAGGCCGAAAAGCACGACCCGGCTAATGGTAAGTGATTAGCGTGGCTTATGGACATATACAATGCCAGGGGCACAGCAAAATGCCTGCCTATACTGAGATTTCTAATGTAAATTCTTGATTCCACATCATCGCCGACAAGTACTTAAATAACTGAAATAGGCGTTTATTTCAAACCATTAGTTCCGACGGAGCAGCGGCCCGTCCAATGGCTAGTTAACCATATAAATAATAATTAAAAAATTTGTTCTTACTTGCAATTCCCAGAACAGACTTCTAGTGTGACGATGGTAGTAATCTCTAAGAGGTATATACTCTATCGCGGTGCGCTTTCTTTTTAAATGCTTCTCCACTTGTTTGAAGAACCATTCCGCGTGCCACACCCCTATCGGGTTGAGCTACAGGAAATAGGAAATAGTTTTTATATAGTTTCATAGCCAGTCTAAAGAGATCCCCACAATAGACAATGAGTAATATCCGAGTCTGGAGTCGATACAGTATATTTTGTTAATATCACTTGGCTTGATCACGTACCAATTTAATTTGAAATACACCTTTAGTCTCTTCCAAATCTGAAAGTAGATGACAAACCTCACCTTTCCATCTCTGCCGACTTCATCCACCATGTCTCCTAACATGAGCACGCCCGTGTCTCTAGTGTAAAGCAAGGCCTCAACGAATTGGTGAGGGTTCGGCTTCAAAGATTCTTGACTGAACCGCTTTGCTAGGTCGGAAAGATTGTTGAAAGGGTAATAATGTATGCGGACATACCTGTGAACAATGACGCGTAAATTTATCATATTATATTGTTACGCCGGTAAGAGTAATCACCATCTGTCATCGAATAGCAGAAACTAATATCAAAACAACTAGTAAAACCGAGAACGCTCGAGAAGTGCAACACCATCTATTATTAAATAGCGGAAACATATCGAAACTACTCGGACCTATCAGGAATGTTGTCGGTAATTGTAGAGATTTCGTCGTGTCGACTATAGAAGTGTTGCAGAGATGACACGAAAGCAGTTAGTTATCGGATCTACTCGAAGCGAAGCTGAAGAAGCGAATTACGAATTGTAAGGTGTTCTGTAAGTATTCTAAGTGTTAAATAGAGTTTGAATTTGTACTTCGGTGGAAGTTTTATTTATCTCAAACCCCAGCGCGTAACAATATTCAGAAGATATTTGAAAAAATTATGCTGAAATTATAATCAATGTAATACAATGAAAATTCAACCTTATTTCTCAGTATGGACAGTAACAGTCACGTTGATATCTATAGTCACTTAACTATAAGCACCTTTAACAGAACATTTAACACCATAGAACAGGTAGAAGAGGAACTTACCTCTTAGCCGGAATAACATTGATCACAACTGAAGTCAGAAATCCAAGTGTGCCATAAGACCACGGAACAGCGTAAAATAGATCGGCGTTTTCGTCCTAAAATAGAAATAAGTATATGCCTTAGTTAGGATTATTTTTGAGCATATACTTCCAAGCTTTTTTTTTATTGCCCTTGTAGACAGACGAGCATATGGCTCACCTGATGGTGTGGTTACCGTCGCCCATGGACTTCAGCAATGCTAGGGGCAGAGCCAAGCCGCTGTGTGTTAAATGGATAGGTACCGAAAAATCACATCATGAAGGCTCCATCCGGTTTGAAACATGAAGTCAAATTCTCAATTGTATTGCATAAAGACGTATGGAGCGTGACTTCATCCACTTAACTCTAGGACCACAGTACTACACTAAGTAATTCAGTTTGTATTCATTGCGCATTCAAACAATGCGAGTATTCCATCAGTAAGTATCTACAGTTGGTGCGGATGTGCCGCTTTGTCGAAGTGGCGGCACGACACGAGAGCCCTCTCATCGTGGCCGCCGGTAACTACATTCCTGATCCTGCGGACAGAATGGAAAGCAGTCGACGTCGCCCCAAACACGTCATTTTGGATCCTCCCGATCCACTAACGGTGCTTTTAGGTACCTCAAGCACCGGTCATCGTTCTCGTCGAACCCGTTGCTTGCGACGAAGGGCTCGACGAGTAAACTAACCCACAGACACAGCCCACTGAGTTTCTCGCTGGATCTTCTCAGTGGGTCGCGTTTCCGATCCGGTGGTAGATTCTGCGAAGCACGGCTCTTGCTAGGGTTCGTGTTAGCAACGTCGTCAGGTTTGAGTCCCGTGAGCTCACCTACTAGTTTAGGTTACGCTGAAATAGCCTTTCGATGCTATCAGCTTAGGCCTACCTAAAAAAAAGCGGGCATGAGGCTGTCGTCTCGAACAAACCTTACTACAGTTAACGACAGAGCCGTCGGCGAGAACCAGCTCGTACTCCAGGCACACATGCTGAAAAAGCCCGTGGACGTGTGATGTTGTCTCCACGCCGGTTCCCATCACCAGGCCGCCGACTGTGAGTTGGTCTAACTCTGGAACAACGGGCAGCGCCAAGCCTAGCGGCGCCAATGTGCGGGACAGCTGACCCATCGTCACTAGAGGCTCGCAACGGACTGTCTGGAAATATAAAACAAAATGATGTATATTAATATCCTCCTCCTTCAGTCGATCACTCATTGCTCAGCATCGTGATGCGCCCGCCTAGGACCTTTTTTTGTAATTTGTAGCCACTTATGTCGGTCAGTGGCACAGTGAAGTGCGTGGCTCAGTCTCATGTCCAGAATCTGGACTCCAGATAAGCTCGGTCAGTTTTCATTTATAAATCTATACAGACTAAATATTTTTTTTGCTTAGGTGGTTGGACGAGTTCACGGCCTACCTGGTTAAGTGGTTACCGGAGCCACCCACCTTGAGATATGAGTTCTAAGGTCTCAGTATAGTTACAACGGCTGCACCACCCTTCAAACCAAAACGCATTACTGCTTCACGGCAGAAATAGGCAGAGTGGTGATGCCTACCCGTGGTAACTCACAAGAGGTCCTACCACCAGTAAAAATAATATCGTAGACATGGTAAATATTAATAAACAAAAGAACCTACTTCAGAGTTACATCGTTTACGGATGAGACCAAATAGAACGGCTTCGAAGTCATAAAAATCAAACATGATTTAAAATTGTACAGCTCATATATCCAGCTATAAAAAATATTAGTTAATAACATTCTATTGATTTTGTCACTATTAAATTTTTGGGTTGGTTCAAAGTCGTGTGAATAAAAAGCCTACCAATAAAAGAAACGCTCACCATATTCTCTTTGTCTACCTCCAAGACATCGACTAGATTAATTTGTATGTTGGTAAATGTCCTCTTGTACATGCTGTGTCGAAAAGACATTGTTTGCCACGTTGGCCGGGCTGTGCAGAGATGAGTCGACTTGTCGCCGGATAACCATTCTTTTATCTGTAATTACCATAGTTAAAGTTATATAAAAGCAACAACATTTATTGCCACTTAATTTCATAAGAATGTATGATAAATCTAAATTTAAAAAGCCGGTTGGTGAAAAAATTTTTGTTCTAGTCGTCGTGACCTAAAGGATAAGACCTAAAGGATAAGATAATTTTGTCATATCGAGAGATGCCACTATGCCGATGTCCGAATTCTGCCACCATGTATCAGTAATTTTAGAGAAATACATACCTAACATGTAGGTAGTCACGAAAGACAGCTGTGATGAAATATTAACATCGTACTATAAGAATTAGACCTACATATAAATTGGCGTTGTAGGTCGTAGTTACTGTTCGTGATACGTGTACCCAATTGAGCTTGGTACTCTCTATATATTTCTGCAGTAAAACAATAATGTATTTCTGATTGAGGGTTATTGACTACAATAGCCACTTCGACCTCATATACCAAGTTCCACAGCGTTTTTTAATTAAGCATTTTAAAAAACCTCACCTGTCTTTGAACCTCTTTGACTTTATCATCATGCATCTTTGGAGCACTATTCATCTTGAACACAACATAGTTCCTGATTATCGACCATAACTTCCATGCCGCTGACATAGGCAACAGGGCCAATATTACTATCACCCATCGATATTCCACTACGAGGTACTCCAAAAACGTTTCTGTTTCTATGGCCATTTTATCTTTTATCTAAAAATAAAGATAATCTGATTACGCTGCCAAATGAGAGAATTGTTTTGCAATGACAATGAACTTTCAACTGTTTCTCAAGTTGGTGAATCTACGCCTACCTACGTAATTACACAATAAAGGAACATCTACCTTACTCAAACGATTTCAAATAAAACGGTCTTGTGAAAAACGGTAAATTTAAAATGAATCGTGTTGATTAGATGATAAGGTTAATCGCATACATGATCAAACAACTCTTTGATATAAATAAATCAATTAGCTGATTAATGTATTGACAGCTCAACAGATCGAAATTTGTAGTTGCTAAACCAAATATAATCTATGTGAGACTAGTTAGATTGTTAAATGGACATAGCATAACGACTGGTTCGATTTTATGCGCATTCCAACAATTAAACGTATGCAATTGTAAAAAGGACACAACTCGATTGAGTTTTGTGAATACGTCTGGCCTATCCCGTCAGACTGTATCGATGACGGCAATAAAACAAACGGCCTTCAGCACTGACACCGGTAATAGGTGAAGTGGGAAACAAAAGACAGAAATATTGAAAATTTCTTAGTGTTTTCCTCAGATTTCGGATCGTAGACTTTATCATACTACTTTTAAGGTTTAATTTCGAGCTCATTATTTTCAATTTATTATTTCAAACATTTCGAACACTTTATGGTTTAGGTAGTTTTTTTTTTTTGGTCAGGAGGAAATCGCCGGACTCCCACCCTCCACTGGGAATGGAAGGCGGAGTCGAACCGACTAAAACCTCCTAAGGTGCTTTTTCCCTCTCTACCTATTAGCTGGTAGCCTAAGGCTGCGATTCCGGCCCGGTAGTAGATTCATCGCGAAGCAACCGCTCTTGAGTTGTTAGGTCTGCTTTGGAGGCGCTCGGCAGCTGTTAGCAAATCCCACCACTCCTGGCTGAGCCTTTGCTCGCCTACCTGTCCTAGTGAAACTGAAAAGGCCTCAAGGCCACCAGTAATCCTTCAATCATAAAAAAACTAAGAGGCTTCCGTTTACGCCCGGACGGGTAGGTGAGGTCACGGGCTCAACCTGAGAGAATTTACTAACGCTAGCCCTAACTAGAGCAGCGCTTCGCAGAATCTACCACAGAATCGGATTCGCGGCCCACTGAGAAGATCCGGTGAGAAACTCAATGAATGGGCTTGCTTTTCGTCGCCGATTAGACGGTAGTACCGTAAAGGCAGTTTAATTATAACTAGTGGTCCCGCAGTAGTCGAAATTCGACTATCATTAATTGGAATTGTAAGTTTGTACACTATTATGATTGTATTTTATACTTCTATAATCACAAATTTCGCCAAGACTACACTATAAACAATATTTAATCTCAATTTGACAACAGACGTCAAGAACAAAAGTTTGACAATAAATAGTAGGTATGCATGCGTGTGTGCGTCAAATACATGGTATGTAGTGTGTGTAATGTTTTCTTTATTGATTTAATGTATCTTTTATGCATTATTTAAAAAATATATTAGCATTGTGCACTTCTTCTCTATTTTCTCTATAAGTGTGGAAAATTTCATACTCCTCCGTCCGCGCAATTTTCGTAAAAAGGGATACAAAGTTTTTACTTCACGTATTAATATATAGATGATATCTGTTCTTAACTTCGTGATACCTATGGTATCACGGTATTACGAACAGAACTTTTCCCACATTTACCTAATGATTACATACACAATATTATTAGTAGTATTTAGTCAGTATTTAATCATTTATTACAAATTATCAGTTAAATATCACAGGTGCAATGACATTGTCTTATCAGTTTTACATAACAGGTGTATACGGTAATCACGTTTTGTTAGAGGATTAAATTTAAATTAAATTTGTTTTTTTTTTCTTTAACTACTTATTCAAATAATAAATGACAATTTTCACGATTACGTAATTTTTTTTCGACTCATGGTTCATATGATTACAAGCAGTAACAGATACTTGTCCATATATAGGCATCACATAGCGGAAACCGTTACTCACCTTGAGAAAAGGAAATATTTAATTGCATTAGTGGCTAGTCCTAACCTACTAACCGGATTTTAAATGGTAAAGATCAGAAAAAAGATTCGATAGAAAATAATTTACCAACTGCGTCTGCTATACGCGACAATCGATGAACCGCCACGGCCGATATCAAACCACAATACTGCACACGCATTAGCTTAACACACTATCAATATACCAGATGACCTGATACAGTGACCTGAGAACAGTTTTTTCGGAATCAAATAATAATTCAGTTGAAAAGCAATGCAAACTAGAATGACTAACATGCAAACATACATATGTATGTTGTTTGTAAAGACGTGTGTGTACAGACACAATTGGAGCAAACAGAGATGCGATTACGCTTGTTAAAATAAATTGAACTAGAAAGGACGTTACCTACGCCTCGTGTGAAGTTTTGAAATTGAAACGCGATAATCCATATATACGTAACAGGCTTTATTATCATAGAACCTTTTTCCAATATAAATTCTAAAGTCATGTTTCAAAGTCGATGCTGACGAAATGTTTCTGTGAATTACTTAGTTTGTCCGACTACCTATCCACAGTAGTTAGTAGGCAGCGGCTTGGCTCTGCCCCTGGCATTGCTGAAGTCCATGGGTGACGGTAATTACTTTCCATCAGGTGGGCCGTATACTCGTCTGCCTACAAGGGCAATAAAAAAAATAGTTAGTAGTAAGAAATAATTTGCTTTGCATCATAAGACAAAGCTGTGGCGGGGGTAAAACTACGGACTCTCCGCGGACTAAACTACTGTATATGTAGAATGGTTTCAAATTATTTGAAGAAAGCTGGGGAAAGATGAGGAAATGAAATGTTACATGTGGCAGTTAATGTAGGTTAAAGTGGGTTAAAGTAAAAAGCGTGCGTAAAATTTATAGCAGGCAAGACAACAGTGTAAAGAGAATAGGTCAAAGGTCCACTGAGCTTCTTGCCGGATTTTCTCGGTGGGTCACGACTCCGATTTTGCGAAGCACTGCTCTTGTTAGGGCTGGTGTTGGCAAATTCTCTGAGGTTAAGCCCGTAACCTCCCCGTCTGCCCAAAGCAGGAATAGCTTAGGCTACCATAAAATAGATAAGAAAGAGAGAAAAATTGTTTTATGAAAAAAGTTGATAGAATGATTTTTCTAAGTTTACATATCGACTTAATAGCGTTTACATAGCTTTTGATTATTATAGTCCATAAAAAGACTGAAGAAGGTCAAAAGGGACATTATCTCTTTCCATAAAAATCAATTGATATATATTTTTATAGCTCACATGGTTGAGCGATCTCACGGTCCACCTGGTGTTAAGTGCTCACCAGAGTCCAAAGAAACTACAGCTTGAATGTCGCCGATCTTCTTGAGAAATTAAGTCGAAGTCTCAATAGGAACTCTGTAGATAACATTTCTCCGACCCTTGAAAGTGGGACGCGTGACTGCTCCGCGGTAGAAATAGGTAGGACGTTGGTACCGTGCTCACATTATCCTAGCACCGGTGAAAAAAGCGAAAAGCGAACTTAACTTAACTTAAGGTGGTAGGACCTCTTGTAAGTCCGCGCGGGTAGGTACCACCACCCTGCCTATTTCTGTCGTGAAGCAGTAATGCGTTTCGGTTTGAAGAGTGAGGCAGCCGTTGTAACTATACTTGAGACCTTAGAACTTATATCTCAAGGTGGGTGGCGCATTTACGTTGTAGATGTCTATAGGCTCCAGTAACCACTTAACACCAGGTGGGTTGTGAGCTCGTCCACCCATCTAAACAATAAAATATAATAATAATAATAACAAAAGACGGAATCACTATTCACTATTCACATGAAGCTGTTACGTTCTTCAAGAAAATTTGAATAATCTATTTCGAGATACAGCTTAATATATCTCTGATAAATGCTGATATTAACGAGCACATAGTATTCTTACAACCACTACATATAATTAATTACAAGAACTGTTAAGGTATATGGTGCAGTCACAATTTAATTACTAAACTCACTGTAGAGTAAAAATCCGGAATCAGCCCGCAATACTATATTTCTTACAACGTGTTTATCACTCCATTGCTGCCGGCAAACTGTAAATTAAACTTACATTACAAAAATCACTTTATTCCTCGTATTCAATAATCGACCTTAAACAAAAGTTGTAAGTATTATATTATTTATCGCACAGATTCTTCGTCGGATTCAAACGCACGTTCTTATGTAGAGGCAATAAGGTTGAATTTAATTTTGTTGATTCAACAATTTTCAAATCAAAATTCAGATAGTCGTCAAAACCTATTATCATAATAATATCTTAATACTAAATGACGTGTCTATTGTTAAGCATTTTCGTTGCAAATTTTTCATTAAAGATAAAACCTTGATCGATATTAATCTAATGTAAACAAACTACCTTACTTTGCAATTACTAAAAATGATTACTAATTGCATTAATTGTTCTAGAAGAGGAGCTCACGGCCTACATTTTTTAATGCCCTTGTAGACAGACGAGCATACGGCTCAACTGATGGTGAGTGGTTACCGTCGCCCATGGACTTCAGTAATGCCAGGGGCAGAGCCAAGCCGCTGCCTACCGTTAAGTACTCTTCACAAGCCTCGTTTGAAGAAGGACATGTCATAGCGCTCGGGGAACACCGTGGAGGGGAGCTCATTCCAAAGCCGGATGGTACGTGGCAAAAAAGATCTCTGGAACCGCACTGTGGATGAGCACAGTGGCTCCAGGTAGTAAGGATGAAGTCTACTCCGGTGGCGGGCGGTGCGATGGTAAAAACGAGATCATAGAATCATCTCAAACAATTCATGCTACATGATGTTAAGTTATTAATAGAGCTCATATACACCACAACGTAAATGCCGCCATGTAGGCACGATGTCGTGTGAAAAGAAAAATAAATTTCTGACTGCATTTACGTAGACGGAACATTACAAAATTATCACGGTTCCGGTATAGACCATAATCAGCAGACGCGCGAAGTCTACAGTCTGTCGACGCGGGGGAAGGGGTCTTGCCGGTCTTCGCTTTAGATTGTGTCAAAAAGGTAACATGACGAAGACAATCAAATTGTAAATATTTATACAGAGTATGTGATTATTTCACTCAGATCTGTGTTACGATAAGATAGTTTTCAGAAAACCTATTAAGTAAAATTCAATATGTGTATACTGTTAGTCCACAGACGGCCTACTGCTGGGCTTGGGCCAATCCCGAGCCTCGCCAAAAGGAACGATTCTGCGCTACATGCATCTACTAAAGGGTTTTACGTCATTACGGATCCTCCCGATTCATTAACTGTGCTTTTAGGTACCTCAAGCACCGGTCACCGTCCTCGTCGAACCCTCACGATGAAGGGCTCGACGAGTGAATTAACTCATAGACACAGCCCACTGAGTTTCTCACAGGATCTTCTCAGTGGGTCGCGTTTCTGATTCGGTGGTAGATTCTGCGAAGCACTGCTCTTGCTAGGGCCAGTGTTAGCAACACACCCGGTTTGAGCCCCGTGAGCTCACCTACACGTCTAGAAGAAGCTGAAAGCTTAAGCTTAGCTCTCAAGGCTATCAGCATAGGTAGAAAAAAAGGGGGGTTCGCATGACCCAGGTCGTCGGTCCACCTTATGGAAGGCTTACCCACGCTATGACCGACGATACTCAGTCACCACTCGAGAACTTTTTGGCGTCAGTGGCCATCTGTTCGACAAACAATTTGCCCTGCCCCAGGGGTATTTCCCCTAAAACCAAAAATTAAACTTTTACTACATAGGTACATCGCGTTTTCCTCGTTTTTAATAGAATCAACATCAGAACACCCTAATTGAGATCAAAGTGTTACTTCACGCCTGGATTAAGGATTTGCTCTAGTAAGCAGTGTGCTTAGTACGAGCTTTTTAACGTTCTCGATAGAGTAAAAGTTAACTCAAATTTGTATGGAGTCCCAGTCCAGTCCATCCAGTCATCTCGTTTTTGTCATCGCGCCGCCCGACACCGGAGCAGAATTCACCCATACTGGATACCTGGAAACACTACATTCATCCGTTCCCAGAGCACTTTTCTACCACGTACCATTCGGCTTTGTAATGAACTCCTACGATGATTCCCAAGCGCTATGACTTGATCTTCAACTAGACTTACGGAGAGTACTCGGCAGTGAGCAGACACTTGGCTCTGCTGCCTATGGTATCGATGACTAATTAATTATACTAAGGCAATGAAAAAAGTAAAACGCGTCAATATTGTCTTATAATACCTTTAATGTTCCAAGATCGGTAACAAGTAAAAAAAGTGATTTCACAAGGATTATTATTCGTTATTAAAACTACTTTTTATGTGAATGTTTTATGTTAACTCAACTAATTGTTATTCGTCGATATAATTCGTTAAGTACTAACCAAACTAACTACAGAACTGGGTTCTGACAAAAAAAAACTGTAAATTATTCAAAACGTCAGTATGTATGTAACAATAAAAGAATGCAAGATTAAACCGGAAAAGTATTTTTATTTGTGTCTACGAATCGTGGAAAACCAAGAAAATATTCATTATTAAATTTCCTTTTTTTTCATTCATAATTTCGAATTTGGCTTCTTTGAGTCCTCGTATGCCACAGGTATCGCAGTATCTTTCAAAACAGCCGTTTCTTTTGGCACCACTATTTTCAACACACCATCAGCCGATAGCGTTGATGTGATTTTGTTGGGCTGACTTCCCTGAGGCAACTTATATTTTCTCACAAAGTGTCGAGATATGAATCCCTGTTCGTCTTTCTTTTCTTCGTGTTTCGCTTCAATCACAATAAAATCATCGGCGACCTTTACCTGAATTTGTTCAGCGGTGAAATCTTTGACCAGTAAATTGATCTCGAATCTGTCTTTTTGTGTTTTCACAATATTTCCGTCGTGCCATGGAAGGTTCTCGAGCCAATCGACAGAACGAAGTACAAATTCGTCCCCAAAGTTTGATGGTTTACTTAATTGAAGCATTATTGGTAATGGTGTGTTCTAGAGCTGCCGCCACTATTGACAGAGAAGGTAGAATACTTTATCGCACCTCAATCGATAAGTAACTGTTGTAGGTACTTAATAATATTTGTTTGCTGTCTTTGAGTTTTTATAAGTCTTTAACAGATGGCGTTGTATACCATTTTTTAATTATATTTTTTTAAGCTAGGGAAGTATCATTATGTATGTGGCAAAATCTTTATGAAATGGTATTAACTTAACCCATAGTTCAGTGACTTAACCTCATTACCTACATACAAGCACCAGCACATGATTTACATTAGCATTACAAAAAAAAACATTCAAATTGTCTTTTGTATGACACGTTCTCTCATTGTCTATGGTTTAGTAATAATAACAATTACCGTAAAACGGGGTGATTGGGGATTGAGAGGTGAATGGGGAAAAAACCAGGAAAATCTTTCAACGTTGATTATTAGTTTTATATTCCTTGCAAAATCTTCCATTTTTTGTAGTATAATATTAGAATGTTGAAAGGTCACAAAGCAACTCTGAATATGCATTACCTGCTAACTTTCAAAAAATCGCATTTCAAATTAACTTCTTGGGGTGTTCATTTTTTTAGTGCTAGAAACTTTGCTCTTTTATTTCTTAACAATAGAAGACGACTGTGATTTATAACGTTATTTAGTGTTTGGGCTTTCATATATATTAAAGGGTCTAAAGGTAAAAAGTCTCAGTTGTTATTGGTTTTAATGTGTCTGTGGGTTAATTTACCTCGTTGAGCCCTTCGTCGCAAGCGACGGGTTCGACGAGAACAATGACCGGTGAGGTGAAGTGGGACGTCTCAGGTATAAATAACTACCAAAGAAGGGGTCAATTAGGATGAAAATACGTTGAATGGGGACGACTTAAGTATAAATATGTATAGGTTTGTAGGGTTGTCTATGTAGTTACAACAATCTTTTTTAAGTGTGTTGGTAAGAATTTGGTTTATTCATGATGTTTGTCTAAAACTTTTATTTAATTATTAATGTAATGTTTTTTCTTTGTTTGGCAAATATTTATATTATCAGTTACGTATTGTTTTCTATTTTTAGATATACCTCGCGTGTACGTATCAAAGAGTGCAAAACTTTATATGAGATAATATGATCCTTTAATATTAAAAACAGCAATAGAAGCCTATGAAATTGGGAATAAGTCTTTAGTTGAAAACTTGTCTTACAACTACAATCTGGGTAGAAAGTAGGCATGGTCGTTGCGCAACGTAAATGGTTATTGAAACTATCTTTAGACAAAATAGCGGTTAGCTAGTTTCGCCGTACTGCAATAACCTGCTAACATCTACTACCTCAATCACATCACCGATCACGAACACAAATCACACAACGTTCAGCAATATTCGTTTAACTTCGTACCGCTCGTTCGGCAGCTATCGCGACACGCAGCGCAAACATCGGTTCGATCGAAATAGACAATCATCATTTTGTCTCTTTCACGCACACGACTGAGATGCATTTGACCTTTGACTTTAGCCCTTAAATCTCTTAAAATAAGATTTAAAAATTAATTAAGTTGAAGTCGAATTTTGTGGCTTTGAACCAATTATTCACGAGTCGCGCGTTTAGCGACAAAGTGTATTAAAAACGAGTTTTAAGTTTAATTACCAATTGAATAGTTAAAAACATAAAGTGTATGGTTGTTTAATATACATTAAGTTTATAGACCTTGTAAAAATCTGTTATAAAGTACGATACGAACTCTTTAAAGAAGTAAAGCTAACATATCCTATCCTTAAAGATAAATTACAAATAAAGTCGTAATTAGGTACTGAAATATTAATCGCCACGCTAACTCGTTCGCGTGCATTAGTTTATTGCTAAACAAAACCCGCTATTGCTCGCTACTGAAATAGCGCGTTTCAAAAGCCGCTATTTACATTTGATAGCTAGTTTCGTTTCGCTAACCGAAAATGCCACTACAGCCCACCGCTAGGAGGCAGTTACCCAGCTATGGAGACTTACTTCGCCACTTCAATCTAGACTCTTCCTAACCGGATGAAACTAAGGGGTGGTATATTACTATACAAATTAATCCATGGAATAACCGACACACCTAATCTCTTAACCCAGAGAAATAAATATTTATATAAATGATCACTTCTTTGGTGCAACTAAATAAATTAATTAATTCATTCATTAAACCAAGTAGCGCCAGCCCTAGCAAATTTCTCTATTGAAACTAATTTCGTCCCCATTAACCCAATTTCTGGGTGAATAGGGATATCACATATTTTTGCTTTTTTTGCTTAAACTACAATGCTAATTGCATCGTTTTAAATTAAATAACAAACATACTCCCAAGACTCAATCATTTTGATCCTGATATAGAATTATATACCTAGTCAGGTCATAAATATTGTCACACAGTAAAAACTTTTCTTTTAGAATGCTGGCCACAAAAAAGTTTATTGAATTCGAATTTTGAATTGTTCATGAAAATAAAAATGTATACTTTTAGAATTTTACTCATTTTTAATTATGGAGTGGACGCTTAAAGAAGACCGTGTTGCAGTTATTGCGTTGCATCGTTGCGGTTACGCGCCAATTCAATTTTTTAACATACTGAAAATTTTTAATATAACCAAAAGATTCGTTTATCGTACCATCAAACGATACAATGAAGACTCTAGTGTAGATGACAGGTCAAGAAGTGGTCGCCCTCGGTCTGTTAGGACTCTAGCAGTGATAAAAGCTGTGAAGACGCGAATTCAAAGAAATTCCAAACGTAAGCAGAAACTGTTGGCCCTTCAGATGGGGTTAAGCAGAACCACGGTGAAAAGGGTGTTAAATGAAGACTTAGGGCTTCGGGCATATCGAAGAAAAACAGGACATCGTTTGAATGCTCGTCTAATGGACCTGAGACTGAAGAAATGCCGCGCTTTGTTGAAGCGGTACGCGGGAAAAAAATATCGGGAATTTTTTTTTTCGGATGAAAAATTTTTTACCGTAGAAGAGAGCTACAACAAACAAAATGATAAGGTGTACGCACACAGTAGTGAAGACGCGAGCAACCGTATTCCGCGTGTCCAACGAGGTCATTTTCCATCCTCGCTCATGGTATGGTTGGGAGTTTCTTATTGGGGCTTAACAGAGGTACATTTTTGTGAGAAAGGTGTAAAAACGAATGCAGTTGTGTATCAAAATACAGTCCTGACGAACCTTGTGGAACCTGTTTCTCATACCATGTTCAATAACAGGCACTGGGTATTCAACACAACAAGATTCGGCGCCAGCTCATAGAGCGAAGAGCACACAAGACTGGCTGGCGGCGCGTGAAATCGACTTCATCCGGCACGAAGACTGGCCCTCCTCCAGTCCAGATTTGAATCCGTTAGATTACAAGATATGGCAACACTTGGAGGAAAAGGCGTGCTCAAAGCCTCATCCCAATTTCACTCAAGGCATCCTTGATTAAGGCAGCCGCCGATATTGACATGGACCTCGTTCGTGCTGCGATAGACGACTGGCCGCGCAGATTGAAGGCCTGTATTCGAAATCACGGAGGTCATTTTGAATAAACTTTAGTGTCATAAGAATCTATGTTTTGTTAAGTTCATTTTGGTATATGAATGGTTACATAATGAATAAACTTGTTTCATTTATTTTAAATTAAACATGTGACAGAATTTATGACCTGACTACGTACATCAGCAACTACCCTATAAATGTTCATCAAGTTGGGATTTGTCCCTAATCACCAGGTTTTACCGGTACCTATCTGATTCGAAATACTTATCTGACTATCTGACGATTATGTACTGACTGTACGCTAAGGCGTTTCAAATTTAAATCTGAAGTAAATAAAAGAAATTGCCCACAATGTATGTACTAAAAAAAGTAATTCCTTTAACAAGGTGGGTGGCGCATTTACGTTGTAGATGTCTATGGGCTCCAGTAACCACTTAACACCAGGTGGGCTGTGAGCTCGTCCACCCATCTAAGCAATAAAAAATTAAAAAAACACGTTCTCAAATCAATTAAAACCTCTAACGTCTGATAAACTAATAAATCTTTAATATGCTTTATTAAAGTAATCGGTTATTAAGCTAGGTACCTACTACACAAACTTGACTTTTATGACAAAATATCTTTTGCTGTCTTATTTTTCTTAAAATCTGTTCATAGTAATAAAATAAAATAATAATATATAATTAAAACATAGATAGAAAATAGCTGGTAGGTGAAGTGAATTACGAAAATACAACTCAACCAATGGATATTGGTATCTATATGTATATATACAAGACAATGTATGTTTTAATAGGTTAACCTTGTGTTATCTGCTTATCAATATTTTTCTACGTATTTTTAACGTAAAAACATATCTCCAAAACTGTATGTATACCTACATCTGTGGTTAACTATGTAAATTTTCAAACATGTCAAACGATTATATAGCAATTGTTACGGGTGCTAATAAAGGATTAGGATTTGCTATAGTGAAAGATCTTTGTGAAAATTTTAAAGGTACTGTATATCTTACATCACGTGACGAAACCCGTGGAAATGAAGCATGTGAAATACTGAGAAAATTAGGACTAAAACCAGAATATCATCAATTAGACGTATCCGATCCTCAGAGTGTCCAAAGATTTGCATCTTACATTAAAAACAAGCGTGTTGAAATTTTGATTAACAACGCCGGCATACTGTTTTTAAAAGATGCAAAGGAACCAAAATTATTTCAAGCTGAACAGACAATTTTAACTAACTACTTTGCGTTGGTTAATTTCTGTGAAGCAATATTGCCTTGCGTCAAAGAAGGCGGGAAAATCATTAACGTTTCAAGTTCTTCCGGACACCTCTCAAGAATCCCCTCGGCAGATTTACGAAAAAAATTCATGTGCGAAAATTTGACACTAAATGAACTCAATTTATTGATGCGCAACTATATGGAAGCTGTAAAGAACAATGAAGAAATAGATGAAGGCTGGGGAGATTCGCCTTACGTTGTTTCAAAAGTAGGAGTTAATGCATATACTTTTATACTCAATAGAAAATTATCATCCAAGGGTATGTTTTTGGATATATTAAAATTAATTTATTTTTTAAGTTAGTTGCAGCAGTTAGCTACCCATGTGTAGGAACACACAGCCGATATTATATTCAGTTTGACACGCACGTTTCATTTAAAGTATTGAAACTCTTTATTTAAAAAAACGTCCGGAACGGCATGTCCGGAAAAATAAGGATGTGGAGAGGCTTTTTGGTGAGCCAAATATTCTGGGGGAGATGAAGACATGGAGGCTCGGGCATGTAGTACATATGGAGCAGGATCGAGCTGTGAAACGGGTGTACGCGGGTGTACCGGAGGGACGCCGCCCCGTAGGGAGGCCCAAGTACCGCTGGTCTGACGCTGTGGAAGGAAATTTGCGGGAGCTCCAAGTGTCGGACTGGCAAGGTGTTGCGCAGCGCTGGGATGAATGGCAAAGTTTATTGTCGGAGGCCAAGACCCACTTCGGGGTCATAGCGCCAGCTCAGTAGTAGCAGCAGTTATTTAGAAAACTGTTTTGCAACTGCCCAGTAATTTGTATCACAGATGTGATATAAAAAATAATAATATATTTTTGCTTACGTGCAACATTTGCTATCATTCTACCCGTTCATTTAAATATAGTAATGAGAACTTCGTCATAGATAGGTAATACATTTATTAAATAAGACTTTTAATATTTAGGATTTCGTGGCGTGAATAAGCGAAGAATACGTGAATTGTATGACTTGGTTAATATTTTAATTCCGGTTTAACAGTGTATTAAATGGTGGTATCTCGCTTAGCATCCGTGAAAGTTAAAAAATTTTGGAAAATGAAGCCAAGTCACAGTGACTTCCGGATTCTTCCAAAAAGTAATTTCCTTTGATTTGATTTCTTTCAAATTCATGCTTATTATTTCAAATAAATTAGTTTCATTTCATTTGGCTTCAAGTAGGTAAATATTGGTATAGACAAGTATATAACTTTTGGACAGTAACATTCAAAATGACATTTTGACGCCAACTGCTGCACCCGGAATTCGGTGAAATCAACAGTCCGAAAAACCGAGATCCAGATCTAAAAAACGATAAATGAATATTTAAAATAATTGATAAAATAAACTCGAAGCTACTAGCAATAGGTTTGCAGAAAATCGATTGTCATATTGTAAAAAGAAGAAAAAGATAATAAATAAGAAGATTAGTCCAAATCAGTTCTTATTCAGCTTTCAATTTATATATTTTAAAATTTCATTGTTACCTATTATTTTGACATCACCTCTCAGGTATTATCGTGAATTGCGTGCATCCAGGCTACGTGATGTCGGACATGACAAGAGGAGCCGGAAACGTTAGTCCGGAACAAGCCGCGAAATTGGTGACGGAAATAGCACTCAATTCAAAAACCGGCGGTCTGTACATATGGCATAACGGGGACACCGTCAATTGGAATGGCCCTGACCCACGCGGGTTTATAGACGGGAAAATTTAAGTAAATAATCTTTATTTTAAGTCTTTTGTATAATTTATACTATAACTAGATGATGACCGAGCTTTGCTCGGTTTTTTTTTTTGATAACGCCATCTTGGTTAGCCCTCAATTAAGAAAAATAGTATTATTATTCGCCAATAGATGTCGGGAAGACTTGATTGAAAACACGAATAAAACAACATTTTCTGAAAATAAATCGTAGCTAGATCGATTTATCGCCCCGAAATCCCCTGTATACTAAATTTTATGAAAATCGTTGGAGCCGTTTCCGAGATTCCGACTATATAGGTATATATTAATATACAAGAATTGCTCGTTTAAAGGTATAACATAATATTATTATAATATAAGATTTAAACTAATTCTGACTTAAATTACCATTGCAATGTTCATGCCAAACCGTTAGAACGTTTCATTAGTCCCATAGATACATCCTACGGAGTTTTTAGTTGGTCGCGATTCCGATCCGGTGGTAGATTCAGCGAAGCACTGCTCTTGCTTGGGTCAATACTAACAATGCCTTAACAGTCTGTGAGTAAATAACCCCTTAGGCTACCAGTGATTAGGTAGAAAAAAAAGTTTCTCTCTCTTGCTAGGGTTCGTGTTAGCAACGTCGTCAGGTTTGAGCCCCGTGAGCTCACCTACTAGTTAAGGCGACGCTGATATAGCCTCTCGAGGCTATCAGCTTAGGTAGGAAAAAAAAAACGGGTTACTAGCTCACAGACATCACATAACAGTCGCCTGTGACTTAAGACATGAGGCCAGAGTGCCAGCTGCCAATAGTCCTTCAAATCGAACCGCGTGTCTGCTTCGCGGCCCAGACAGAGCAGTGGTGTCAATCTGGTCTTACAATACGCCCGAAAATCCTTCATGAACACGTATCAAGTACGCATTTCATTAGAAGATTTGACACCAGTCTGCGGGATTTGTATTTTTGTACCCCACCCTGTGTGTGATATGATTATTTTTGTTTAACTTTAAGGCAAGGTGAGACGGCAGGCTTCTGCATTACAAGTTGTCGCAAAAAAACAAGGAAGAAATGAAACAAAATCCCCAGAAAGGAGTACAATGAATGCATTTTAAATTGATTTTTAGTTTATTACTTATCCATGTAAGTAACATGTGAACTTTATTGTTTCAGTTACGAGCGGAGGGGTTTGCATGAAAAGAACGAATTTAACATCTTGCTTTTAATTACTTTCATATTAACGTCACTATAAGGTACAAATGGAACAGCGAGTCAACGGCATCTCATTTATAATATAGAAAATATAATCTGTCCACAACACGGTTCACGATCCGGTAATAATAATATAATAACGAACATACAAATATTGTGAGGCGAAACGATATAAAATATTGCAACGACCGGGCCGAATTCGAATAAATAATAATTTCCATTAAATAAAACAAAATACGTTAATTTATTTTACAAATTCCTCTGTTATTATATCTCTCTGTTTATTTATCATTATATGTGTGTTGGGGGGGAGGGTTATCACAAGTTCACTTGGCGTCGATGGGTTCGGGGCGGGGGCGGGCGGCCTGCGCGGGCGTGAAGCCGGGCGGCAGGGGCACGTAGGGCGGCCAGGCGGGCGCGGGCTGGGCGGGCGGGGCGGGCGGCGCCTGCGTCACGCCCAGCGCGTTGAACCGCACGAACATGTCGTGCTGGTGCTGCGACAGGCCGCTGCTGCCGCCCACCGAGGTCGACATGATCGCGGGGTCCATCTGCGTCCAGTCCGAGAACATCGGACTGTTCGTGTTGTACCCTGGAACAGATTCGATGGTTATCGATGTTAGAAAATTCGAGCCAAATTATTTTAACTTTTGCGTTATTATATTCTAATTTCATTTTTATTTTTGCAAGTTTTAAGCTGTACTATGCATTATTTTTAGTGCTTTTTTAATTTTTCCAACAGAACACTGCCTACCATTTCCCTACATAATACAGTCAAACAAACCAAAAATGTACCATTTATGAATGTCTCAAGCAATTAAAATGTCAAATTCTTTTTGTAAAATTCATATACTGTTGTAGGGGAATGATACCCCGCCCCGCTTAGCTTACTATGCAGTTATAGTAATGAGCAACATACATTAGTCACTCAGTGGTTAACATGCAGCGATCCACCAAGGTCGTTAACGCGAATAAAAATGTAATTATACTCAGCGTTTTATTGACCACTCTGATTTATTTTTTAAAGAATTGTATGACCTGGTAACTAAGACCTTTAAGTCATGTCTTATTTTAATTTATATTCGTATTTTTGTGAAAAATGATAATACGAGGGCTGCACTAAAAGTATCGGGAATGGAATATTTCCACTGTTCCTGTCATATTAAAATCTTTTTAATTGAAAACTCCTTGGTTTTAAAAATCGAATACCATTTATTTATTTAAAAAAAGATTCTAGGTCTTGTCACGAGGTTTTGTCAAACTTGTTTAGTCGTTGAGAAAATGGAATTGACTCGAGAAAATTCAAGAGCGATGATTTATTATGACTTTCGAAGTGGTTTAACACAAAAACAGTGTGTTGACCGGATGATTTCTGCATATTTTTTTTTTTTTTTTTTTTTTTTTTCTACCTAAGCTGAGAGCCTTGAGAGGCTATGTCAGCGTAACCCTAACTTTTGTAGGTGAGCTCACGGGGCTCAAACCTGATGACGTTGCTAACACGAACCCTAGCAAGAGTCGTGCTTCGCAGAATCTACCACCGGATCGGAAACGCGACCCACTGAGAAGATCCGGCGAGAAACTCAGTGGGCTGTGTCTGAGAGTTAATTTACTCGTCGAGCCCTTCGTCGCAAGCGACGGGTTCGACGAGAACGGTGACCGGTGCTTGAATTACCTAAAAGCACCGTTAGTGGATCGGGCGGATCCGAGATGACGTGTTTTGGGCGACGTCGACTGCTTTCCATTCTGTCCGCAGGATCGGGAATGTTCTGCATTTGGTGATGAAGCCCCATCCAAAACCACAATTTATCGCTGGTTTGCTGAGTTTCAACATGGACGTGTCAAGCTCAGTGATGATCCCCGTCAAGGTCGTCCAAAAACTGCAGTCACCCAAGAAAACGTTGATGCTGTGCGTAAGCTGATTGAGGAAGATCGACATGTGACATACCGCAAAATTCAGGCAACTTTAGACATTGGCATGAGTCAAATACAAATAATCTTGCATGAACAATTAGGTGTAAAAAAGTTGTTTTCCCGATGGATACCGCATTCGCTCTGTGAAGAGTAAAAAGCGGCTCGCGTTACTTGGTGCGTCAGAACTCTCGAAAGATTCCACGCAGGATCCTCAAATGCTGTATACAACATTGTATCAGGTGACGAATCCTGGATATACGCGTACGAACCCGAAACAAAAAACCAGTCACGAGTTTGGGTGTTCGAAAATGAGTTAAAGCCAACAAAAATTGTTCGTTCACGGAGTGTTGCAAAAAAAATGGTGGCCACGTTTGTCTCCAAAACCGGCCATGTTACTACTCTTGAGGGACAAAGAACGGTTAATGCAGAATGGTATGCTAGCATTTGTTTGCCACAGGTCGTTTCTGAACTCCGTAAAGAGAACTGCAACCGCCGCATCATCCTCCATCACGACAATGCGAGTTCTCACACCGCGCACAGAACAAAAGAGTTTTTAGAGCAAGAAAACATATAATTATTAGACCATCCGCCGTACAGCCCCGACCTAAGCCCTAATGATTTCTATACTTTCCCTAAAATAAAGAATAAATTGCGTGGACAGAGATTTTCATCACCTGAAGAAGCTGTGGACGCCTACAAAACGGCTATTTTGGAGACCCCAACTTCCGAATGGAATGGTTGCTTCAATGATTGGTTCCATCGTATGGAAAAATGTGTCAAATTTCGCGGAGAATACTTCGAAAAGCAATAAATACATTTTTAAATAGTAATGTTGTGTCACTTCGTTAATTCCCGAAATTTTCAGTGCCGCCTAGGTATGGAGTGAAATGAAATGAATATGATTAATTTGAGACATTAATCAACTGGGATGAAATTAAATGAAATGAGATGAGATAATATAGGATGAAATATAATCTCAGTAAAATGGTGGTCATTTACTGAGATTTTTTCAGTGGACTTTTTGGAGGATCCCGAGAAGTGACGTCCAGCGGCTTTGTTTCATTTTCCCACATTTGTGCACTTTCACAGATATTAAACAGTTAATAAACCACCGTTATTACATATTTAAACCTGAATAAACACTAAATCAACTAACTAAACAAATCACACAACTTCACTCCTCGCGTTCCCGCCAAAAAGTCTGACCACTCTAATGAGGTTTTCATAGAACAACTCAACCAACGCACACAAACCCTCACAACGCCAAAAGACTTCACACTATCTTATTGAATATTATATAATTAAAAGCAGTGAGCTCAGCAGCAGTACCTTGGTGTGCGGCGTGGAGACGCGGCCCGCCGGCGCCGTACGTGTTATTGACATGACTGAAGCCCGGCGGCGCTAACCTGGATCGACGTGCGTTGTCACTGTTATAAACAATTAAAATAATAACAAATTAATCTATACTAATATTATAAAGAGGAAAGATTTGTTTGTTTGTTTGTTTCGAATAGGCTCCGAAACTACTGGACCGATTTGAAAAATTCTTTTTCCATTAGAAGCCGACATTGTCCCTGATGAACATAGGCTACTTTTTTTTATTATTTTTTTATTTTATTTTTTTGGTTTCATGTGTGTTTTAATGTTTCCGAAGCGAAGCGAGGGCGGGTCGCTAGTACATAATAAATTTATTAACAAAGCCAAAATCATATAGTTTGAACTTCCATAGAGCACACAACAGGCGCCTGTTAAGATTTTACAAATAATTGCGGTTCTCAAACGATAAATAAATTCAGACATTCAAATTAGGCAAATAGTACAAAAAATATATTATTTAGAAAAGAAAAAGAGAAAGTTCGCTACTATTATTTATAAGATTTTTTTCAGATTCACCAAACATTAAACGTCGTAAGTGACTATTAAAACGGTGTACTAAATACACACGAATAACGTCCTTAACTGCCATTTGTGAACATGCAAACCCACAACCTGGACTTAAAAAGGATCCCATCTAAACAAGAACCTATGTGAGTATGGGCCACAGCGACCACGTTAAGGTACGTAATGAATTTTGAATTTTGCGTAATTAATTGAAGCAGTAATGCGTTTCGGTTTGAAGATTGGGGCAGCCGTTGTAACTATACTTGAGACTTTAGAACTTATATCTCAAGGTGAGTGGCGTATTTACGTCAGATGTCTATGAGCTCCAGTAACCGCTTAACACCAGGTGGGCTGTGAGCTCGTCCACCCATCCAAAAAAAGTGTCACTGTCTAATACCAAATTATGCCTTTAGAAGTGCAAATAAAGTTGAGACTTTGTAGGAAGCGAATAATATGTATATCTACTAACTTAATAATACCTATTGTTTTTTTATACCTATAAAAAATAGGTTAGTATTATATATTGTATATAGGGAATGAGGCGTTCGCTCCTGGCCTTTTCATTATTATTATTATTTTATTAATTGTATTTTTTGACTTGTTTTTTCCTTTATTGTAAATATTTTTATTTATTTAAAAAAAAGAAAATATTTGAGAAAAACAAAAAAAAACAAAAAAAGCCCGCTGAGTTTGTTTCGCCGGTTCTTCTCAGGACTGTGGCTTTTTTTTGGAACCAGTGGTAGAGTTAACATTGTTATTTATATTTTGACATTCAACAAGTGTGTCATACTGACATCTAAGTTGAATTGAATTTTGTAGTATTGATTTTTCTATTGCCTTTGCACGGCTGACACGTCTGGCGAGATACTTAGTGATCACCATGACTCATGGACATCTGCAATGCCAGAGACAACGTCCAGCTCATGCTTATCGAGTAAACGCAATTATCTCAACACAATTTTTTTTTCTATAAATTATCTCCAAATTAATATATCGTAACTAACCCGCCCGAAACGGCATTTTGCATCATTTCATTCTCCATGAGTTCCGCAAACGCTTTCTGTGTCTCTTTAAAGGGATCGAAGTCTAAGTCGTCGTCGCCATCGCCCGCCGCCCGGCCCGCCGGCTCGCCACTACGTACGTTGTTCATTCTGAAGCAAAATTATGACGTAGTATTATTAATATGAACGAATTCAATATCTGAATTAAAAAAAAAAAGCACGCGTTGATACAATTATTAACGGGGGAATTCCCGTGCATCAATTACGACATCGACCACATCACAAGAAGTCGGATTGCAAGAAACAAACATTAAAACATAGGCAATTCCACATCATTTCAGATCCTCCCGACCTACTAACAGTGCTTTTAGGTACCTCAAGCACCGGTCAAGTACCTCAAGCATCGCTGAGTGAATTAACTCACAGACACAGCCCACTGAGTTTCTCGCAGGATCTTCTCAGTGGGTCGCGATTCGGATCCGGTGGTAGATTCTGTGAAGCAGTGCTCTTGCTAGGGCCAGTGTTAGCAGCTTCACTAGGTTTGAGTCCCGTGAGCTAGCCTACTCATTCGGTGACGCTGATATAGCCTTTCAAGGCTATCAGCATAGGTAGAAAAATTTTACTAACTTTAAAGGCAACTGACTGAAAGTGAAAGGGTGACAAGGTCGTAGGACCATTTAAAGTTATCACTGGGAACTATCTGGAGGAAAATAACAGCTTATAGACAGCAATAGAGAAAGCTGAGCGAGACCTACGCCTCCATCCATACACAGCTAATTTACAGACCGATTGTAAACTTGTTTCAACTAATATTGTCAGTTCGGAAAAAGGGCCGCTATATTGCTATTTAAATGCTGCGGGTTCCCTGGATAGCGCATCGGACCAACGCATCAATCCTGGAAGAAATAGGCGTCTCCGCAAGACTCTCCACCACTTGCCTACGTAGGACTTTCGAGTTTTTCAGTCACGTTGCGAGGAAAAAGAGTGACAATCTCTAAAGACTACTCATCGCTGGCAAAGTAGAAGGAAAAAAAACCTAGGGGGCGTAGTCCCATGCGCTGGTTCGCTCAAATTAAGAAGACATTGGACTTCAGTATCAATGTCGCTATCCACTGCGCAGAGGACGGAGGGAACGGAGGAAAATAGTCCTAACAAAAGTACTCCGTAATGGTCACGACCCTCAACACTGAGAAACACGTCGCAAGGAGGAGGAGGATATTTTATTAAAGCATATTCATTTGTGTCTCGATTATTACAGCAAGTATCTAATCGTTTAGACAAGAACTTAGCACGTGTTTTCGAACGATTTTGATAACGTAAATAAGAGACGCGTAACGCGATGCCATAACCAGGCAGATGGTCAGATCTAGTAAGGGAAGCACTAGGTGGTAGTCTATACCATGCGGTCCATGCCACCCATGATCGAACACAGTGGAGGAACGTCACATGTGGTCGCGATCCTCAGCATTGAGGGAACGATATAGAAGAAGAACGCGTTATCTGTCTATCTCTGTCGCACGCGACCTTTTTTATTTAAAGGGTACGGCCGCTACTGTCGCACCACTATGCACTAGTGAAGCGCAAAATGTATGAAACAAAGCCGCTGGACGTAACTTCTCGGGTTCATCCAAAAAGTCCACTGAAAAAATCTCGTAAATGACCACCATTTTACTGAGATTATATTTCATCCCATATCATCTCATTTTATTTCATGTCACTCCATATTATCATTGTTCATAGAAATTAGAATATAAGTTAAAATAAGACATGACTTAAAGGTCTTAGTTACCAGGGTATAAAATCACTTAAAAAAAATAATACGTGTAGTAACAAAGCGGCGTCACCTCTGCTTGTGTTCCATCTCGAGTGCCTCCGCGCTGAGCACGTTCCGCGGCAGCTGGTAGCGCCGCTCGTCGCCGGCGCGCGCGTGCAGCCGCAGCTGCTGCGCCTTGTGGAAGTCCGTGAAGAACTTATCCATGTTCTCCGCTAAATATCGACCTTCACTCTGTAATCGAGAGGAACTTTACTCCACGCGAGTCCCGCGGCACCAGATCTACACATTTTTTTTTTATTCACAGACCGAGACTAGACCGATATTTTGTATTGTTGTGAAGTTTTTAGGGTGAAGAAGGAGGAGGCGTGTGCGTGTGTTGGTGGTCCGTTGTGCGCTCTCCTCCGGAAACTTCATCGGAGCGATCAATAAAACATTACGTTACATGTTTATTGGCGCCAACGACCCCGGTGGATCGCTGCACGTTAACCACTGACTGACTAACGTATGTTGCTCATTACTATAACTGCATAGTAAGCTAAGCGGGGCGGGGTATAATTATAATTCTTTGTACCAAAGCTTACGTGTGTCTATTTGTCTGTTTGCCGGGGTATAATGGTAAGACCGCGCGGGTAGGTACCACCACCCCGCCTATTTTTGCCGTGAAGCAGCAATGCCTTTCGGTTTTAAGATTAGGATAGCCGTTGTAACTATAGTGAGACCTTAGAAATTAATATCTCAAGTGGAAGTTCAGAGAAGGTTTGATAAATATGAAAATGCTCGAATGAAATACAAACAAACAATTTTGTTTTTCCTTTGATGTGTCCCCCGTCGAACGGATTCCTTTTGTTTGTTTTAAGTTTATTTTATACAAAAGTCTTTTATTTACCGATTGAGGCACTATGAAGTCTGTCGGGTCACCTAGTATCTATATATTAATACGTGAAGTAAAAACTTTGTACCCCTTTTTACATATGTTGCGCGGACGGAGGGGTATGAAATTTCCCACACTTATAGAGAATATAGAGGAGTGCACAATGCTAATATTTCTTTTAAAATAATGCATAAAAGATACATTAAATCAATAAATAAAACATTACACACTCTACCATGTATTTGACACACACCCCCATGCATACTATTTGTTTATTGTCAAACTTTTCTTATTGTTATAGTCTGTTGTCAAATTGAAAATAGATTAAATTTCGTTTTGTTTTTAATAATAATTGTCTAAAGTGTAGTCTTAGCGAAATCTGTGATTAAAGAAGTATAATAATCTTTGACAACAGAATCATAATAGTGTATAAACTTATAATTTCAATAAATTATAGTCGAATTTCGACTACTGCGGGGACCACTAGTGAAATATAATTAGCCAATCGTGTGGTGCGGGGCACGTACGTTGTGTGCGGCGTCGAACCCGTTGAGCAGCGCGGCGTGCGCGGGCGGCGCGTGCAGCACCTGCGGCCGGGGCAGCGCGTAGGGCGGCAGCGCGCCGAACGCCGGCACCATGCTGGGGCTCCGGTGGTAATTAGCACCTGCAATGCACAGACAACGGATTCAATCTAAGCTTACGAGGATGCCGCTATCCAACTTGGAACAGTATATTGTCCTCCTCCTTGCGTCGTATTCCTCATTGCTGAGGGTCGTGACCACCCTTTTGTATCACCTTCGCACGCACGACCTTTCTCCATCTATTCTTGTCTCAGGCGGTGTGGAGGGCGTTGTGAAATGTGGAATCAAGAGCGGTGCGGATCTGGTCGGACCAACGTATCGGGCTGCACCCCCGAGGTCTTTTCCCATCTACCTTACAGTATATTGTAGCGAGTACGCAAGTACTCACACTCGACTAAGCTCAGCTCCACATCGTATACTAGCAAGTATTGTTGTCCATTTGTTTTGTGTATAAGTGCATGTGATCTTTATATACATTGTGAGTCTCTTGTGAGTCCGCACGGGTAGGTACCACCACCTTACCTATTTCTGCCGTGAAGCAGTAATGCGTTTCGGTTTGAAGGGTGGGGCAGCTGTTGTAACTATATGGAGACCATAGAACTCATATCTCAAGTTGGGTGACGCATTTACGTTGTAAATGTCCATGGGCTCCAGTAACCATTTCAAAACCAGGTGGGCTGTGAGCTCGTCCACATACCTAAGCAATTCAGTTAGCATGACACTGAGAAGAAAATGGATCTCACCTAATAGTTCACTAGCGGATTCCATTCCTATACTGGAGGCGGGCATGTAATGCTTAGGCTCGACCATGACGTTGTGTTGCCGCGCCAGCAGCTCCCTCTGCCGCAGCAGCATGTCGCTCTGCTCTCGTTCCCTCAACAGCATCTCCTTCTGGTCCAGCAAACCCTGGTTCATTTGACTAATTGGCCTATCGTTAACGTAACTAATATCTCTGTCCAGTAACCCGTAGCCGTTGAGCACGGGCCCCTTGAGCTGCGGCAACAGGTGACCGCCGTCGACGAGCCCGGCCAGCATGTCTCGGTGCCTCTGCATCATGAGGACGTCGCCGGCGTCGTTGAGCAAGTCGTGGGTGTCGTCGTCCAGCAGGCTGTGGTCGCTGCTCTCCAGCAGGTCGTGGGTCTCCAGCAGGCTATGTCGATCCGATTCTAATTCGTCCAGGTCATTGGAGATGTAGTTGTGTTGCGAGTCTGTCTCGAAGACGGAGGAGTGCGGGCGCGGCGCGTCGTCCGCGGGTCCGGTGTCGGTGCTGTGGCTGGGCTTGTGTTTGGACTTTTCGTTTTTGCTTTTCTTTGTGTGTGTGCTCGTGCCGTTCGTGTCTTTATTTCTCGTTCTGTTTGTGTCGGTGTGTGTCTCTTTAACGTTTCTCGTTTGTGCCTGCTGCTGTGCCGTGTCCGTGTGCAGTTCCGTGGGACTGGACGACCCTGATATGCCGTTTTCTTGTGACTTAACTAGAAACAGAAAAACCGAATCTTATCTATACTATAATATATAAATCTACAGTGGTTTTTACGGATGTTTCGTTATAACTACTGAGCTAAACTTGAAACTTGGTATCCATGTAGAAAATACATGTACTTAATGGATAGGCTAATATTTATATGAGTGTTGGACTCCCTACATCAGTTGCGGGGGCGTTAACGATGAGAATCTTTGTGGGGCTAAAAAATAATAATGTTAATTTTAAATGGCCAGCGAAGCGGACGGGTATAGCTAGTTTCAATATATTTACATAATAAATCATGTTTATCTACAAAGAACATTTCAATCTCTGCCAAAAAAAAACCTGGACTTATCGCCTTAAAAACTCAATTTTTTTAACAATACACAATCTATTGTAATCTTTTCGACAATATCATTAACGTCACAGCCTGATTAAACTTTCATGAGATTACATGTTATCGAAAATGCCATGTGATGACCTTGTTGAATGTAAATAAACATGGTATACACTACACAATATATACAAGCTTTCTAATTATTTTAAAATTCTAATAGGAACACGCGATAACCGTTGGAAGTCAATAATTTTAACAACCAGCATCAGAAATTCGACCATAATCACTGACTCCTCTAAATTTAGAATGAAAATATAAGACTTGGCTTAAAGGTCACGTTACAAGGCCATAAAATTTTAAATAAAATAGAGTCTACTAAGACTAAATCTAGAAAAGTTTTAAAAAAATTGGTCGACGAATGGCAGAGGTTATGGGTACTTAATTGTTTTGTCTTTGCCTATATACGTATGTAGGTATATAGTTTTTTGATCACCATCGTCTGTCGTTTTCGACAAAACTAAATACATAATAGTCTTGGTATACGTTAAAAGCATGTAACCTTCTTTTTTTAAATACTATAATGTTTAATAATACTTATTTTAAAAATCAATATTTACTTTGATTTGAGTCCCGTTTTTTTTTATTATTATTTTATATGCACAACTCAGGGCCTACTCAGAGGTCGTTTTTTTCTTATTAATATCAAAAAATTTACAAGTCACAAATTATTTTAATTGTTGTCATTATAAAATCACTCAGGCTTGTAGATGTTACTAGAGCTACCAGTGCTCTTGTCCATCAACTTAACTGCCAACTTTAACCTAACCTCATTGGAAGGGTTTGATAATACTGATCCCAAACCTCAAACCAGAACGAATGACTGCTTTGGTGCAGAAATAGTCAGAATTAGGGTATCTACGGGTCTGTGAGCTTAGGATACGCCCTACCACCTTTTTTTTTCCTACCTAAGCTGATAGCCTTGACAGGCTATTTCAGCGTAACCTTCACTAGTAGGTGAGCTCACGGGAATCAAACCGGAGTAGCCCACCACCAGTAAATCGGTTATCAATCGCAATACCCTTAGACCAGGCGATTGTCCATTCGCCGTGGACCCTTAAGGTTACTTAGGACGGGCCCTCGAGAGACAGGCGGTTGCTACTCTAGACACCACACAGCACAGTGATGTAAGTACAGTTGAAGCCTACCGTGTAATTGTTGTGGTTTCGGACTCGTTTGTTTTCTGGCGGGACTATCTGAAGGAGGGGAGGACCCGAGGCTGGGCCAGGCTTCCTTCCCGTTGGCACTGCTACCGCTACTACTGCTGCTGCTATCACTGCTGTCGCTCCTGCTACTGCTACTGCTGCTCGAACTGGTACTGCCATTCGCACATTCCTCTTTAGATCTATGAACAATTCTTTTAATGGGACTGGGAGACGGTAGGACCTCTACTTACTGGTGGTGGGACCTCTTGTGAGTTCGCGAGGGTAGGTACCACCACCCTGCCTATTTCTGCCGTGAAGCAGTAATGCGTTTCGGTTTGAAGGGTGGGGCAGCCGTTGTAACTATACCGAGACCTTAGAACTCATATCTCAAGGTGGGTGGCGCATTTATGTTGTAGATGTCTATGAGCTCCAGTAACCACTTAACACCAGGTGGGCTGTGAGCTCGTCCACCCATCAAGGCAACAAAAAAAAAAAACGGGCTTGCTTGAGCCAACTTTTAATTCATAAACATAATCAAATATATATTCTTAGGAGAGAGTGCAGTTAGATCTTACAAGACGTCACGCATTGAAAGCGTACTATCATTTGTGAAGTTATCTCGATTGGCGAGTCTCAGTTAAATGTAACGATTAAGTTGAAATGTATCTATACATTGTTCACTAAAACAGGCACCGCACTTGAAAGTTTTCATTTCAAATCTCGTGTACTCACTTAGAATTGACTACGTTGTTTATATGTGACGATGTGACCACTGTCGTCGGTATATAGTTCGATTGATTACCTGAAATGGGAAATGGGTAATGGTATATAGAAATATATTTAATAATTTTTTTGTTAAATAAATTTTGTAATACTGAGACCTTAGAACTTATATCTCAAGGTGTGTGACACATTTACGTTGTAGATGTCTATGGGCTCCAGTAACCACTTAACACCAGGTGGGCTGTGAGCTCGTCCACACGTCTAATCAATCAATAAAAAAAAAAAAAAAAAAGAAAATAATAAAAAAATGGGACAAAGTAAATTGGTCTTACCATCTTTTGAACCGCTCTTTTCTGCATTCGTACTAGAATTACCTGTGGGTCAGTTTAGTAGATATTAAACCATTGGATTTATTAAATGAAAAAACAAAAATTAAATAGCTGTGTCAATGATTTTTTTTTATTGCTTAGATGAGTGGACGAGCTCACAGCCCACCTGGTGTTAAGTGGTTACTGGAGCCCATAGACATCTACAAAGTAAATGCGCCACCCACCTCGAGATATAAGTTCTAAGGTCTCAGTATAATAACAACGGCTGCTCCACCCTTCAAGCCGAAACGCATTACTGCTTCACGGCAGAAATAGGCGGGGCGGTGGTACCTACCCGCGCGGACTCACAAAACGATGCCTCCAATGAACACTACTCTAACTCAAAATTTTGAAATTTTCGTTTTTCACGCAAATCGCTTCACTATTTTAAAAGTATTACAATTAATCATTATTGGTGGGGTTCGAAGCAAGAGTAAATCAGCTAGTTACACAAAAAAAACATAAATATACCTGCATTAATAAAGGTTTTATCAACTTTTTTCGTTTATACGCTCCTCCTGTAAATCTACGAATTTGGAGTTAGCGTAGTGTTCATTGGAGGCATCGAAAAGGTCCTACTACCAGTAAAAATGGATTAAGACTCTTCAAAAAAATTGTTCAATGTCCAGTCCGGAATGACTGACGTGGATTGTACGAAAGATGTCGGGCTGCCGGAACTACTCTGCGGAAGCCTGTCGGACGTCGACCAAACTATAATTAAATCCTTCATACCGTTCTCATGTAAAAGCAGAAGTAGGGTTTCCGCAAAAACTTGAAGTTTAAATTAAATTTTATCAACATAATGATTTGTTAAGGATTAAAATAAATACCAATAGAGGATTGAAAATTATCCCCGGGTTTGCTGTTAACAAATGAATTATTAACGCATCTCCATTTATTTATTTTCTTTTCCTTCCTATGCTGATAGCCTTGAGAGGCTATTTCAGCTTCACCCTAACATGTGTAGGTGAG
This sequence comes from Bombyx mandarina, assembly GCF_030267445.1. NCBI lineage: Eukaryota > Metazoa > Arthropoda > Insecta > Lepidoptera > Bombycidae > Bombyx > Bombyx mandarina. The sequence goes on along the minus strand of NC_143234.1, from coordinate 4,818,926 downwards.
CTCACGGGGCTCAAACCGGAGTGTTGCTAACACTAACCCTAGTAAGTGCAGTGCTTCGCAGAATCTACCACCGGATCGGAAACGCGACCCACTGAGAAGATCCGGCGAGAAACTCAGTGGGCTGTGTCTGCGAGTTAATTCACTCGTCGAGTCCTTCGTCGCAAGCGACGGGTTCGACTAGGACGGTGACCGGTCGCATCTCCATATTGTTTAATCTTTGCTATCTTATTAAAGTTGTTAATTATGATTTGCCTAATGACCGTTAAAGCTTATCGTCAAACAAAACGACACACCTAATGCTACGTCATAAGTAAGTAAAATGTGAAATGTAATAGGAATGAACCTGAACCGTTAAGATGCTTGTCCTCGTTGTTTTTATCCCGTTGCTGCGAGGCGAGCAGCTGATTGTGCAGCTTCCTCTCGTAGACCTGATGCAGGCCGGCGTGCATTTCTTCCTTCGTGAAGGACGCCTTCGGATCACCTGAAACATTGAGATCGGTTGACTAATATCAATCAGGTTCAAAAAAATTTAAGTTATTTCTTGCACTCCTATACTTATTACGGACGTCGTTTCACCAAATGGGTATTTTAAATCTTTATCTTAATCATTTTGGTCTAAAGTTAGGATATTCAGTCCATGTCATAGATGTCCCCATATACATATAGTGACTCCGATATGAATGCGTGGGGGACTCAAATGCTATTTAGATTACCTCTTATCACAGTCCTAACCAATCATGAAACCCATTCGGCATTATCAGTGCAACATTTTCTTTAAGTAACCATAAACAAGATGTGACCGCCTATCTCTGCCGTGAAGCAGTAATGCGTTTCGGCCTGAAGGGTGGGGCAGCCGTTGTAACGTAACTATGCTGAGACCTTAGAACTTATATCTGAAGATGGGTGGCGCGTTTGCGTTGTAAATGTCTATGGGCTTCAGTAACCACTTAACACCAGGTGGGCTGTGAGATCATCCACTCACCTAAGCAACGAAAAAAAAATTAAAAAAAATAGTGTTCCTGATGTAAATTCATGGGGGACTCAAATGCTATTTAGATTACATCTTATTACAGTTTCAACCAATCATGAAACCAATTCGACATTATCAGTACAACATTTTCGTTAAGTAACCCTAAACAAGATATAGTGTTTACATTAGCTAGAGGTGAATGAACTTGCTAAATCAGCTGTCTCACCTAGGTCGTGCAGGTACATACAGTCGGGCTTGGGACAGGGCTGGTTCTTCATGAAGTTGGCGCAGTACTTGGTGGTGCCGAGCGAGCCCTTCAGCACTCTTCCGTCGAGCGTCACGTTGTTGACGCCCTGGATGGCACGCAGCGCGTCCGCCGACGACACGTACGTCACGTACGCCGACGCGGACGGACCCTGCACCATCGTAATTAACAAAACCAAATCTTAGCTCTGAGTAATAATAATCAACAAAATATTTCTGGAAGGAGTGTACTGGGTGTTAGGAGACCGCTTCCGAAAATGAAAATTTTGTACCTACAAAGTTGTAAGTTCGATCCGAGCATCAGCTGTTTTTAAGCAACGATTTAGAAAATATGTTTTTTTTTTAAATCAAGACTGATTTTTTTCCCTCCCATCATCAAAGGTGTCATTAGTACTATCGTCTGTGTTCATTTTCGGTCTTCTAACACCCAGTATAGTAGATAGAAATGGTAGCAGGAGCCACATACATTCCTATCGGTGGCCGTGACTCGAATATTACCAAGTGATTTGGAAGATCAAGTAGCTTATTCCCAAGTTTATTGCACGTTGCCTATAATCTACCAATACGAATTATTTATAAATAGAACAAAGAAATATATCTACAAACAAATACTGAATACATTCATAGCACCAACGATACTAATTTTTAATTCACTCATGACACTATTTTGTAAAACTTCAATTTGTCTTATCAATACCTTTTAATTGCCTTTGAGGCGGACAATATTTTTTTTCTGCAAGTAATTTTAGTGTAATGAGACTATTATGTGCTTTCAGGCATTAAGCCGGTCTTCAAATAGTGTTACCAGAGGCAGTAACTACATGTAACTGCAAAATGTACTTGTGTCTAAACCACAAAACTTTACATAGTTAATGATGAAGAGGATTAATGCTTTGAGTCCTAGATTTTTTGTAATAGTAATTTACGAAATATAATACAACAGTATTTAAAGAGACAGTAGAATCTTAGAAGTAACATGTTGTAACTTCTAAGATAATTGTAAGTATAAAAAAGAACAAATATTATTATTTATTACTAACCTGTGACCCTGCATATGTCGTACTTTGGTTTATAACTACTTTGTGAATTTTGCCATACTTTCCAAAGTACTCTTGCCGTTTTAAAATCTGAAATCATAATAAAATTATTATAACTCCATAATTAAGAACCACTACTCGTTTACAAGAGCTTTCATCAATATTAGTCTCAAAAAATTCCCTTAGAATATATGTTCTCAACACTAGCAGCACTATTATCGATATTTACCAGGAATTATTATTTAACTATACAGTGCCTTTTATTTAGTGCACGTACACGCTACTATGAAAGACATACTGTTTATTCATGATAAAAACCAGCAAACTTTTTTTTTCCTACCTAAGCTGGTATCCTTAAAGGCTATGCCAGCGTAACCTTAATTAGTAAAATAAATAAATAAATATTTACTAACAATCACGCCACGTTAACTGGTCCCGTGATAAGTTCGTAAAGAGCTTGTGTTACAGGTACCAGATAACGGAAATAAATGTAAGATTTTTATTATACACATACATATATTTAATATACATCCATAACCCTGGAAAAGACATTTATATTTATCATACAAATATCTCCCCTTGGCGGGATTCGAACCCGCGACCCCCTTGTGTAGTGACCATGTCACTTACCACTACACCAGACGGCCGTTAAAAAGTAGGTGAGTCCACGGGGCTCAAATCTGAAGACGTTGCTAACACTAGCCTTAGCAAGAGTAATGCTTCGCAGAATCTACCACGGGATCGCAAACGCGACCCAATGAGAAGATCCGGCGAGAAGCTCAGTGAACTGTGTCTGTTAATTTACTCGCCATACCCTTCGTGGCAAGCCATAGGTTCTGCGACCGGGCCAGCAACCGATTTATAAATGAGTTTTAAGGAATTCATGAACTAATTAGTTTTACTGGTGGTAGGACCTCTTGTGAGTTTACTGGTGGTAGGACCTCTTGTGAGGTTACTGGTGGTAGGACCTCTTGTGAGTCCGCGCGGGTGGGTACCACCACTCTGCCTATTTCTGCCGTGAAGCAGTAATGCGTTTCGGTTTGAAGGGTGGGGCAGCCGTCGTTACTATACTTGAGACCTTAGAACTTGTATCTCAAGGTGGGTGGCGCATTTACGTTGTGGATGTCTATGGGCTCCAGTAACCACTTAACACAAGGTGGGCTGTGAGCTCGTCCACCCATCTAAGCAATAAAAAATAAAAAAATAAATGCTTATTTGACTCGTGAACATGGAAACTTAATAATGAATAGTTCGTGAGATGTGTAGCCACATATAGTACAGTGTACCTCCGGGTCTGCGAGTCTGACGGGTAGGCCCACGACGAACACGAGGTTGTTCTGTACGACGCGAACGTTCGCGAGCGCACGCCGCGACTCTAGCGTCTTGTTGCGACGTTTCTGCTCGCGGGCTTTCTTCTCCGTCTTTATCGCTGCCACCTGCAAACGTATTAACCAAACGATACTATAATTATTATTATTAATTTTTTTTGTGATTGAAAGATTACTGGTGGCCCGGAGGCCTTTACGGTTTCACCAGGACAGGTGGGCGAGCAAAGGCTCAGCCAGGAGGGGTGGGATTTGCTAACAGCTGCCCGAGCGCCTCCGAAGGAGACCTAGCAACTCAAGAGCAGCTGCTTCACGAATGAATCTACTACCGGATCGTAATCGCGACCCGCTGAGAAGATCCGACGAGAAACTCAGCGAGCTGATTCATGGGTTAGGTTGCATGTCGAACTCTTTGTCGAGTTCGACGAGTACGATACTATTATTGTCGTGGCATGCAAGCTCTTTGATAGGGCCTAAGACCTAAAACGACTAGACACAGATTAAGACAGAGACTTGACAAGAATTTGAAAAGATATGGAACGGGGGCGGACGTGACTAGAGACAGGCAGTATTTTTTTTGACTTCCTAAAAGACGGACGTAAACCAGACGACAAGGGACGAATTGACCGTTCTCATGTTTTTTTTTTAAATTTTTTTATTACTTTGATGGGTGGACGAGCTCACAGCCCACCTGGTGTTAAGTGGTTACTGGAGCCCATAGACATCTACAACGTAAATGCCGCCACTCACATTGAGATATAAGTTCTAAGGTCTCAGTATAGTTACAACGTACATACAATAGACGACAAAAGAACTAACCGACCGTTCAATTATTATATAAATAAAAAATATATATTACTAAAATATATTGATATTCTACAACTTAGCATTGGTAAAAATCAATTATCGAATTTACATAAGAGTCTTTCACAAATCACAAACAATTATAAACATGACAAAAACAATTAAGATTAGACAAATTAATAAATTAAAATAACAATGGTTATGTGGAAAAAAGTAATTAGTTACATAGAAATTGAACATAATGGTTACAAGAAATAAATGAAATCATTATCATTATTATTTTGCAATCAATTATTTAATGTTCTCGAATTAATTTAGAATGTGCGATTAGTGATGTAAAAAAAAACACTTGAAAAATGGATGGAACTTATTTAAAGTCCACAAAAAAATATATACTGTACCTGCTCTTGACTGAGAGGAATGAAGTCTGCCGGGTTTTCTGGGTATGCCTTCCGACAAGCTGGGCAAAGGCCGTTCTCGCCTTCCCGAATACGATTCCAGCAAAACCGACATATCTGCGAAGTTAAATAAGTCTTTAGGCTCGGAATAAATTTTTTATAGGACCGAATGTGTTTATTGGTACACAACGTAAATCTAATCTGATCTGACTAACCTAGCTTGTTTCTTCTTTATTGCTCTAAATAACTAGAAAAGTTTATGGTCTATCCGATGTCAAAATGTTACGAAAGCTCATAGGACTCACAATCCTATGGAAACGGACAGGATGGTGGTACTCATCTGAAATGCTTTATGATAAACCTACCCAACAGCAGTAGCGAATTTATTTCATTGAATTAGAAAAGTTATTTTTTTCATTAATTAGACATGACTGAAAGTTTACTATTTATAAATTCAGTGTGTTACAGTATATCTTACTTGGTATCCACATGTACACGGGTAGAAGTGGAGGTCGTCCACTTCCAAGGGTTCCATACATAGTGGACATTCCACCTGAAATTTAAAATAAGCCATTGAGTTTTTTTTTTTAATACTAGATGGTTTTAGAGTCAAGAGACAAAATTATCCATTAAGTAAATTATGATATGACTGATTGTATGTAAAAATTACATTCAAAATATTTTACTTATATAGGAGTTTTTTTAATTTATGTTTTAAATATTCACATAGATTAGATAAGTTATTTGGGCACAAGAGTGGACATTTAGCAGGCTTATACATCACTTTTCTAATGGCAACGGTAAAAGATAAAATAGAACACTAATTAATTGAGCATCTAAAATGATTATTTCATTTACTTTAGAGTAAATAAACTATTTTGGCTTCAAATCGTATTCTAATACCAAATATAGTTTATTATTAGAAATGAAACTTTAAATAAATGGGTTTCATTGGTTTCACTTAAACAAAGCTATGTATGAAGATCTATAGAAATCTAAATTTCTTATACTGTAATAAATTGAGGTTTTGTTTGTTTGTTTGTTTGTTACATTTAACTTGAAACTTGTACCTTTGTACTATAACCCGTAAAAGCCACAAACTGCCTTAGGCATAAAAATCACATTCCCACTCAATACTCGATATCATTCGAATCAGATCACATTATTGATTTGCTACAGATGAAAGTGGGAGTTTTTAAATTTATTTATAAATTTTGCGTGTTTTATACTAATTCCATCATTTATTGTTTTTTTACATATGCAAAAGACAATAATTTTATACTTATTATTGCATATTATTCACTACTAAATTAGACTAAATGATAAGAAAAAAGAATCTTTGGTAATTTGGAGCTTCATTTACACAATTCAAGAAACAACCAACAAAATTCAAGGCTGATAATATTATAGACAACTCCATTGATTTACCTGTTCTTCTCCACTCTGATTCAGCACTGACATCCTAGACCCGAGAGCCAATGGTTCCAACTTGCCTATAGCAATGAAACAAAGTCAGCTTTTTCTTAATTGACAACCTGCACATAGAAGTAATTCAATCCTCAATACTGTTGTCCAATCCTCAATTTGGTGGTCATTATTTGTACTGTCGCTCTTGATTTTTTTGATATTTTTGATTATTTTACAGACTTAATATTAACTCAATTTATAAAAATCATTCTTGACTTCAATGTACTATAACAATATGATAATACTTAAGAAAAATATAGTACATATTTTTATTAAATATATACAATTCATATCAAATTTTACTATAAAATAAAATAAAAGGGCTTATTTAACTAAGGCGAATATATTATAAATTACAATTTTTTTATCATATATTTACTATTTTAGCTAAGATAAACAGACTAACATCAACTTACCTATAATACTAATTCATTCTTTCAGAATCAAGTAGTATTATAGGTAAGACACTATTATGGAATTTAACTTGGAACCACAGTTGATCTTCTGATTAGTACTAATATTATTATTAATATCCTTTAAACAGATTTCTTTAAATAAATTATAAAGTATCACTAATCAAATACTAAAACACTGATTTTTATAACTGACCATGCCTTATTTCACAATTTGAATTATATGCCAATTTCAGATTTTTAAATAATATGATAATTTATATATTGTCATCAAATTCAGCCACTTAATTTTTGTAAAAAATTAAAAAATCTTTTAATGGTACAAATGATAGAAAACGTTTATTGACACACTTTTCTGGTATGTGATGAGCATTATGTAAGTATTAGAAAGGCAACATCAAGTAGAGGTCAATACATTTCATTTTTACAATGCGACTCTTATTTACTCATTTTTTATTTATTGAATTAAAACTTATTAATAATATTTATTATGGATTAGCTAATAACATCTTGGTTATTTTTATTTCATTTGGGGACTATTTTATCTAATTTCTAAACCTCATTCTTAATTCGCACAAAATATAAAACTTGACTTAGTAGTAACAAATATTTAAATATGTCCTAATCATTGCCTTAAAATAATTAAAAAGTAAAAGGAAAGCCAGCATTGTTTTATTATGCAAACAAGACTTATCAAAAAGGATTCAAGATATTCAAAGATATCAATTGATAAAATATATTCTTGTGAATTAAAAGTTGATAAAAATTGGATATCCCGACCATCAAATACTGGACTATACAATAAAATAGGAATAGTCAGTCTTATTCATGTTTTGAATAACAAATTCATGATATTGACTTGCAAGACGTCAGCAAAGTTACCCGATGCATACATTTGACACAGAAAATTTAAAATGCCTGAATCAATTTTCTTAAAAAATGATTAATGTTTTATTCAGTCTTTACTGCTTATTGTTTGTACCTTTTATGTCTACATACACAGGAGAAAAAACATTTAAGACTAAGCTTTACATCTCTAGGTAAACTGGAAATCTTTCCCGATATTTTTATGTTAAGACATCTTTAGTATTGTCAAATCTACATGAACTGATGTAAAGAAAACAGTTTGAATTATTTGCCTAAAAATTATTTCACTATTCAGACTCTTTGCTCATTAATGATTCATAGGCCTAATAATAATAAACTATTAATTAGAGTATCAAAATATATTAGTGTACTTTTTTAATGTACTTTGAATTTCTTATCTTGGAATACATAAGGTAATTTTAAATCATGTGTTGTAGTAAACACAAGTTAGGTCTACAATAAGTACAAGCGATAAATAGATCGCAACAATGACTCAACCCAGCTTTTGACAACTTCTGTTTTTGACATTTTAAGAGAAATATACAGGTTTAGGAGATTTCAGTTCATCAAACATGGAAACTAGTTTTTTATGAACTTCTGAATTTTTGATAAAAAAAAATTGTGTTAAACCCAGAGAAAATAGTTTACGTAGCAGCAGCAGGTACCCTCTCGTAACTGAATGTACGTCCGTCAGCTGCCATTCAAAAGAATATGTGGCAAAAGTCAAACTTTCATTTCGTACAAGGATACACTAAAAATAATTCATAAACATTGAATTTTTTACCCGTCACACCTAAGATATTGATATCTCTGCTATCGTCCCACAATCCAAATTTAGAAGGAAAAAGTAAAATCGATGTTTACCTTACGTCTCCTCTCAAAGCAAATCTTTTTTCTATTGCAGAACTAAGACTGCTATCCCTTCCGCTAGAGAAGAAGATTAATCCTTTCCAAAGGACCCGTAAGGAGCTTCAATGCTCAATTTAAAATAAAATGCAAAGCTGAAATAAATATAACTGTTTTTGAAGATATTTTCTGCGAGTTACTATACATTTGTTTTATGAAATGGCCTAATCTTTTACAAGATTCGTTCTGTGATTCCATAGACAATCTCACTCACCTTTTAATTTTAAAAATCTGTTTTAAGTAATTTTCCATTCCGTCGATATTGGGATTTTTCTAAAAAATATTGCATTGAATACAATTCGCATAATAATTATTTCATTTTAGGAGAACACATAACAAGTTACAAAAAGTTCAAAATATTTGCATTAAAAAAACCAAAAGAAAACTTAGGCATAGCTTCCACAAACAAATTCGAAAAGTAAAATAAACCATAGATAACATGTCAAGGGTGTAAACTAAAGGGGTAAAGCTTGGAGCACATTATAATAATTTATAGCTATCTAATATTTTGTTAGAGTAATATAGGTTGGGAGTCCCAATTACCACATTACGTTATAATTAAACTGTGCAATATTGAACGATCATCGTTGTATCTTCTTCTTAGATAAAATAGATTAGTGTACATTTGTGTAACTGAACTTACACTTCATTTAATTTTGAGAGAAATTAAGTTAATTTTTTATTTGTACATATTTCGTGAATCCTCAATCTAAACCAAAGCAATCTAATTCAGCTAGTAGAATTTAGCTGTTTTTTGCAGACCCATGCATAGTTTTTAATTGATATCGTGAGAAGAATCATCACTTAACACATGTGTATCTCCGTTTTCTGAAATAGTTCCCTTGTTTAAAATATTGACATAAAATTTTAATTGTTCATATTATAAGCCGCTGTTGATTATAAAAAAAACCTTTGGAGTGATAGCTCCCAAACATATAGCAATAACACATAGCTTAATACTGACAAAAACAATTGTTTCCAATATTATGTGCTTTGCAAGATTTCGCTATCAGATAATAGGGACCGGGGTCCCATCCGCAACCCGCCCCCTAAGAGCTTCGGGCTCCACCCGCTTTGTACGGGGAGGAACCTAGGCGTGGGGCGGCGTGGTAGGTCGCGATCCCCCGACCGCTCCGGGGGAAGGTGTAGCGCGGCGCCATTAATGCGGGCTCTTGGCCCGTCGACCGAGGGAACCGGCGGACATGTTGCTGGCGGCCGCCGGTCCGGCGTCTGGGGGACGGCGGGATGGATGTAATACGCTCTGCGTAAACCCTGTCCCGCCGTCTCAATAGCTCCGACTGGGCTCCCGCCCGGTCCGGGGTAGGGCGCCGGCTGTGAGCGGCAGGAGTTTTTAGTGAGGTTCGACTTCCACATATCCCACCTGCCGTGCGGGTGGAAATCCGACGATTTTCTCCTGTGGAAAAAAAATCAGATAATAGGTGAGAAATAAAATCAAATACATCAAATTTTGCAATGTTAGAGAAACGAATCGTAATATCAATTTTTATGATCACTCGTTTTTAATTCGAATCCTACGTATTTAAATTATTAAATAATTGTGTAGCGTTGACTTAATACTACTTTTTTAATTTAACCACAAACAGAGATTTTTTTAGATAGCGTCTTTTATACCGCTACTTAAATTTTTGGATAAATTTTATGTATTTATCAGATGCTTTGGAATACATAGCGGTAAAGCTATGTATAATACCATAGAGACAACTATTCTTAAATTTTCTTCGCCAGTGTTCTCGAATGTTTGAATAAAGATAAAACAAATCCGTTTTCTCCATTACGTCATTTCTCATTTCACTGTATTGCGCCAAATTTGAAATTGTGATAATGCTGTAAGTAGCTGATAATATTTCTCGTTTAATATTATGAACTTGTATAAACACACAATATTGCTGTTTAATGTTAAGATTTAGCTCAACAATCGACAGAGTTCAAGGAAGTAATCTATAATTCAATAAAATTTAAAAAAATTTTTTGAGTTTTTCGGAAATGGAATGTTCAGATTTTTTTCTTCCGAGGCATTCGACCTTACGGCCTTTATCATAATTTCAGTCATTCTTGATATCTACCAAAATTACCACAACCAATCACTCGACGACCGCTGTCCTGAATATTAATAAAATTAAAGTGAAAAAAATGGAAATTGGAAAAAAATACAGAGATAGGATACATAACATTGTTGACGAGGTCGCTGATATATTTTTTTAGTCTACATACCAATAGGTATCTAGAAACTACTAGGTACATAGCTGTTACTAATGAAAGGACTCTGGTAGGTGTTTAAACAGTTATAGTGACTAATATATATTGGTGAGTATAGGAGACCACAAGTCCTACTACTTAAATAAGTAGTAGATAAGCAGTAAAAGTAGAAATAATAGCACTATACTATCGGCACGCTATGATAGCCGTTTTGACATATTACAATAGTGATGTGACATGTCAATTTATTCTCGAAAAAAATATAGTGATATCTATGGCCGTTTTTGTAATTGGAAAACTACCATTAAGTAATGGTTAATTACAGAGCATAATGCGACTCAGTGACGCACAATGCCGAAATATGCTGAAGCTTAGTTGAGCATTATGCCGCATAATGCTCTATTGTGCTGTAATTGGAAAATGGCCGATAAGTTTTTATTTACAAGTAGTACCTGATAAAAAAAGATTTAATGAAACAAAAATATAAATGCTCACTTAATATATTTGAACGATCTGAATATTGGAATGAAAATGAATATACAAACTTTATATGCACACAAGAAACAAATTAATACAAAAAGAGGTAAAAAAAGGTGCCACAAAAGGCTATATTATATCAGATTCGTCCATACTGATATTTTATTTTATTAGTGTCTGATTATTTAGAACAGCTCTTTGCGTCCAAATTAACGAGAAAGGGTCAACAGTACTGCAGTATCAATATCCGAAATCCAAAGCCAGGTCAAAACTATATCACAATCGCAGTTTTTACTTTTGAAGCAACGTCAAGTCGAAACTGCTTTGTTTTGCATAGAGCATTGATGCGAGTTTACCGGAGGTATATAGTAGTTGTGTGGCCAGCGATCCTATGTGACGATCGTATTAAATTTCATTTTTTTAAATCGTGAATGTCTGAAAACAAATGCAGAGTTGTGTGGTAAATAAGTACACCAATAATTATAATCTTATAAAAATAAATGTTCGCGGGACCCTAATATATATATATATATACTTTAGAAATCAATGTAATAAATAAATTTTGTGTCCTCAAATAATACATTCGGTAAATTTTACGACTAACTGCACGTCACTATTGACAATAAAGAATCGCAATTTGCTCCTTCAAATGTAATTACTATTAATACGAAACTTCATGAGTGGACAAACGTCAAAACGGCCATCACAGAGTGCCAGTAGAACAATAGTATTTTAATTTTAACACCTAACTGTAACTTCAATTCTTATGTAGAATCAGTACTGTAGCTGTTAGTATTATTGGTGTGTACATTGGATTCTCACTTTGCACAGGTATTTGAAACGCAAAGCATTGATTTCTTACGTTTTGTGAAAGGTCAGCAACAGAATGATAAGCAACAAGGCATTTATCCATCCGAACGTAGCTGAAATAGTCTTTTAGGCTACCAGCGATCGCGCTGTTAAGGTGTATCTTCGTAAGAGCGACCGGTTCGTGGTGTATCACGTATGGAACAGGCAGGCTGGTTCCGATCCAGTGACGTATCCCAGGACACCAGCGGCATCGCCTGGGCTGCCTCACCGAGACGGCTGACGTTCCAGAGCCTTTGTTTCGCCTCGAAGGCTTCGTCGGCCGGGTGTCCTTGGAGTGAGTCGCGAATCTGGTCGCAGTGTTGATCGCGGTACCCCCATTACCCCTCCCGGGTTTTGACCTTGGGGGCGATTGGACACTTGGGCGAGAGTGCAGGGAAGTCGTTTATTGGGTAGGACCCTAAATACCATCCTTGTGGCCACGGTCCGTTCTCATCTGCGGACCGTCCGGTCTGACACATACCGCGCCCCCTCGGTTCATAAAAAAGGGTTGGAATCCCGCACACAGCTAGATTTTTTTGATGAAGTAAGAATTCAAGTAAAGTGTTTGTGTATTTTCCACCAACAGAAAATATTGAAATATTATTTACATGATTCATTAAGTTATTAAAAATTACCCTATTCACGGTCTGCTTTCACGATGATGAAAAAGTCGTGTAATAAAATAAAACCAAAAGATTATGTAATTACGGATTGTAGGGCGTATTGTGTGCTCGCTCGAGTCGACACCACCATCCAGCTTCATTTTGTCGCGAAACAGTTATACTTCCGATTTAAAATAATTCAGGTGCTATACAAAACAATTCAGTGTGCTTAGTGCGAGTTTTTTAACGTTCTCGACAGCAGAAAAGTTAGCCCAAATTTGTATCTAGTTGGAACAGCGCCCCTAGCGGCAAACGTAGGCAAACGATCCCATTCCATACAAATATGAGCTAACTTTTACGCTATCGAGAACGTTAAAAAACACGCACTAAGCACACAGATGACTTTAAAGATGATTGATGGCATTCTGGATCAATGCTTTCTTAGCTTTCGGTAATCGGGTTCGTATGGGCCGAGAACACAACTCGTCAACATACTACAAATGTAAGTTACGGAACCACTCTTAACTAGTCAGGTCATAAGTATTGTCACACAGTAAAAACTTTTCTTTTAGAATGCTGGCCACAAAAAAGTTTATTGAATTCGAATTTCGAATTGTTCATGAAAATAAAAATGTACCGTAAAATGGGGCGATTAGGGACAAATTCCAACTTTATGAGCAATTTTAAGGTAGTTGTTGATGTATATAATGCTATATCAGGATCAAAATGATTGAGTCTTGGGGGCATCTTTGTTGTCTAATTTAAAATTAAGCAACTAGCATTCCAGTTTAAGCAAAAAATGCAAAAATAGGTGTAATCCCTATTTACCCGAAAATTGCGGTTAATTGGGACGAAATGAGAAATTTGCTAGGGTTGGCACTACTTTTATTTTTATATATAGTTTTAATTAATTAATTTATTTAGTTGCACCAACAAAGTGATCATCAATAAAAAAAATTGAAAAACTGACAAAAGTACATGGCAGACATCACCTCAATTATAGGTGCAATCGACAGTGCATTAACAACAAAATATATATACATATATATATATATATATAAATATATATATATATATATATATATATATATTTATTTATACATAATAATATATAGTAGGCTTTCTTAGAAACTGTTTATATTTCTCCGTTCTTGGTAAGTACTTAGGGGCTGATATTTCTATCTGGGTTAAGAGATTAGGTGTGTCGGTTGTTCCATGGATAAATCAGATGAATACCCCCCACTCTGAACGAATATTAAATATTTTATTATGTATTACTTAGACATTTTTGTCCACCTTGAGATTTCATTGATCTTGTTACATGTCTCTGCAAAATTGACTTACTTATATTAAATTGCTTATCTATTTCAACTAAAGACTTATTCCCAATTTCGCTTCGAATAAACCAGATTTTTACCAACAAATTTAAAAAATATTGTTATAACTACATAGACAACCCTACAAACCTGTACCTATTTATACTTAGGTCGTTTCCATTTCACGTATTCTCATCCCAATTGACCCCTTTTTCGTTGTTATTTATACCTAAGACGTCCCCAATATCCCCAAAAACAACAGATTTTTACATGTATTTTTATTTAATCAAATACATTAAAACCAATAACAACTGAGACTTACCTTTAATATATATGCTGGTTCAAACACTAAATAACGTTTATAAATCATAGTCGTCTTCTGTTATTATCAAATAAATAAAAGAGAGAAAAGTTTCTAGCACTAAAATAATTACCACCACAGGAAGTTAGTTTGCAACGCGATTTTTTATAAGTCAGCAGCTATTATCATGCATATTCAGAGTTGTTTCGTGAACTTTCAACATTCTACTATTAAACTACAAAAAAATGGAAGATTTTGCAACGAATATAAAACTTATATTGAGCGTCGAAAGATTTCCCGGTTTTTTCCCGATTCGCCTCTCAATCCCTAATCGCCCCATTTTACCGGTATACTTTTGGAATTTTACTCATTTTTTAAATATGGAGTGGACGCTTAAAGAAGACCGTGTTGCAGTCTCTAATATATTAAGTGTATAATCTATGGTTGCAATTATTGCGTTGCATCGTTGCGGTTACGCGCCAATTCAAATTTTTAACATACTGAAAAATTTTAATATAACTAAAAGATTCGTTTATCGTACCATCAAACGATACAATGAAGACTCTAGTGTAGATGACAGGTCAAGAAGTGGTCGCCCTCGGTCTGTTAGGACTCCAGCAGTGATAAAAGCTGTGAAGGCGCGAATTCAAAGAAATCCCAAACGTAAGCAGAAACTGTTGGCCCTTCAGATGGGGTTAAGCAGAACCACGGTGAAAAGGGTGTTAAATGAAGACTTAGGGCTTCGGGCATATCGAAGAAAAACAGGACATCGTTTGAATACTCGTCTAATGGCCCTGAGACTGAAGAGATGCCGCGCTTTGTTGAAGCGGTACGCGGGAAAAAAATATCGGGAAATTCTTTTTTCGGATGAAAAAAATTTTACCGTAGAGGAGAGCTACAACAAACAAAATGATAAGGTGTACGCACACAGTAGTGAAGAAGCGAGCAACCGTATTCCGCGTGTCCAACGAGGTCATTTTTCATCTTCGCTCATGGTATGGTTGGGAGTTTCTTATTGGGGCTTAACAGAGGTACATTTTTGTGAGAAAGGTGTAAAAACGAATGCAGTTGTGTATCAAAATACAGTCCTGACGAACCTTGTGGAACCTGTTTCTCATACCATGTTCAATAACAGGCACTGGGTATTCCAACAAGATTCAGCGCCAGCTCATAGAGCGAAGAGCACACAAGACTGGCTGGCGGCGCGTGAAATCGACTTCATCCGGCACGAAGACTGGCCCTCCTCCAGTCCAGATTTCAATCCGTTAGATTACAAGATATGGCAACACTTGGAGGAAAAGGCGTGCTCAAAGCCTCATCCCAATTTGGAGTCACTCAAGACATCCTTGATTAAGGCAGCCGCCGATATTGACATGGACCTCGTTCGTGCTGCGATAGACGACTGGCCGCGCAGATTGAAGCCTGTATTCAAAATCACGGAGGTCATTTTGAATAAACTTTAGTGTCATAAGAATCTATGTTTTGTTAAGTTCATTTTGGTATATGAATGGTTACATATTGAATAAACTTGTTTCAATTATTTTACATTAAACATGTGACAGAATTTATGACCTGACTAGTTATATACACAATCATAGATGTTCAGAGAAATTTCGTACCCGATCCTGTGGACCGAATGGTAAACAGTCGACGTCGCCCTAAGGACGTCATTACGGATCCTGCCGATCCATTAACGGTGCTTTTAGGTACCACCGGTTTCAAGCACCGGTCACTGTACTCGCCGATCCCATCGCTTGCGACGAAGGACTCGACGAGTAAATTAACCCATAGTCACATCCCACTGAGTTTCTCACCGGATCTTCTCAGTGGGTTGTGTTTCTGATCTGGTGGTAGTTTCTGCGAAGCACTGCTCTTGCTAGGGTTAGTGTTAGCAACACTCCAGTTTGAGCCCCTTGAGCTCACTCATACGACAAGGAGAAGCTGAAATAGCCTCTCAAGGCTATCAGCATAGGTAGGAAAAAATAGAGAAATTTACAAGTCACTATTATTTGAACTCCACTTTTTTTTATTGCTAGATTGGTAGACGTCTAGTAGTAAAATCCACTAGTAATAAAATCTTTATTGTCACCGTCTGTGTACAATGATAATAAAGATTTTATTACTAGTGGTAGGACCTCTTGTGAGTCCGCGCGTGTAGGTACCACCACCCCGCCTATTTCTCCCGTGAAGCAGCAATGCGTTTCGGTTTGAAGGGTGGGGCAGCCGTTGTGACTATACTGAGACCTTAGAACTATATCTCAAGGTGTGTGGCGCATTTACGTTGTAGATGTCTATGGGCTCCAGTAACCACTTAACACCAGGTGGGCTGTGAGCTCGTCCACACATCTAAGCAAAAAAAAAAACGGTCGTACGGCCCAACTCATGATTAGTGGTTGACGTCGCTCATGAACGTGAGCAATGCCAGGTGCACGATAAAGCCGTTGCGTAAGCCCTCATTCGCACGGGCGTTTGAAAAACGTAGCGTTAAAACTAGGCGTTGGCGCTTTTATAACGTTCTCGATGTGACGTAATCTGTAACGCCCGACGCTTAGGCTGGTTTTCCACTCACGCTGATCGTCGGCGCCGACGGTCGGCGCGGAGCTCGTCAGCGCTGATCAGTCAGCTCGGATCATTTTAGTCTCGCGCTGATCACCGTGAAGTACAGACGCGAATAATGTCGATGTTAGTGAAAATTGTTGGCGCGTACTATGTAGCAAAGAAAAAACGTCGGATAAAGAAAAAACTACACGTTCATCCATTAATCGAGCAGAGAATATATATAGAATAGAAATATTTTTCGAAAAGAGCGTCGACAATGTCATCCCAAGCTTTGTTACGCGCATCTGTGTTTCGATATAATGGATCCGAAGCCTCCCATAAACATTTTCTTGATCGCACTTCGTCAATTACTCGACTGGTGTCTATATCACGATTGTCCATGATTGTATTCGTTAGTACGTGCGTTCAGCGCGACTCGAAAACGCTACATATAATAACTACATACATATTGACCCATCAGCGCCGACCGTCAGCGTGTGGTCAGCGTGACAGAAAAATCAGCCTTAGCGCTCAAAATTCAACACTGCGCAATAATAAAGCGCCGCGTTTTAAAAGCACTGACGTGTGAACATAATTATACTAGGAAATTAATACGTGCAGCAAAAACTTTGTATCCCTTTTTACGAAAATTGCGCGGACGGAGGAGTATGAAATTTTCCACACTTATAGAGAATATAGAGAAGAAGTGCACAATGCTAATATTTTTTTAAAATAATGCATAAAAGATACATTAAATCAATAAAGAAAACATTACACACACTACATACCATGTATTCGACGCACACACGCATGCATACTATTTATTGTCAAACTATTGATCTTGACGTCTGTTGTCAAATTGAGAATATATTAAATATTGTTTGTCTTTGTTAATATTTTTATAGTGTAGTCTTGGCGAAATTTGTGAGTATAGAAGTATAAAATACAATCATAATAGTGTGCAAACTTACAATTCCAATTAATTATAGTCGAATTTCGACTACTGCGGGACCTCTAGTACTAGGAAATGCATGTTGTACACGACCCGGTCTGTATGGCTGTTTCCGAGTCGTGTAATAATATTTTCTGCTGTCTGTTTGTGCGCTGGTAGAAGACGGCTGTTTCTTTCGATGGGTTTCGGCTTCTGTAGCGAGGTTTCACAGGTAACTGTCTGGTTCACTGGTAGCTGATTCACTGGTGGTTTTCTGATAACTGTACTATTGGAGAACTGCTGGTAACTGTTTCTGTCTTGCTGATGTTTCTTTGTCGGAGAGCTTCTGAGAACTGTTTCTGTCTTGATGATCTGCTGAGAACTGTTTCTGTCGAAGATCCACTGAGAACTGTTTCTATCTTGCTGATGGTTCTTTGTCGAAGATTCACTGGGAACTGTTTTTGCCTATAAATGGCCATCCTTTTATATTTATTTCAGTACCCCATCTCGCGACGCGCTATCGACGCGCCACTTTTGGAGGGTCCCTTGATCTGTATGTTACCGTAGTGAAAGCGCTCCACGAATTGTTCCTATTGGTCTATTCACATTCTCTGATCTGATACACTAACATATTGCATATTAAATAATTTAAGATTATTCATTTTTGTTACATAATTACTTATTAACTATATTATTTCTATTTGTTTGATAAAATCCTATTTCGTCCTGCACATTACTCCCGCCGTGCGAGTCCGTCGCATTATTCTCGGTGCAGGATGGTCTTCTTCGATGGGCAGGCAGGATCAGTAGTTTTTTTACTGGTCTCCGTAGAACTTGGTTTTGATGTCTACGGTGCGCCCCTCGTTGTCGGGACCTGGATATGTTGCTATCACTTCTCCCTCGCATGCCTGTGTTTCGTGGCAGGCATTTCCACTTTTCATGGCGACGCCTCGGCCATGAAGCTCCCGCCGGTGCTGCAGCTGCTATATTTACTTTATCCATTGGTTTTGTTGTTTCTGACGCCGATTCCGTCGGCCAGGAGTCCTCTCGTTGGCGTAGGAATTCTGTCCCTCTGAACCATCTATGTTCATTTTGGTATGGCATTGGGACGTTTCGGGTCACGTCGTCGGCTAAGTTGTGCTTCGTGGGAAACCATCGCCTCCCGTTTATTGTTGAACTGTCCTCTATAGCTGTCAGGCGTTGGGTAACGTACGGTTTGTACGAGCGTGATCCCGTTCTTGTCC